>NC_064859.1:25457989-25760799 GCF_024139225.1 Suncus etruscus
TTATTTTCATTTAGTTTACTGTGTTGCTTGTCCTTTAGATTTTCCTACAGTATAGTTCTATTTTCATTTCTGGACTAAATGCAGTGATGCACAGGGCTACCTCTGGCAGTCTCGGGAGACTGATGGATGTTGGGGACTGAACCCAGGTCAGCCATTTTCACGGCAAACACCAGCCTACTGTACTACCCTTCGGTCCTACAGTGTAGATTTTGGTGTGATCAAAACATGATCACATGTTTCCTGTGCTTAATTGAATGTTTCTTTATCCCTTCTATTTCAGTAGCATAGTTTTTAATTATATCTGGAACACTTAATATTCAAATTACTTTTGTTATTGTTGGTTTGGGGGCCAGAACTGGAGCTTCTCAGGATACTCTTGGTTCTGTACTCAGGAATCACTGAGTGGGCTCAGGGGACCATATAGGGTGCCAGAGATGGAATTTGGGTTAGCTACTTGCAAGGCAACTGCCCTACCTGTTGTAGACTCTCTCCAGCCCCTCATTTGAAAATGTTATGTGTTATTAACAACCATTGATATGACCCAAAAACAAAAACAAAAAATAATTTTTAGGAATTGTTTTTTGGGGCCAGAGAGATAGCACAGTGGTAAGGCATTTGCCTTGCATGCAGAAGGATGGTGGTTTGAGTCCCGGCATTCCATATGGTACCCCGAGCCTGCTGGGGGCGATTTCTGAGTGTAGAGCCAGGAGTAGCCCCTGAGCACTACCGGGTGTGACCCAAAACCCAAAAAGAAAGGAATTTTTTTTTTTTTGAAAACCGGCTTTATTTAAAACTGTTTAAAATAGTTGTATAACCAAGATGCCCTTCAACAGATAAATGGCTAAAGAAACTATGGTACATATACACAATGGAATATTATGCAGCCGTCAGGAGAGATGAAGTCACGAAATTTTCCTATACATGGATGTACATGGAATCTATTATGCTGAGTGAAATTAGTCAGAGGGAGAGAGATAGACACAGATTAGTCTCACTCATCTATGGGTTTTAAGAAAAATAAAAGACATTTTTGCAATAATCCTCAGAGACAGAGAGGAGAGCTGGAAGGTCCAGCTCACAACATGAAGCTCACCACAAAGTGTGGTGAGTGCAGTTAGAGAAATAACTACACTGAGAACTATCATAACCATGTGAATAATGAGGGAAGTGGAAAGCCTGTCTAGAGTACAGGTGGGGGTGAGGTGGGGAGGAGAGAGATTTGGGACATTGGTGGTGGGAATGTTGCTGTGAAGGGGGGTGTTCTTTACATGACTGAAACCTAACTACAATCATATTTGTAATCAAGGTGTTTAAATAAAGATATTAATATAAAAATAAAGTAAATAAAATACATTGTTTGAGAAGTTAAAAAAAAGAAAAGGAAGAGACTAACTTTACCACACAAAAACAATAAAATAGTTGTATAGTTTTGAGATTTTGCTTGTAAAAAAAATGCGTGCCAAAATAAATACTCTTATATTTTTGATTCTTCTTTTGGGGGCCTCCATCAAGGGCTGTCCCCACTGGTGTTTTGAAGTCCATGAGTGGAAGATGAACCTAGAGCCCTGACATTGCCAATGCCAGGCCTGAGCTCCAGCCCTGAAGCTTTCTTTTTTTTTTTTTTGGATTTTGGGCCACACCCAGCGATGCTCAGGAGTCACTCCTGGCTGTCTGCTCAGAAATAGTTCCTGGCAGGCACGGGGGACCATATGGGACACCGGGATTCGAACCAACCACCTTTGGTCCTGGATCGGCTGCTTGCAAGGCAAACGCCGCTTTGCTATCTCTCCAGGCCCAGCCCTGAAGCTTTCACCCTGACTCTCCTCTACTTACTTTTTTTTGTTAAATTAGTTTTTGTTATTGTGGTATCATGTTTTATAATAGTATTGAAATACTGTTTTATGTTTTTGTGCTACCACACCTCTATTTTCTATCAATTTTCCTTCTTACTCTACCTCTCTCAGAGATAGCCATTTAGTAAAATATTTAGTTCATTTCATCTTTGTATATATGAATATATATTTTTACATATGTATATGGATATGCTTTTTAGCTTTGTCTGCTTCACATGATTGTTAGTGAATTAGATTGAGTGCTGTCACTCAGCATTTTAATACTGACAAGATCTAATTAGGTAATTGCTGAAGACTTAACATCTGAGTACATTTTGAGAATTTTCACTATAATTCTTATGTTAGTAATTGTTATTTCTATTACCTGTGTTCTAGCATTTTCTCTTGAATTTGTATTTTTGTGGTATCATTTCTCATAAAAATTTAGTTGGGAGTGTTTATTTGGTTTGCAATGAATTTAGATTCATTTGTTGTTAAACCAAAATGTCACAGAAAATTTAGTGATAATTTCCCTTCTGATTTAAATGAATTTTAAACAATAAATTTATATTAATATGTTTACATACACTGTTAGTGGCCACAGATAATGGTGGTGTCAGCTTTTGAATTATTCAGAATTAGCTAATCAAAGCATTAAAATTATCCTATAATCTTATGTATTTATCCTGGAATTCTGTTTTTTTTTGGGGGGGGTGTTTGGGCCATACCCAGTGGTGTCGGGTTACTCCTGGCTGTCTGCTCAGAAACAGCTCCTGGCAGGCACGGGGGACCATATGGGACACCGGGATTCGAACCAACCACCTTTGGTCCTGGATCGGCTGCTTGCAAGGCAAACACCGCTGTGCTATCTCTCTGGGCCCTGGAATTCTGTTTTAATGAATTTATTTATCTGACATTCTGGGAATTAATCTCAGATAAGTTATTTGTAAGTGTCTAGTTTTTCTCATTAACTTCTTTAGTTCTTTAAATCAAATCATTGTTTTCTTTGAAAAGCTTTCTCTTTAGACTTAGGAATGTTCTCTGTGTTAGAATGAATGGACAATGAAGTGAGAATTGTTATATGGCTCAGCCCTCTCAGTTTGCAAATAAAGAGATAGGTTCAGAAACCGCTTTCCTTTTTTATGGTGACATTGACATTGTCTCCTTTCACAGTTTAGTTAGCGACATGGAAATAGATGTCTAGAGACACACTTTAATGTATTTCCCCACTGACTGACCCCACCGTGTTTTCACTGAGCCACATAAACCATGCTTGTCATCTATCTAAGGGTAATCTGATTATGAAAGGAAATGATACTTGATTATATCTGGAAGTATAGCATGTAACAAACAGTTTGACTACAGAAGACTGTTAACAAATGTCTGTAATATTTGCCAGACTTCTAATTTTTTGTCTTCAAACTTTGATTTCTTAGAATTTATTGTTATTCACAATGGAATCATCACGAACTACAAAGACTTGAAAAAGTTTTTGGTAAGTAAAAAGACATCAGGGTTATTTTTCATAAAAATTTTTTAAAAAGTTTCTCCTACTTCCCTTTTTTACTGTTGCTGTGCTTCTGAAGACTTGGGGTTTCTCACATCCTTGACTATGTGCTCCCTGGGGATCGCACTTGTGTCATTCTACTTGTAGACTTGACTGTGGTGTGTTCACTGCATCATTAGTTGTAGGGCTTGCACACAAGCCACTGTACTTTGAGAATATTGCCCCCTCTCGCCCTTTTTTTTAAAATTTTTTAATTTTTTTGGTTTTTGGGTCACACCCAGCAGTGCTCAGGGGTTACTCCTGGCTCTATGCTCAGAAATCGCTCCTGGCAGGCTCAGAGGACTATATGGGATCCTGAGATTTGAACCGCCGACCTTCTGCATGCAAGGCAAACGCCCTATGTCCATGCTATCTCTCCACCCCCCCTCCCTTTCTTAGTGCAAAGGAATAAATCCACAGCCAAGATATGTTCCATACCACTGAATCACATCTTCAGCTCCCTGATGATTTGTGGGGAAGATTTGATGAGAAGGAGACTTTGAAGGGCCATACCCAAATGTGCTGAGGGATCACTTTTGGTGGTGCTTGGGGACCAAATAAAGTTTCAGGGTTCAATCTTGGGTCTGCTCTATGCAAGCCACATATTTTAACCACTGTATGATCTCTCTGACCCACCTTTATATTTTTTGTTTGTTTGTTTTTTGATCACATGGGTTATTTTTGGCTCTGCACATAGAAATCAATCCTGGCAGACTCAGGGAACCATATGGGATGCCAGGATCGAACCTGGGCCAGCTAAGTGCAAGGCAAACGCCCTACCTACTCTGCTATCACTCTGGCACTTTATTTATTTATGGAAAATTTTATTTTAGGCACTGGGATTTTCAATACTGATAATGACAGGGCTTTATATATTAAACATCCAAACTACACCCTCCACCAGAGTGTCAACTTTCTTTTATCATTGTCCCAGTGTTTCCACTACTCCAACCCCATCCTCTCCTAACCCCTCTGTGATCCACCCTTACAATGTAAATTTGCCAGAATTTCAAATAGAATTTGGAGGGCTGGGAGGTATATTGGTTAGGGTGCATTTTAGGTCTGGGTTTATGCCCTGTGCATCACTGGATGCAGTCCTAGAGGCTCCGCACTACTATCAGGATGGCCTGGTTATCCCTGTTTAATGGGTTTTGGTGTAAGGGCCTGTGTGCCCAATAATTGTCAGCCCCGGGTCCTCCTTAGCACCACTTGGAACTTCCCCTCCCCTCTTCAAAAAAGAATTAGAATTTTGGGAGAACATCTTTTGCATTGTGAGAAACCTTGTTTGCAAATTTATAAGAGATTTTTGGGTGTTGGAGAAATAGAATACAGGGTTTCAGCTGCTTACCTTGCATGTGGCCAGTCTCACTCGATCCCTCGATTCCCAGTGCCCCTTAAGCTCTGCTAGAGTGATTCCTTCAAGCACTGAGCTGGGAATAGTTATCTCTGAAAACTGCAAAGTGTAGCTTCAAGCCAAAACAAGTAAAAAAGGGGGCCGGAGAGATAGCACAGCGGTGCTTGCCTTGCAAGCAGCCAATCCAGGACCCAAGGTGGTTGGTTAGAATCCCGGCATACCATACGGTCCCCCGTGCCTGCCAGGAGCTATTTCTGAGCAGAGCCAGGAGTAACCTCTGAGCACCACCGGGTGTGGCTCAAAAACCAAAAAACAAGTGAAAAAGGTTCTAGGAGAGCGGAGATGTGTCTTAGTTGTTAGAGCCTTGTGTGTGTGAGTTGCTCTCTTGAGTGTGACCCTCATGTCCCTTCAGTATCACTACCACAAGAAAAACAGGGACCATGTACCAAAAAAAAAAAAAAGGAAAACAGGAAGGTGCTGTGCATAAGTTGCTCTGTGCCTTACAGTAATGCTGGGCACAATGATGTTCGTGAAGCCTGGTTCTCAGGCTTTCCGGGTGCACCTTCTGTAGTGAGGAGCTGAAGCCTCATATAATCACCACTAGTGTGACTCATAGTCTCCATTTGTGTCGCTATAACTGAGGAACCATTTTAAAATGGTCACATATAACTAATGGCTATTGCATAGAACAAAACATTATCCTAAGAATCATGTGTAACAGAATTAGTGTTTTGTGTTACATACTTTAATTATCTTAAAGCTTAGTGAATGTATGGCATGCTGTTTACATAGTTATAAAATATTCTCAGTCATACCTATTTTGGAGTAACTATAATAAGGTGGTGATCTTCTTTTCTCACAGTGGGTAATGGAAAATGCTGATCCAGAATACTAAATATTGGTTAGAGAAAAAATTTCAAAACTGTGGATGATGTAGGTACAGTGGTGCTGCCATTCGTGTTCTTGTTGGACAGTGATCTCACCTCCCATCACCTCACCTGTGCTCCTGTATCACCTCCAGTCCACTTACTCTTTTGAGGAAGAAAATGCTGGAGAAAAATGTGAATGTAACAAATATTTCCTTTTTTCCTTCTGATTACAGGAAAGCAAAGGTTATGACTTTGAATCTGAAACAGACACAGAGACCATCGCCAAACTTGTTAAATACATGTATGACAATCGGGAAAGTCAAGATATCAGTTTCACGACCTTGGTGGAGAGAGTTATCCAACAATTGGTATTAAACTGTTCTTTCAAAGCTAGTTATTGCCAGCAATAACCAACATAAGCTTTTAAGTAATTTCAACGAGCAAAAGCCATGCTAATTTCTTAGTTTGGGCATTCATTTCTTATTTATACAACTCAGCTTGAATATACCTTTGAAATCCTATAATCTGATAATCTGATTTAGTCATTTTTTTTACACACATAAAATTCCTCCTTTATTTTATTGCTGTTTTGTGTTATGAGGATTCAAAACAATCTACTGGGGCTTGGCCTACAACTCAGAGAAATGGAACACATGTCTCGCATATGTGAGACCTCTGAGTTTGATCCCTAGACCTACATTTCCTCATCTCTGTTCAACACCAAGGTGTTGGGCATGGCAGGGGTGGGCCAGTCCCACTGAGCACTTTTGGTATCCAAAAGGCATAAACCCAAAGGTACCACACATAAGCATGTATACCTTGTATCTCACTGGGGACTTATCTCTTTCTGCCTGCTTACCATGTATTCTTTCTACCAACTTAGCATGGGCGTAACTTGAGTGTATTATTATAAGATAATGTCTGTGTGTCTTTGAGCACTATAGTTTGAGCGCCATGGTTTTTCTATGTGGGTGCTTTATGTTGACCTTGTATTGATATAGAAAAGTATTTCCCAGCCTCAGAAAAAGTGGTGATGTCATTAATATTCGGGTCACATTCAGTGGTGCTCAGAGGCTACACCTGGCTCTGTGCTCAAGACTCTCCTTGGCTTTCAGAGGATCACATGGTGACAGGGATCTAATGGGGTAAGCTACTTGCAAGGCAAGCATCTTTATTCCTGTATTCTCTCTCTCTGGCTCCAAAAAAGCGATATGCTTTTAACAGATTGATCCCATCCTAATTGTTCTCAGAAGATACATGACATCAGAGATCCACAGAAGTCCAATGCATAATAATTCCACACCCTTCACCCTACACCCAGAATTCTAGCTTTTCCAATTCAAAGTTCTTTGCTACTTTTCTCTGGCAAGGCCAGAGAAGGTCCTCACCTTCCAGCCACATTATATGCTGCAAAGGAGGAATCAGTGAATTGGAGGAAATAAGGGCTATTCCTTCTCTACACTGAGCAATGTGGAGTCAGAGTAATGTCCACCCTCAACTTCTTGTTTCTGTTCATTTATAATCTGATTTATACTTTATGTGCAGTTTTTTTGTTTGGAGCCCACACTAGCAGTACTCTTTTTGGTGCTACTCTGGTTTGGTGCTTGGAAATTGATCCTAGTGGTCCTGGGGATCACAGGGTGCGTGGCACAAAGCATGTGTTCTTTCTCTTTGAGCTATTTCCCTGGCTCCCCTTTGTTCACTTCTTATTTCTTTAGTTCCCCGTACCGGAGGACGTTGGGTTGGTGGTGTGGCATTGTGTTTATGTCAGTAATTGTAACTGTATCTATATCAAGTTCATAAAAGAATGGAAGTGTGTAAAGCACAATCAGTAGTCATGTAAAACCACAGCAGGTAAGACTTTTGCCTTGCTTGTGGCTGACCTGGGTTGGATCCCGGGCATGTCATAATTCTTCTGAGCCCTATCAGAATTGATCCCTAAGCATAGAGCTAGAAGTGAACCCTGTGCTCCACTAGTGTGACTCAGACCCCGCATCCCCCCAAAAGAAAAAAAAAAACCCACAAAAACAGTCCAGTAAAATGACTGGACCAAGAGAATCGGTTTTAGATACTGCACTTGGTATCTTTTCTATTTCTATCGATTTTACAAACATATAGACTGGAGATAATCTATATCTATTGAGAATCGTTGTTAGCATGTCGGAGTAAATTTTAAAATAGCCAATTTTGGGAGTTATCTAATAAACATATTTTAAAAGTCGGTTAGATTAAAAATCAATATTGAGTTCCATAGTTCTAGTGTGTATATATATAATGTAGATTTTTTTATGAATTAGCATAAGAGAGCAGCAGATGAACAAAATAATTTCTGCTGAGGCCAATAGGTTTTGGTAATTTGATAATTGATTGTAATAAAATACTGCTAATGCATTTTTTTCCCCCTTATGTAGGAAGGTGCTTTTGCGCTTGTATTTAAAAGTGTTCATTTTCCTGGTCAAGCAGTTGGCACAAGGTACATATAAATTTGATTGTGAGTAATAATCGTATGCATTTTGAAACATTTGAATTGCAAGTTTGTTGTCTCTTCACTATTAAGAACTCTTCACTGTAGAGATTCTGTCCTTTCTAGAGATATTTGCATTGAATGCATTTATTTGAACATGCTCCTCCTTGTCTTTTTTTACCACTCTTTCATTTAATAGAATTCTCTAATAAAGCAAATGCATTTTGACATTTGTGTGGTGGAAAACCATGTTTGTGTTGTGAATAGGCTATTAAATATTTTCTAATTCCATGTCCAAAACATATTTTGGCTTCATCTACTTTATTATTATTATTAAAAGTGTTTACTCTAGTAGGATTCTAGATAATTGTACCAGTACTACTTTTGCTAGAATAGTAAGTCTAATCATGAACTGCCTTTTTTTTTTTTTTTTTAATAATGTAGAATTGGAGCAATAATAGCACAGTTGGTAAGGAGTTTGCCTTACATGTGGCCGATCTGAGTTCAAGCCCCGGCATGCCATATGGTTCTCTTGAGCCTGCCAGGAGTAATTTCTGAACACAGACTCAAGAGTAATCCCTGAGCACTGCTGGGTGTGGCCCAAAAAGAAAATAGAAAAAGCAAAAATAAAGAGGTAGCATTTTTTTTTTCAGAGTAGTTAGGACCCCTAGGATTTGATAAGAGAGAACTACTTAATTTTTATAATTATTATTATTTGTGTGTGAATGTCTGCTTTTTGTGCCAGACCTGGCTGTGCTAAGCTTTGTGCTCAGGGCCACTTCTTGAGGTGCTCAGTAGACCATTTGGCATGCCAGGGAGTGACCTGTGATAACCTCATGTAAAGCAAGCCACTTTTCCGCTGCTATACTATCTCTCCAGCCTCCAGGAGAGCTATTTTAATATGTCAGTGTAGCCTAGGTGAAGGGGATCTGTGTTTAATTCAAAGGACTCATTTGGCCTTTAAAAAGGAGAAACATTCTAAATGCCTTGTTGAGAACAAGAGTTAGTTGGTCATTTTTTTTCTGTAACAGGCCTATGTAAATAAGCTTTTTCAGGGTCAGATGGCATCTTACATTCAAGTCCTTAGCACAGCTATAAAAAATAATAGTGTAAAAGGATGGAAATAGCTGTGTTCCAATAAAAAAACAAATAACTGCCCTGCAGCAGATTGTTTTTGTCATTAAAAATCTAGAGCTTGGAGAATTTAAATGCTTGAATTATGTTCTGTCATCAAATTACAAGTATGTATTTATTTCCTATAAAGATGCTTTAATCTTTTTAATTTTGTACTAATAGACGAGGTAGCCCTCTGTTGATTGGTGTACGAAGTGAACATAAACTCTCTACTGATCACATCCCAATTCTCTACAGAACAGGTAAAAGAAAACGATTCCTATGTCATGTCCTGGGGCAATGTGTAACTAGAGTCCATTCAATTTTCTAAAGTATATTTTTCTTAAATTGCAATCAGTTCCCCTTTGGTCACAGCCATTCATCTATGTAGTGTGTCTGGATATGAAAACTATTTGTTTTGTCATTTTTCTGACGATTAGAATTTTCTTCTGTTGTATATCCTTAGCTAGGACACAGATTGGATCAAAATTCACACGGTGGGGATCACAGGGAGAAAGAGGTGGGAAACGCATTGCATGGAGGGGGAGGAATCTGTTCTCTTTTGTTCATTCTTTACTAATTCTGTTCTTGGAGTGATTGAATGTGCTGGGCTTCTCTAAACACGTGCTTTTTTATGGGGAAACATAATTTTGACATTTTTCTAATTTGCAGAGTATTTTTGTCTGTCTGCTTTTGGCATTTAGAAAATGGCATTTAATCATTTGTTTCCTTAAAATAATTCAAATTTGATAAAATAGTTGAAAATTATAACCATTTTTTCTGTTTTAAATGAAAACCATCTAGGTGGGATATATTGTTATAAGTAAGATGCTAGGCTATTAAGGACTATATTCAGTGGTTTTATTTTTTAATAATTTAGCCTAACTTTTAACTGAAATAATTTTGAATGATCGTTATTTTTTTGTATGATATTTTATGTTTAGGTTTATATTTAATATCTTGATTAGCTTTGTTTGCATTTAGAGCTATTGTTTTTTTAAAAGGTTTATTTGTATTTTCTAACTTATCTAAAGTTTACTAGGACTTTTAGCGCTACAAACTTTGGGTCATTTTATTGTTATAATTAGAATAAAACAAAACAATGTGCTATTTTCATTTACTTAAAGCAATCCATGTAATAGGGAGTGATAAATTCAGGAAATTGAAACCTTTATTTTTAATGCATAATTCTTGGTGTCTTGAAAATAAAATCAAATCAGTTGTAATAAGCAGTATTTACCTGTAGGCGGTGGCTGGTGTTAACTGTTTTATCTAGAGCAGAAAGTTATTTCCTTTATTCATTAGTACTGATCTTTTTTTTTTTTAATTTCTTTTTATTTATTTATTTTTTGGGGTTTTGGGTCACACCCGGAAGTGCACTGGGGTTACTCCTGGCTCTATGCTCAGAAATCGCTCCTGGCAGGCTCAGGGGACCATATGGGATGCCGGGATTCGAACCACTGACCTTCTGCATGCAAGGCCTTACCTCCATGTTATCTCTCCGGCCCCTAGTACTGATCTTTTAATTATTTTTTATGCATCTGGTGGCAACATCCTGCACAGTTTAGGGGTTACTTCTAGCTCTGTACTCAAGAGGATCTTGGGAGACTATTTGGGATGCCAGGGATTGAAGAAGGTTGGCTGTGTGAAGACCTTACCCATTGTACTCTCTTCCCAGCCCCTGATTTTTGAATTTCTTATGTTCCTCCTTTCTTCCTCTTTTCAGAAGAAAAAATAGTCTAACAATGAGAGTACAAAATTAGGAACCAAAGTTCCAGATTTCTGTTAATGAGTCTCTTTATAATTTTATGACCTATATGCCATGTGTTTTAGGTTAGGCTACTTTTAGAAACAGTTGGAAAACA
Source organism: Suncus etruscus (assembly GCF_024139225.1). Classification (NCBI taxonomy): domain Eukaryota; kingdom Metazoa; phylum Chordata; class Mammalia; order Eulipotyphla; family Soricidae; genus Suncus; species Suncus etruscus. The sequence continues at coordinate 25,469,033 of NC_064859.1, forward strand.
TCGGTTTAGGTCTTAGGTTATCATGAGCTCTCCAGTTTCTCTTACTGGTAGTAGGTAGTTCCTGCATTCCTAAGTAGTTGAGCTGAAGTGGTGTCGCCTCTTGTGGGACAGGAGACAGAAAGGAAGAGCCCTGACAGACTCTCATGTGTTTGTTCTTTTCTCCAGATGTTCCCACTGACCAAATAGAGTGAGATGAAAATAACTTTGATCTACTTAAATTGGATGAGGTTCATATATATGGATTTTATAGATTATTAGAGCCACATAGGCGTCAAGTATTATTGTTCTTTTTTTTTTGTTTGTTTTTGTTTTTGTTTTGTTTTTGGGCCACACCTGGCAGTGCTCAGGAGTTACTCCTGGCTGTCTGTTCAGAAACAGCTCCTGGCAGGCACAGGGGACCATATGGGACACCGGGATTCGAACCAACCACCTTAGGTCCTGGATCGGCTGCTTGCAAGGCAAACACCGCTGTGCTATCTCTCTGGGCCCAGTATTATTGTTTTTTTTTTTTTTTTTTTTTTTTTTATTTAAAGTAGACCATAGTGGAGGTCAGAGCAATAATACAGCAGGTTGGGAGCTTGCCTTGCTTGTGGCCGACCCCGGTTTTGTTCCCAGCATTGAATATAATCCCAAGCTGCCAGATGTGATTCCTGAGGACAGAACCAGGAGTTAGTCCTGAGTGTGGCTCCCCCCAAAACAAACCAAAACAAAAATAATAGACCTATTGATACCTCAGGTTCTTCTAAATCATGGTAATCATGGTAATTGAATATACTTTGTTACTTGAAGAATGAAATGACTGATATTTAGAGAAAGAATGACCCAAGTGGGTCATTTTCTAAAACAAAGCTGTTTGTTACTAAGGCCCGGAGAGATAGCTCAGTGGCGTTTGCCTTGCAAGCAGCCGATCCAGGACCAAAGGTGGTTGGTTCGAATCCCGGTGTCCCATATGGTCCCCCGTACCTGCCAGGAGCTATTTCTGAGCAGACAGCCAGAAGTAACCCCTGAGCACTGCCGGGTGTGACCCAAAAACCAAAAAAAAAAAAAAAAAAATCTATAGGTGTTGGGCCATTCATTGAATATGGTGTTTCTCAACCTTTTTGTTTTTTGTTTTTTTTTGAGCCACACCCGTTTGATGGTCAGGGGTTACTCCTGGCTAAGCGCTCAGAAATTGCCCCTGGCTTGGGGGGACCATATGGGACGCCGGGGGATCGAACTGTGGTTCTTCCTTGGCTAGCGCTTGCAAGGCAGACACCTTACCTCTAGCTCCACCTCACCGGTCCCAACCTTTTTTTTTTTTTTGAGGCCCCCTTCAGACCCTGTTTTCTTCCTGTAACCCCCATGAACTACTGGTTTTTTTTCCCTAGTCTCAAGCTGTGCCTCCTGTTTTATGTGATCTCACCTGAGACCACCTTGGAATATCATGGGGACCTATAGGGTCCATTTGGGAATCAGATGAGAAATGTTGCTTTAACATACATTTTTAGTTCATTGGTATTTACATAAAATTATGAGTTTTGTCAAATTAAGTTATATAGTCGCAGCTACTATCAATGTATAGATTCCAGCTTCCAACCTTCCCAGCTCCCTCTCTGTCCCTTTGTAGTAAACCCTGGTAAATACTGATTTGCTTTGTCTTTCTATAATATCCCCTTTTATGGACATGTATTTAAGAGAATAGATACAATATTAAGTTCTTACAAGTATATTAATTTTTTTTGGGGGGGGTCACACCTGGCAGCACTCAGGGGTTACTCCTGGCTCCATGCTCAGAAATCGCTCCTGGCAGGCACAGGGGACCATATGGGATGCTGGGATTCGAACCACTGTTCTTTTGCATGAAAGGCAAATGCCTTATCTCCATGCTATCTCTCCAGCCCCTAGTATATTAATTTTTATGTTTTTTGGTTTAGGACCATATTTGGTAGTGTTCAGGACTTACTCCTAGCTTTAGCTCAGGGTGCTCAGGAGACCCTTTGGGGTATTAGGGATAGAACCCAGACCATGTGCATGCAAGGCCCTACTCCTGTACTATTTCTCAGGCTTCTGACCTCCTAAATTTTTCTTTATTGTTGTGGGGCCACTTCTAACAGTGTTGGTGAAGTTTAATTTATGCAATGCGGTGGTTGAACCCAGGGACTCATATATACATGCCGTATCATCTACCACTTGAACCATATCCCCAGCCTTATATTGCAACTTTGACTTTGCCAATGAGCAAAAAAAAAAAAGGAAGGCAGAGGAAGGCAGGAATCTTATCAGTGAAGACCTATTTGAAATGTTGGAATTCTGGTGTTAAATATATAGCATTACAAAAGGACCATACTTTATCCTGACTAAAAAGAAATATGTGAAAAGCTAATTTTAAGGAAGGAGAAGTTCTTGACTTATAATAGTACGTTGTCAACCCAGTGATGTACTGTATCTTGTTTTTGTTTTTGAGGCCATAGTTGGTGGTGCTTAGGGTTAATTCCTGTCTCTGCACTCAGGGCTGTCTCCGATAGACTCACTGGACCATATGGGATGCCAGAGTTTGAACCGGGCTTGGCCACGTGCAAGACAAGGCAACCCACTGTTATATTGCTCCAGCCCCATATCTTAGTTTTTAAATCAGAGTTAGTGTGGGCAAAGTTTGATATGCTAATTTGCTTTAACTTTAAACAAGAGAAGTTACGTTAGGAGATAATAAGTATGCCACTAGTCTTCATTTTTCATGTATAATTTTAATATCTTGAATGTAATTTTTATAAGTTTAGGTACACAAATGTATATGTCTTAATTTCAGGAAGTTTTGTAAAAAGCTAAGACTGTACATACATTTACTGTACATGTAAGTCTGTGTATACATTTGATTAACAAAAATGATTAATCAGCTCAATGAATGAATTACAGACCCTTTATCTGGGGAAGAAATATCTGGAAAATGATGATGTGCACTAGTATCTGCCACGCTCTCTTCAATAGTTGCTGTTTCACTCTTCACTATTTGTCTATTATTTTCATTGGCTTATTGCATGAAATAAGGTGATCTTGGCATTTTTAATTGCTAAACTTATTTTTGTTGCTATTTTTGTGGTTGGTTTTGTGGAAAATCATATTATTTATATGCTGGCCATGAATTCCTCTCTACATTTGCCAATTTGTGTTAATTTTATGCTCTAGGGAAAGACAAGAAAGGAAGCTGCAATCTCTCCCGTGTGGACAGCACAACTTGCCTTTTTCCGGTTGAAGAAAAAGCAGTGGAATATTACTTTGCTTCTGATGCAAGGTGAACATCCTTAAGTGGTTCAAAGGAATTTTGTCTTTTCTTTTTTTTTTTTTTTTTTTTTTTTTTTTTTTTGGTTTTTGGGCCACACCCGGCGGTGCTCAGGGGTGACTCCTGGCTGTCTGCTCAGAAATAGCTCCTGGCAGGCACGGGGGACCATATGGGACACCGGGATTCGAACCAACCACTTTTGGTCCTGGATCAGCTGCTTGCAAGGCAAACGCCATTGTGCTATCTTTCCGGGCCCGAATTTTGTCTTTTCATTCCTGGTGGTGTTTGGGGACCATATGGCATTCTAGGAATCAAAGCTGGGGTTGGCTACATGTAAGGCAAGTGCCCTACTTGCTACACTATCTCGCCAGCCCCAGTTCTGTATCAATCCCATCTTGTATAGAAGAATTTTGTTGAGGAAAGATATTTTGGTGACCTTTTTAGAACTGTAGTTGTAAGAACTCTTTTTTGTCAGGTCACATAGTTCAGTTTACCAAGATGTTGAAGTTCGTTCCTATATATTTACCTCGAATTCTTTCATTAATATTTTTCCTCCTCTTTTATGAGTTTGTTTGTAGAGAGAAGAGATGTTAGATCAGAGAGAAGAATGGTGCAGTCACTCTCCTGTCCCATAGATTGCAGTCTAGTTGCCAAACTAATGTTACTTTACTTTTTTATTTTTTTGGACCTGGTGTGCCCAAGGTTTACTCCTGGCTCTGTACTCAGGGATCAATCCTCGTCTGGCTTGGGGGAATATAAATGGGTTCCTTGGTTGGCCATGTGTAAGGCAAGCACCCGACCTACTCTACTATCTCTTTAGCCCCACATAGCTTTACTCTAAATATAGAAACTTTAATTCAAGATGAATTTGTGATATAATTACCTTTTTTATTATTGTTCTGTTTTTTGTTTTTTTTTTTGGTGTGTGTGTGGGGGTCATACCATTCCATTGAAGTTCTTAGGGAACCACAATTACTTTTTTTTTTATTTGCCTTTTTTGGGCTATACCTGGTGACACTCAGGAGTTACTCCTGGCTGTGTGGTCAGAAATCACTCCCAGCTTGGGGTACCATATGGGATGCTGGGAGATCAAACCAAGGTCTGTCCTAGACTAGCGCAAGCAAGGCAAACACCCTACCGCTTGTGCCACTGCTCTGGCTCTAAGACAATCACTTTTATAAAGAAAATAATACATGACCGAGACACTTGAGATTAAATGCAATGCAATGGTTTAATGCACTTACCAATAAAATACCAATAAGTGAGGGCCGGAGAGATAGCACAGCAGTAGGGTGTTTGCCTTGCACACAGCTGATCCAGGATAGATAGTGGTTCGAATACAGGCATCTTATATGGTCCCCTGTGCCTGCCAGGAGTGATTTCTGAGTGCAGAGCCAGGAGTAAGCCCTGAACACTGACGGGTGTGACCCAACGCAAACAAACAAAAAATACAATAATGAGGATAACATTGAATCCCACGAAGGTAAGAAGATCTAAAAGTAAAGAAATGATATGGTTTGTGACTTAAAAAAACATAATACTTTTTTGTAAAACAAGCTTTGCTGTTTTTAAAGTTTTACAGGCAGGTAGTCAGTGCTAACTTGAGTTTTTGCTACCGTTAAATAAGTTACACTGTTGTGGCTGAGTGTGTCGGGATTAAGGTCCAGGCCTGCACACAGCCTCGCCCCCTTTGATGACCACCACCATTTGGTTCCCTGAGCATATGCTAGTAACGTTCTAGAGACCAAGTAGTTCCCAGCACTGAGAGCCAGGCAGCACTGCATTTTATGGTTCTTGACTGAATCATCAACCAGGAGAAGTCCCCAACACTACTTGGGAGGCTTCCTCAAAACAACTGAAAAAGAAAATTGGTTCGAGTTGGTAGTTGACCTAAATTAACTAGAGCTTGTTAAGATAGCCTCTATCTACTGTACTTTACATTGAACAGTGAACAAAGCCTTGTTGATAAATAATGGGAAGGAAGAAGAAAAATGACATGTCCCTTGGAATGTTTCTTTCTGGAGATTTGAATCAGTCACACAAGGATAGAAATCCACTTGTGACAAGAGCCATAAATGCCAATAACAGGGTAACTTACCTTCTCTGGGTAAATTTTTAAGTATTTAGTTATTTAATTATATGAGACTTGGGGTCATTCCTGGTAGCACTCAGAGCTTCTGTCTCTGGCCACCTGGATTTTTTTTATTTTTGGTAGGCTACAGCTGAAGGTATTGGGAAGACCTCCCAGGTGCTGGGGATTGTACCCTGGAAACTTGACCTCTAAAATATCTTTCTAGGCCTTCCAAAGAACTTGTAATTAGAATTGTAGTATTGTCTTTTTGATACCCATTTTGGCAGTGGAAGGTATTGAATGTAGCTGGGTAAGTTAGAGTCACTGCAATGACTTGAGCTGGTGGACATGCAAGCTTTGGGAAATACTTTGAAGGTTATAAAACTTTTGGAGGATTTGGGGACCAGTGCAATAATACAGCGGATAGGGCACTTATCTTGCGTGCAGCCAAACCAGTTTCAATCCCTGACATCCCATATGGTCTCCTGAGCCTGCAAGAGTGATTTTTGAGCACAGAGCCAGGAATAACACCTGAGCACTACTGGGTATGGCCCCAAAACAAAAACCATTTGCTCCTCCAAGTCCATAAGGAGTAATTCCTGAGTGCAGAGCCAGAAATAATCCTTGAGCATTGCCAGGTGCAGCCCAAAAAGCAAAACAACAACAACAACAACAACAACAACAAATAAAATAACAAAAAGATACTTTGGAGGATTTGGTGAAAGAATGAGGAGGAAATAGCTAAACTTTCTCATTTGTTCTAATCTAAGGCTATTGAGAGTACCGTGCCAAGAGTTTTTGGCTCATTGTCTCCAGTAACCATCCTCCCACCTTCCCCTCGTAGGGATATTATTTATCACTTAGTTATCAGAGATGGTGCAGAATCAGAGTTTGTCTTTGAATTAGGCCCATGTGTCTGATGATGGTTTTATTTATAATACTCATATTAATCATTCACTGTGTTATCTCCTTTACCCCCTTTTAGTGCTGTCATAGAACATACCAATCGGGTCATCTTCCTAGAAGACGACGATGTAGCAGCAGTGGTCGATGGCCGTCTTTCCATCCACAGAATTAAGCGCACTGCGGGAGACCACCCTGGACGAGCTGTGCAGACCCTCCAGATGGAGCTGCAGCAAATCATGAAGGGTGAGAGACTTTGCCCTGCATGGGGCTAGAAGACACTCTGCTTCCTGTCTCAAAGTGGGCATCTGAAAACGTTACTGAAAGGCTCAGTCCAGAAATTGGAAGGATCCACTGGAGATCTGCTGAACTGATATCAGTTCTGCTTTGAACAGATATATAGGGTTTTTTTTGTTGTTGTTGTTTCTAAGAACAAAAAGATGAGAAATGTGAAAAATGGATCACTGAAATCATATTTGATATTTACATTTCTGTTTTGAGGGATTTTTTTATACCTGGTAGTATTCAAGGGGCTGTTGCTTCCTTGGTACTCAGGAGCAACCCCTGGTGGTTCTTGGGAGATCAGATATGGACCTGGGATTTGAACCCAATGTTATGATTGTTGCAGTTGCCTTCCTTACCTCCTGGACTATGTCTCTGGCTCAGTATTTGATATTATTTTATAGGCCTGGTTTATATTTCTCTTGTTAGTCCCTTTTTTCCTATACTAGAGTTTTCTCATATATGATATGGGGATAATAGAACCTTCATTAAGATTGAAGAGAGTCAGAGAGACCACGCAGTAATTATCTGATATAAACACCCATTTTTTTTAAAAAAAAAATTATCAGGAGTCAGAGAGATAGTACAGCAAGTAGAGAACTGCCTTGTGTGCCAGCCCACTCAAGTTAGATCCTTGGCATCATATATGGTTTTCTTAGCCCCACCAGGAGTGATCCCTGATCACAGAACCAGGAATAAGCCTGAGCATAGCCAGGTGTGGCCCAAATCACTCCCTAAAAAAATCTGCTTTGAGGATTAAAATAGTATATGCCAAGCCCTTGAAATAGTGTCTGACATATTTGATGAGCCTTATAGAATATTTGCTGTTTTTATTCTTCCCCCCCTTTTTAGTTTTGTTTTTGGGTTACACCCAGCGGTGCTCAGGGGTTACTCCTGGCTCTGCACTCAGAAATTATTACTGGCAGACATGGGGGACCATATAGGATGCCGGATTCGAACCACTGTCCTTCCTGATTGGCAGCTTGCAAGGCAGATGCCCTATCACTGTGCTATCTCTTCAGCCCTATTCTTTTCCCTTCTTAGCTGCTGGATGTTAATGTTTTTTTTTTTTTTTTTATGTCTTTTAGTTTTTGGGTCACCTTGGTGAGGCTTTGAGCTTACTCCTTGCTCGAATCATAGTGTGTCAGGAATTGAGCCCAGATTGGCTTGTATACAAGGCAAGCATTCAACCCACTGTGATATACCTCCGGTACTTCATGTTCTATCTTTGCTATTTTAATTCTCTGTACAATTGCCTTGAGATGGCTGCCATTCTTACTTTATAGATTAGGAAATTTTTTTTTAGAGCCATTTGGATAGAATGATAATATGAACCTAGGTCTGACTCCAAAATTTAAGCTTTCCCACCACCCTGCATAGCTCTGTGCATTTTAACTTTAAAAGTTAATTTGTTTCTTTTTCTTTTTTAGTTGCTCATTTTTCTTTACAAAGCATAAAATATCGGGGCCAGAGAGATAACACAGTGGTAGGGCATTTGCCTTAGACGCTGAAGGATGGTGGTTCAAATCCCGGCATCCCATATGGTCCCCCGAGCCTGCCAGGAGCGATTGCTGAGCATAGAGCCAGGAGTAACCCCTGAGTGCTGCCGGGTGTGACCCCAAAACTAAAACAAACAAACAAACAAACAAAAAAGGATAAAATATCATAAATATTATTATCTGTTACATAACTTTTTGCCTCATCTCTTATGCAAAGATTCTGTTAAAGGGGATAGAAGTTGATTTATGAATTAATTTCTTGTTCTTTGGCGGATCATCAATTTTTTTAAATGATTTTAATCATTGTCTTCATACTATTGCTTTTATTTAGGCAACTTCAGTTCATTTATGCAAAAGGAAATTTTTGAGCAGCCAGAGTCAGTTGTGAACACAATGAGAGGAAGAGTCAACTTTGACGACTATACTGGTAATTACTTGTCTACTCTGCCATGGTTTCAGTGTCCTGGGTGGGTTTTTGTTGGAGATTGATTGTCCTTTGTGTGCTCGGTGGCCTACCATCAGCACGGCATAGTCATTTTCTAAAAGGCCTTTCCTATTAGGTGTACGGAGTGTATCTACAAAAGTCACATGTGAAGAAACAGAAACTTACTTGTAGTTATCACGGATTAAGGAGACAGATTTTCAGTTTGGGAAAGTGAAAATTCTGGAGGTGAATGGTAGCACAGAGCATGTGCTTACTGCCTCTTAAGATGATGAAGATCATTGCCACTATGTACCTTAAATACTACTGTGAAAGATTTGTTATTAAATCTTTGGTCACAATAAAAATTATTATATTAAAAAAAAGATGATTATGATGGAAACTTCTTTTGCCACTTTTTCATGATTGTGTTAAAAAGGGAATGATAAGTAATGGTTGCCAGGAACTGAGGAGGTAGATCCTTTTGGGATCTGGGGTTTTTTTTTGGCATAACAAAAATGTTCTGGGATTAGACTATACTGAGCGATAGTTGCACAATTTGGAAAATGCTAAAAAGTGCAGAATCATATTCTTTAAAAAGTCATGTTCAGTACAGTACTGACATGTTTTTTTTTTTTTTCAAAAGATGAAAAGGACACTGGGAATTATTGCCAGCCATGGGACTAAAGGTTTCCTTCCTTGAGCACCTGCTGTGAATTCTGAGAAGTCTGAGATCTGGGTGCTTTCCTGTGTCTGCTCTGTCTAGGTTTTCTCTCTCAGGTTACAAATGGATCAAGCTCAAAATGCCCCAGAGCTGTTCTGACTCTTAGCTGGTTACTTTATCTGACAGTGGGTTCTGTTCTGGGTAGTTGGAGTAGAGGTGAAAATTTGGTCTTCATTTTTGGAAGTTCTTCCTAGAGTCTGTTTAAGCTGTGTACCATACTAAGAATAACATTCTGGGGTCCAAAGTCATGATCTGTTGTTGCTAAGTCTAAGTTTCTGGAACATGACTTTCTTCATCATGACCATTGTAATAATAACAGCTCAGTGAACAAGCTTTGGGCTAAAGCTTTGGTCTCAGTGTTCTGAATTAGTTTAGTTTTGTGGTGTTGTTGTTTTGTTTTGGGCTCTCACCTGGATGTACTCAGGGGTTATTCCTGGATTTGCCCTCAGAAATTACTTTTGACAGGCTCAGGGGACCATATGTCAGGGATCAAATTCAGGTTAGCTCCATGCAAGCGAACTTCCCGACACACTGTGCTATCCTTCTGCTCCCTGAATTAGTTTTTGAGAAATAGTAACTAATGTGCTAAAGGCTTTGCCTGGTTATATGTGTCATAAGTAGTGTTAAATGTCTTCTCCTTTATGCCATATGTTGCTAACGGATAGAAGATGATTTCTCCAAAATGATGCCACCTATTATGATGTTAGTAGCAGCAGGCTTTTAGCAGGAAAGATTTGTTGAAGACTGAGTGTTATTATGACTTGAGTGTCATTGTGCAGAGCATGTAAAATATAAATATTGTGCCTTCTAAACATGAAGGTTTTAGGAAAATTATCTCAGTCTCCTTCTTGAGTCCAACATGAGGATGAATGTGTAACCAACTATATAAATAAAATAAAATAAATGACATTAGAAACACTTTAATGTTGATATGTTTAAAGTGAAATGTTGAATTTAGAGAAAGTCAGTGTCAGTTCAGTCATGTCAGAAGGCTTCAGAAAGAGGCAGGTGTGAGCTTTAAGGGCTTGGACTATCTAATAGGTGAAGATGAAATGGGAGTGTTACAGGTAAAACAGCATTAGTGCAGAGGAGATAGACAACTGGTAGTAATGGGAGAATTGGCAGTAAAGGCCTTTCTTTCTTTCTTTTTTTTTTTTTTAGTAAAGGCCTTTCAAGGTACTCATGGAGATAGGTCAGGAAGAAAATTCATTTGAAGAGAATAAGACAAACTTAGAAGCTTAAGCTTTTAAAAAACAGTTTGGGGCTGGAGTGATAGTATTGCCGATAGAATCTTACATGTGCCTGACCCAGATTCGATCCTCAGGATTCCATGTGATCTCCAGATTCCCACTAGGAGTGATGCCTGAACATAGAGCCAGGAGTAAGTCCTGAGAACTACTGGGTCTGACCCAAAGTTAAAGCAAAACAAAACAAAACACAACACATAGTCAAAGAACCCACTTTTGTTTATGTTACATTCCTTTTTTTTTTTTTTTTTTTTTTTTTTTTTTTAGTTTTTGGGTCACACCGGCGGTGCTCAGGAGTTACTCCTGACTGTCTGCTCAGAAATAGCTCCTGGCAGGCACGGGGGACCATATGGGACACCGGGATTCGAACCAACCACCTTTGGTCCTGGATTGGCTGCTTGCAAGGCAAGCGCCGCTGTGCCATCTCTCCGGGCCCTTATGTTACATTCTACAATATAAACAGAATAGTCATTTGATCTTATTGCTGTTGAGAAAAGGATATGAGGGATTTGTTAGAGGTCTTGCTGGAGGTCACATGGCTCTCGTCACAGGCAACCTCTTCTTTTCTCTGGTTCCTCAGTGTGTCCAGTGCTTCCGGGTTCCAGTGTTTTTGGTCCAACCTGGGGGATTCCTTCTGGTACTCCTCCAGACCTCTCAGCTGGCAGGGAATTTGCTAGGGCTCATTTCAGAGAAATAGTCATGATCAGGAAACCTCATCCTCTTCCCTTCTTGCTCTTCTTGGTGGTCATCAGCAACACACATCTCTCTGAGACTTAGTTTCCCTTTATTAGACATATCTATAGACTTATTTGCATTGATGGTTATTGGTTTTTAGGTCACACCTGACAGTGCTCAGAGGTTACTTCTGGCTCTCTGCTCAGCAATTACTTGAGGCAGTGCTTGGAAGACCATATGGGATGCCGGTCAGCCATGTGTGAAGCAAACACCTTACCTGCTATACTATTGCTCCAGTCCTCAACTGAGGGAGCCTTTAATTAATTAATTCACTAATTAATTAATTAGTTTATTTTGGGGGGGGTTGGGTCACACCCAGCAGCACTCAGGGGTATTCAGAAATTGCTCCTGGCAGGCTCGGGGGACCATATGGGATACTGGGATTTGAACCTGGGTCTGTCCAGGTTGGCTGCATGCAAGGCAAAAATCCTACTTCTATGCTATCACTGTGCCCTCAGGGAGCCTTTATAGGGAAGACATAAAAGCAATCAAACAAGAAAGAAAGAAAGCAGTAAATGCTACAGGTGTTGTACATGTTGAGATTGAATGAAATTGGTTACAAATTTGGGGGTCTAGTTGTGTCCTTTCTAATTTACTCTTAAAAACTGTAGAGAACTTTGATTTCTAGAGAAACCTGCACTCTCAAGAAAGGTGGTGGTGTTTCCAGGGCATATTGGATACTCATGAAAAGTGATTTAGTATTTCATGTGTTTTTTGCTAAATGGTTGTATGTTCATGTTTTGCTGTGTTTTGTTTTCAGTGAATTTGGGTGGCTTAAAGGATCACATCAAGGAGATCCAGAGGTGTCGGCGCTTGATACTTATTGCTTGTGGAACAAGTTATCATGCTGGTGTAGCAGTAAGTGTTGGTTTGTTTCTTTATTCTGCTGGAAATAGAACCTGGGATCTGACATGTGCAGCACTGAGCCACATCTGTGCTCCAGTAAATGCTTTTTAAATGTTTCATTGTGCTATGTTGGATGTCAGAAGATAGCTGCAGACAAATAATGTCTCCAGGAACGCAGCATGCGATGCTATCTATCCACTGTTAAGACATCATGCGATCTTTTCATATTATGGTCACAAGAACCAGGCAAGTTGGAGGGAGGAATTTTAATAACTGTGTAGAAATGACCTTAGTACAGATTTCAGGTAGACCTTCTCAAATTGACCTAATCAAAGGTCAAGATGGGGTGTTTGTACTACGAACAGCCTGCTTCTAGAAGAGCATTGTTGAGTTATGCTTAATTAAAAACTTCTGACTTTCAGAGTAAGAGGAATACTGTTAGGGTGGAAGTTCACTGTACTCTGAACAGCAGCATGTACTTTTATCTTTTATTTATTTAATTTTTGGCTTCTGGGTCATGCCAGAAGACTTTTTTTTTTTTTTAGTTTTTGGGTCATACCCGGCAGCGCTCACAGGTTACTTCTGGCTCGGGGGACCATATGGGATGCCGGGATTCGAATTGCTGTCCTTCTGCACACAAGGCAAATGCCTTACCTCCATGCTATCTCTCCGACCCCACCAGAAGGACTTCTGGCTCTGCTCTCACCACCATTTCTGGTGGTGCTAAAGGGACCAAACTGGGGATCAAACTGGGCTCTGCCGTGTGCAAGCACCTTAACCCCTGTCCGATTTCTTTAGTCCCAAAATAAGCTTTTTCTTAAGCAGACTTTTAGAAGTATATTAACCTTTTCTTAGAAGTGGTACTATTTATGATTATATTTTTGAAGTATTAAATTTTATTGGGTGTTTATGCACTATTATTTTATTTGAGAGTTCTGAGTGACTTAAGTATTATATAGATTGCCATTTAAAGATAACAAAAATTGAGAAGTTAAAAAAATAGTGTGCAGGCTTATTCAGAACAGTGCTTTATCCACTTACCAAGGCATGTGTTTGAATATATTTATCATGAAACCATATGCACTGGTCCTTATCTAAATAGATTTGTAAGCAAAATAATAATAATAGCATTTTTCTTGAGTGGTGACTTCTGTGATTTTTTTTGTTTTTTGTTTTTTGTTTTTTTTTTTTTTTGGGGGGTCAGACCCAGCAGCGCTCAGGGGTTACTTCTGGTTCTACGCTCAGAAATCACTCCTGGCAGGCTCGGGGGACCAATATGGGATGCCGGGATTTGAACTATTGTCCTTCTGCATGCAAGGCAAGCGCCCTACTCCATGCTATCTCTCCGGCCCACCTCTGTAATTTTTTTATGCTTTAATCTGTTATTCTTAGTTTTTTTTCTAATAGTACGTGTGGTATTAGTCATTATAGTCAGAAAAATTGGAAACTGCATTAATTTCCAAGAAGCACATGAGAGAGTCTTTAGAGTGGAGTGATTTTTCTTTGCAGACCCGCCAGGTTCTGGAAGAGCTGACAGAACTGCCTGTCATGGTGGAGCTGGCCAGTGACTTCCTGGATAGAAATACCCCTGTTTTTCGAGACGATGTTTGCTTCTTCATTAGTCAGTCAGGTAAGCCGAATTTAGCTTTTTCAGTTTTTACTTTTGGCTCAGGTGACCGTATGGGGTTCTTGGGACTGAGCCCCGGGGTGGCTGTGTGCAAGGTAAGTGCTTTAACTGTTCTACCTGAAATACTGGGTATGTTCATTTGAAAGACTTGAAGGAAAAGAGTTACTCTTTCTCTTAATTCTTCTGTCCCATGACAAAATTGATGTCTGAACATTAGGTGGCTGTAACAGTCAATTTGGCAAGTAGAAGGATGTTTTAATATTGCATAATGGTGAATGAATACAAATACATTTGGCCCGAATATTCAGAGAAGGAAAAGAGATTTTAAACATCCAGATTCTATTATGAAAAGTATTACAAATTGACTTGTTTTTGTATTTTGTTTTGTGGCCACACCCTATGGTGCTCAGCATTTATTCCTGGCTCTGTACTCAGGAGGGTTCAGGTGCCCATATGGGGTATCCGAGATCAAACCTAAGTTGACTACATGCAAGGCAAGCACCTTGCCTACTATACTATCTCTCTGACTCAGTGACAAATTAATTTGAAGTTCATGTTTTATATTTATGTAGAACAAATACTATTGAAAATATCTGTTTGTGTGCATGTGTTTCAATAGTTATATTGAAAAAACCAGGCATGGGGCTGGCGAGGTGGCGCTAGAGGTAAGGTGTCTGCCTTGCAAGCCCTAGCCAAGGAAGGACTGAGGTTTGATTCTCCTGGCATCCCAGATGGTCCCCCAAGCCAGGGGCGATTTCTGAGCACTTAGCCAGGAGTAACCCCTGAGCATCAAATGGGGGTGGCCCAAAACAAAACAAAACAAACAAACAAACAAACAAAAAAACCAGGCATGTTGTCCTTCCTGTGTGCTGCATTTATTTGTCTTCTTTTGTACATAGGTGAGACGGCAGATACCCTGATGGGCCTTCGGTACTGTAAGGAGAGAGGAGCCCTAACAGTTGGAATCACGAACACTGTTGGAAGTTCCATATCACGGGAGACAGATTGTGGGGTTCATATTAATGCCGGCCCTGAGATTGGTGTGGCCAGTACCAAGGTAAATTCTCCTTCTCTAGAATGAGTGAATCATAGTGATGGGGAAAGGCTGATCTGTATCTTATTGTTCTTTTGTTAGTATTTGGAGAACCTGGATAGTATACTAAGCATTATCATTCTAAGACTAAAGGATCAACAACAGATACACACTGGTCACCTCTTCCTGCCTTCATTTTAAATATTTAAAAAGAACATATGGATGTGTATATACATCCATTTTGCAAGGGTTTCTGTTGTCTCCATTCATCACTTACACTCCTGCTGGAAGGAGTGACACATGGTCAATATGCTCCTTTTAGCAAGTATAATAGGGTATGAGGAAATTAACAAATTTGGGGTTGGAGCAATGGTGCAGCGGTAGAGTGTTTGCCTTGCATGCGGCTGACCCAGGACGGACCTCAGTTCTATCCCCCAACACCCCATATGGTCCACTGAGCCGGGAGCGATTTCTGAGTGCAGAGCCAGGAGTAACCCCTGAACATCAGCAGGTGTGGCCCCAAAACAAAAACAAAAAAGGAAATTAACAAATTATAATCATCCAGTTTAATTCCAAAAAATTTTTTTTTGCTCAAACCGCCACTTAGCCACTGCCAGGAGTAAACTCTGAGCACAATCAGGTGTGGCCTTAAATCAACAATAACAAAACAATAAAATTTCAAAATGTTTTAAGTTGGGATGGGCATATAAGTGCTTCTGAAATTGGGAAATTTATACATTTAATACAAATAATAAAATAGGAATCTTAGAAAAATTGAAGTTTGAAAGGTTTTCTGTCTCCACAGATGTATTTACTCTTTTGTTTTATTTTGTTTTGGGCCACACCTGGTGGCGGCTGTGCTCAGGGTTTACTCCTGGCAGGCTCGGGACCATATGAGGATCAAACCTGGGTCTGTCCTGGGTTAGCCGCATGCAAGGCAGATGCCCTACCGCTGTGCTATCACTCTGGCCCCTGTATTTACTTTTTTATGATTTCAAATTTTCAGTTTATTACTGTCTATTTTCCTGTTGATGTCAGATATTTTTTTGATGATTGTTGAGTGTGCTCAGGAGGGACAGATTTGAGATAAAAGGCAAAGTGAAAGGTGATGTTAATATGTATATACCTACCTTCGAATGTTTTTTCTTTTGAGTAACTTCAGAATTTTTTTTTTTTGTTAAAACCTCTGAGGTTTTATTTTTCATTTTGACTAGCTAACAGAAAATGTTAGCCTGAGTTTTCTCCATGTAGTAAGCCATATAAGGTGTTTCGGCCTGGATTTTCATTCTGGGTCCGAGTTAGTAGCTACTTTCAGGGGTAGCTTGTTCTTGGTCTTGAAGAGTGTCCAGACAGACCTTAGTCATGAATTAAAATCCCAAAGCCTTTCATTTCTACCACTTGGAGAAACAAGGGATTCCCTCATATCATGGAAAACATGGTCTGAGGACATGCTTGGGTGCTGCTGACCGTCCTCTTTTTGTTGAACAGTGAGTTAGCCTGGAAAATAGTTATCTTTTGTAGCTGTCCCTTTTTTCCTTTTCATGGCATTAGGGATTTCATAAGAATCCTTTTCACCTTATGAAAAATTTCATAAGCTTTTCATAATAAACATTATGCATTTCAGAAAACATGAGGTATTTTGGTTATTTTTGTTATCTATAAATAAAGGCTATGTTCTTTGTTCAAGACTCAGTTAAAAGGAAGTAGTGGTAGATTTTTCTTAGTTCAGTTTGCTTTCTAACAAAAGATGAATAGCTATATATATACTTAGAAAACCAGAGGGAGTTAGTTATATTATTTTATATTAAATGAAAAATGCCATCTTCTTAAATAGAGTCTACAGTGAATTCTTCTGCCTTTGTGTGATGTTTTAGGCTTATACCAGTCAGTTTGTGTCCCTTGTGATGTTCGCTCTCATGATGTGTGATGACAGGATCTCCATGCAAGAGAGACGCAAAGAGATCATGCTTGGGCTGAAGCGGCTGCCTGGTATAAAGATACTCTGGTTGTATTGTTGGGGGGAGTGGGTCATGGGACACTTCTCTTCTTATCCTTCAAGTATTGTGCATTGCTTTCCAGTAAGGTCTTCAGTTATAGCATCTGTTCTATTTACTGTACTTTTTTTTTCATAGTATTTTTTTTTTGCTTATTTTACTGCCTTTTATTTTCTCTCTACCCACTGCCCTCCCACCCACCCCCCCTTTTTTTTTAAAGGGGTGTGTATATAGAGTTTGGACCATACTGAGTTATGTTCATGTCTTACTCCTGGATCTATACTCAGGGATCACTTCCTGGAAGTGCTGAAGGGACCACATGGAATGCTAGGAATTAAATCTGGATTAGTTGCTTGAAAAGCAAATGGCCTACCTGCTCTACTTGTTCTGGCCTAACTATTACTACTTGTGAATATTAAAAAAAAATTCTCTAGTGGAGAGATATGGTACAGAGGGCTGCATGATGTACATGCTTTGCAGATGAGAGCCCTGATTTTGATTTGTGGCACCATTTATCAACTTTTGAGTACTGAGGTTAGAGTAGTCCCTCAGGGATTACCATGTATGACCTAAACCCACTCCCCACACCAAGATGGTTTATTCTAGTAGCGAAGAGCCCACTTGAGTACTGGTGCTTGGGGAGGCCTGAATTTGATCCCTGACATACTTACCCCCCTGAACACTACCAGTATAATCCTGTGGCCCCAAGAACCAGCAGGCACCAACACTGAACTGTTAGGTTTGCACTGCCAGGCTGTGCATCTTGGGAATGGTTCTGGGCTCACCAGCACTGCTTGGTGAGGCTCCTATAAAAATTAGAATAAATAATGTTTTTAAATATATGGGCTTTTTATGTTTGTTTTGTTTTTGGGCAATACCCAGTTTCTCTCAGGGGTTACTCCTGGCTGTGCACCCATAAACCACTACTGGAGGCTAGAGAGATAGCACTGTGGTAGGGCGTTTGCTTTGCATGCAGCTGACGCATAATGGACCCGGTATGATTTCCAACATCCATATGGTCCTCTGAGCCTGCTAGGAGTGATTTCTCAGTACAGAGCCAGGAGTTACCCCTGAGCATTGCTGGTGTGGTCCAAAAAACAAAAAACAAAAACAAAAAAGAAGTCGCTACTGGCAGGCTTGGGGCACCACAGGCTTGGGGCACCATATGGGATGCTGGGATTAAATCCAGTAGGTCCTGTACAAGGGAAATGCCCTACCCACTGTGCTATTGCTCCCACCCCAAATTATATGTTTTTATATTGTAATTTATTACAAAAGCTTCATGTGTACAGCATTATAATTCTACATCTGTCTATAGCAGTGTTCCACGACCTTTTTCTGACTAGTTCCTGCCTTGTTCTTTACTGTAACACTCCCCCTCTCTCTACGTCAGATTGTCCACTGGCCACCATTTCCATAATTCTTACTTGTGAACCCTTGAATATCCTGTATAGCTCCTGGTTGCAAATACTCATCTGGACTCTATCTGTCATCATATCAGTAGTTTAGTTTCTATTCATCAGCATTCAGGTGACCCCTTTGCCTGTTTCACCCACTCACTCAAATTGTTTCCTAACAGATTTGATTAAGGAAGTACTGAGCATGGATGACGAAATTCAGAAACTAGCAACAGAGCTTTACCATCAGAAGTCAGTCCTGATAATGGGACGGGGCTATCATTATGCCACTTGTCTTGAAGGGGCACTAGTAAGTTTTCTCACCTTTAATCTCAATCTCTTGGCTTTGAAGTTTTGGAAAGAGTTTTTATGTTTTCTGTTTTCTGATATGTTTGCCTTGAGAAAGTCCAACAGTATTCTAATTGAAAGTGAAACTCAGGGGCAGGAAAGATAGCACAGAGGTAGGGCATTTGTATTGCATGCAGAAGGAAGGTGGTTCGAATCCCGGCATCCCATATGGTCCCGCAAGCCTGTCAGGAGCATAGAGCCAGGAGTAACCCCTGAGCGCTACTGGATGTGACCTCCCCAAAAAAGAAAAAGAAAGTGAAAATCAAAGGATACACTTATTTTTTTATTTGTTTCTGTTTTGGGGCCACATATGGCAGTGGGGCCACATATGGCAGTGCCAAGGGCTTACTCCTGGTTCTGTGCTCAGAAACTACTTCTGGTAGGCTCGGGGAATCATACGGTTTGCTAGGGATTGAACCTGGGTTGGCCATGTGTAAGGCAAACATTCTACCTACTATCGCTCTGGTTCCTAAAGAATACCTTTTAATAACTTGAATTTGTCACAAAATGGGTTAATTTGTTATCTGCAATAAGTTCTCAGTGTGAAATTTAATTAAGATCAAACATGAAGCAAGTTGGAAAATAATTACAAAGAAATAATCTTCAAAAAATTTGTGTTTTTGTTTTGTTTTGAAGGTTATTTCTTTGTAATTATTTTCCAACTTGCTTCACCAAGTGGCTCTCGGGGGTTACTCCTGAGAAGCTTTGGGGACCATATGGGATGCTGTGAATCGAACCTGGGTCCAATCTTGGCTCGGCTGTGTGTAAGGCAAGTGCCTTACTGCTATGCTATCTCTCTGGCCATCCTTATGTGGAATATATAAATGGGATATATAACTTCTAGTTACTTGTTTATAAAAAATTTGTGTAGGCTTCTGGCTACATTTACAGACCAGTTGTCCTTTCATACTTCTGAATAATTCGTGACTTCAGATATCAGATGTTTTGTGTTTTGTTTACTTAAAAATGGGTTTTAAAGGAGATCAAAAATTTTTTTTTTCTGTTAGAAAATCAAAGAGATCACTTACATGCATTCTGAAGGCATCCTTGCTGGAGAATTAAAGCATGGTCCTCTTGCTTTGGTGGACAAGTTGATGCCTGTCATCATGATCATCATGAGAGATCACACTTACGCCAAGTGCCAGAATGCCTTCCAGCAGGTGGTTGCTCGGCAGGTAAGTAAGGGACTGCTGTGAGCACACTTTGGGACTTTTAATAGTGTGGAGCCATGGAAGCATATATAAATTTCATGACATTTATTTCATGAAACATACCATAAACATTTCATGTGCCAAGTTGGTGCCTGTACTTACATTATGTTGTGCTTCCAGTATGCTGAGTTTATATGTGAGCAATCTGAGACATGAGTTTGACAAGACCCAGCTTTAAGTATCTTAAATCCAAACAAATTCAAAGATTTTGTTCTGCTAATTTTCTACTCCTCAATTAGTATGTCCTGCTCCTTTATTTTGTGTTTGTTTTTTTGTTGGGGGAGGTCACACCTGGCATCGTTCAGGAGCCACTTCTGGCTCAAAATTCAGAAATCGCTCCTGGCAGGCTCAGGGGACCACATGGAATGCCGGGATTCGAGCCACCATCCTTTTGCATGCAAGACAAATGCCCTACCTCCATGCTATCTCTCCAGCCCTCCCTGCTCATTTTTAATCAAGAAACATTGGGGGGGAGGGGGGCCATGTGCAGCTTTTGGGAGCTACTCTTGGCTCAGCACTCAGGTTGCTGCCAGTATTCCTCAGCAGACCATGTGGTGTGAGTGATTGGATCTGGGGGACCAGTGTGCAAAGCAGGTACTCTAGTCCTTTGAGTTATATCCCTGGCAACCCCCAAAATATGTATTTTGTTTCGGTGGTTTGTTTTGTTTCGGGGTCACATCCATGGTACTCGGGCTTTACTCTTGACGCTGCACTCAGAAATCATTCCTGGTGAGCTTGGGGGACGATATGAGATGTTGGGGATTGAATCAGCATCAGTGGCATGCACTAAGTGACTAACTTCTCCCTGTACTGTCTTTGTGGCCCCTCCAATTTAATAATTTAATGCTTATATTTCAGTTGCTAGCTAATATATGGATTTTCTATGTGGTGTGTGCTTTGTTTAACATTGTCTTCAAATAATTTGACTCTACATATAAATTCTAAAAGATTGCAGGCACATTGTAAAGTCATACATACATGTTCCAGACAGGCAGTCTTAATCTGATGCAAAAGTTAGAGTAATCTACCAACCTCTGTGAGCCTAACAGTAACACAGAATGTTCAACCAGCACCAACCCCAGCCCAGTAAATCCTTAGACACTGACTTTAGTAATACCATGGAGAGACAGAAAATCCTATCAGATTGACTTATTGATCTAAGTGCTTCCATTTGCTTCATGGTGTAACAAGTAATATAAAGTAAATTTGTTTGTGCCTGTACATGGAGGCAGGCTATGGTGGAAGGTGTGGGAGATTGGGGACACTGGTAAGGAGAGGTCGGTCACACTGGTGGTGGGATTGGTGTTTGAACATTTAATGCCTGACATGACTATTAAATGAACCACTTGGTAAATAATAAAAATATTTATAAATAAAAATATTGTAACACTGGGTGTTTCTCAGTTGTGTGATTTTATTTTAGTTTTCACATTTATTTGCTTATTTATTTATTTAGTTAGTTTTTGGCCCACACCTGCTGCTGCTCAGGACTTACTCCTGGCAGGTCTCAGGCAACCATGTGAGATGTAGAGTTGCTGTAGGCAAGACAAATGCCCTGCCTGCTGTACTGTCACTCTGGCCCCAGTTGTGTCATTTTAATTGTGTTTTTGTATGTGTAATTTTCTTTCCCAGGGACGTCCAGTGGTCATTTGTGATAAGGAAGATACTGAGACCATTATGAACACAAAAAGAACAATCAAGGTGCCCCACTCAGTAGACTGCTTGCAGGGTATTCTCAGCGTGATTCCGTTACAGCTGCTGGCTTTTCACCTTGCTGTGCTGAGAGGCTATGATGTAAGTGAGGCACATGGCAGGATCTTGTGCTTACTTCTTACCCCCATGTATCTGACATATTTTTCTTCTAAAAGTTTTGGTTTGGTTTTGTCATGTTTTTGTCTCCTGGGCCCCAACCAGTGCTTGGGTCTAATTCCTTTATTCCTGGCTCTTTACCTAGAAATCCCCTCTGGCAAGGTGGCATGGGGGTTCACTTGAGAGACCATATGTATTTATGTATTGCCCAGGATTGAACCTGGTTCTGCCACATGCAAGGCAAGTCCCTTTCTCATGCTACTATTACTCTGGACCCTCCTAGATTTGTAACAACGTTGGAGGAATCTACAAGAAATCTTTTATATTTACATGGTCCAGTGGATAGGTCAGATAATAACATTTCTTGTCCATAGAACCGGAAAGAATCTTGGAGGTTTCCTTTAGGACTGTGGCTCTCCTTGATGAATCTCCCATCTATTTTTTTAGTGCTTCTTAAAGGGTAGTTGTCAGTAGTTCTGTAATGCTTGGGGCTGCTACATCATTACATTTTTTTTCTTTTTTTGGTCACACCTGGTGACGCTCAGGGGTTATTCCTGGCTATGTGCTCAGAAATCACTTTTGGTTTGGGGGACCACATGGGATGCCAGAGATAGAACCCAGGTTCGTCCTGAGTCAGCCACATGCAAGGCAAATGCCCTTCTGCTGCGCTATCTTGCCAGCCCCATATTGCATAGTTTTTAGCATTGCTACCCATCCACTGATCATTGTGACAACCAAAATCTCCTGCTTTTGAACATTTTTTGCATCCCTTGAGCAAACTATCACCCTGACAGATACCACAGGAACTTTGTGTGCTAGACCTGCCTTTTTTGAGGATTCTTCTGTCTCATTGATTTCAAATTTTTCAAGATAATGTATTGTATTTACTCGTCTAATTCTTTGTGGTCTTTAATATCTTCCTAGTAAGCATAGTGTTTTCTAGTTTGTATAAACAAAAATAATTTGCTAATAGAGACTCCTTTGTCTACTCTAAATCTGTATAATCTCTCTAATTTTGCTCTTTTCTTTCTTTTGCAGGTTGATTTCCCCCGGAATCTTGCCAAATCCGTGACTGTAGAATAAGAAGCACCTGATAATGGAATCATTAAGCAACACAAGACACCTTTTATATTTAAAGCCTTGATTTAAAATGTCACCCCTTTTAAGCCATTTTTTAGCAAATATTTATATATCAGTTTTAGTTATTCCATACGATTTGTGATTTTTTTTTGTTGTGAAATTACCTCATATTTTTTCAGTAATTTGTTGGGCAGATTGAATAATGAAATATATGTTGAAATCCATATCAGAGAGATTTAGCTCTCGTTTTCTTGAAAGAATGCTGGGTGTTGGATGTTTGGGGTCCTTACTTTAAACTGAGAGGATTTTATGTGCTTAAAATAATTAGGACTTGCTTTACCATGTTTATGTCAAACCAGTGAAAGAGGAATGCATTTAATTGGAATGTCCAAAATGAGCTGGAGCTGGTAGTGAATTGTGCCCAATCTGTATGGACATTTAATTAAGGCTTTGCTAAGTTATATATAAAGAGAAGATATTGTGATTTATTTGGAAATTTGTCTTTTGTTTTTCGATCAAGCTACAACCTTAAAATTGGAAAATGTTTGATAGGGTTTATATCTAAGTTGGTAGGCCTGTATCTCAAATTTATCACCTGTTATTTGTAAGTCAAGGTAACATAGGAAGCTAAGTAGTTCTCCAGCCCTTAGCAGAACATAATTGCACAATCTCAGAGCACAAACTTTAAATCTGAGCTGCTTTGAACAACTGACAATATGATTATCAGTTTGAAAATGGGATGCATACATTTAGGATATCCCATTTTTGTTTTTTATCTCCTGGAAATGGTTTCTCTTTCCTTGAATTTGTAGGTTTAGAAAAACAAACCATCTGTTGAATGATATATTTTATCTTGTCTTCTCTAACCACTACATAATTATTATCAGATATTTCAAATTAATACTGATATATTCAGGATTCTTTTAAACCTCTCTCCAAGGAAGACTTTTCTGCATTTAATCTGAACTTTATTTCACTGGCTTGTATAAAATTAGTCCTTTGATGCCAGTTCTAAAGCTCTTGGCATTTTTTTGAAAATTTGCAAGCTTTTTGAATATCTCTATATGTATATGGTGATTAAGGCTTAGAAAAAGCTACATGCTTCACTCTATTTGTGAAGGATTTCATCAGATTTAGTCTCTGTCGCTTTGTAGGTGTTTTTCTCTACATTTTTTGGTGTCCTATCCCTGAAACATAGCTAGAAATTTTAGAGAAGTTACGGGTAAATTCCTTCATTCCATACTGCCATGTCTTCAGTTGAGTATCAGAAGTAAAGAATTAAAGTTCAGATTAAAATGCTTAGAATACTGCTTTGATACCTAATAAATTTTGAGTAATAAGGTTTTCACAAAATTTTTCCCCCCTTTGCCTGATAGTGGACATTTAGGACAGCCTTTTCAGGTTTTCATCAAGTCCTTTTCTTATTTATTTTGATTTTTTTGCGGGGTTTTGTGACACATCCAGCAGCACTCAGGGGGTTACTCCTGGCTTTGTGCTCAGAAATCTCTCCTGGCAGGCTCGGGGTACCATATGGGATGCTGGGAATCAAACCCAGGTCCGTCCCGGGTTGACCGTGTGCAAGGCAAACGTCCAACTCTTCAGCCCCAAGTTCTTCTCTTTTAAAATGTTTTTTTTCTTAAATTATAAAGCTATGATATTAAGCATAATTAAGATCAGCCTTTTTTCTTTTTTTCTATTTTCCACATTTGCACTTCTAGTGCACTGAATATTTTCAAATACCTGTTGTAAGTAAAGTGTATAATTTTGTTCAAGAAAGAATAGGTACATTTTGAGGCAGTTTGGAAGGACTTCAGATGGACACTAGAAGCTCAGTCATTGAAAACAATAGGGACCAGAGTGATAGCACAGAGGTATGACATTTGCCTTAGACACAACCCACCAGGGTTTGATTCCTGGCATTCCATATATGGTCCCTCAAGCCTGCCAGGAGTAATTTCTGGGCACAGCCAGGGAGTAAACCCTGAGCACTGGCGGGTATTCCAAACAAAAAATAATATTATAGGGTACTATTTACATCCTACATGTAGGTACTATAGTATTTATCTGTTTTGTTTCTAAGATTATTTTTGTAGTCTTAGTTATGGTGTGTATAGTGATTTTTTTGTTTATTACTTTATCATCTTATGCAATGATTTTAATGGGTTGTAATATCTTTTAATGTTTAAAGTTTGAATCAGTATTCTAAGTGAAAACTAATATGAAGTCAATCATTACATGTTTTTCTCATGTCTATCTCAAGCAAGGATAAATTCTAAACCAAAAATCCAGATATTATTAAGGACAAAGGAGCGATATTTTCCCAACATGATTTCACTTCCTTTCCCCTCTTTTCTTGCTTCCTTTCCCACTTAATGTGATTTCTTTTACATACTTCTATAAATTATAATAAAGGAAAATATTCAATATTGAGGCAAACCACTACCAAATATGTATGATTAGTTAAAGCCAATGGAATGTAGAACAATTTTTCAAAAAAAAGATACTCTACAAGGGAACTTGATATTAAAAGTTCTTTCTTGTAGTAATACTTAAATTTAAATTTGCTTAGATATACTTTCTGGACCCAGACTGTGAGCTCTTATTTAGATGGGGGTTGGGGTGCCTATTAACATTCAACAAAGAGCTCAGAATGATGGTCACTTTGGATGAAACCAGGCAGCTTCTGTGCCTTTTTAAAAATTTCTGGGCTCTCGTGAGAAGAAGAAAATGGCATTAACAGTGGTCAATCTACGTAAACTCCTGTTATGGCATATTGCTCTGCTAAGAACTGCACCAATACATCTTAATTAAAGCCAGGGCCATTGTCCCCCATAGAAGTCCCTAGGCTAAGAGAGAGCCAGTACAATAGTGGTATTGAACTGGATTTTAGTGAACTCATTTGGTCACTACGATAATAAACTCAAGTTTTGAATCTTATCATGTTCATAAGAAGTGAGAAGTGCATCTTTTTTTTTTTTTTTTTTTGTGGATTTTGGGTCACACCCGGCAGTGCTCAGGGGTTATTCCTGGCTCCAGGCTCAGAAATTGCTCCTGGCAGGCATGGGGGACCATATGGGATGCCGGGATTCGAGCCGATGACCTCCTGCATGAAAGGCAAACGCCTTACCTCCATGCTATCTCTCCGGCCCCGAGAAGTGCATCTTTTAAGGTCAGCTCTTGTCATGGCATGTACATCCATATGTATATCTGTAGTTCTCTTAGGAAGAACAGTTATTAAATGCAATGGTTGAAACCAGTCTAGCATCAGTACTGCTGCTACTCAGAGGGAACAGGCACAGGATGACTGGAGATGGGGCTGCTAGTGAGGGGAGCCCAGACAGGTCTTCTCCCTTATGTTGCTTAGCTGTTCTGACATGATACTGTCTAATCCTTTGGAATATGGTCTCTTGGTCTGAGTTCATTATGAAGATAGTAGAAAGGATCTATTTTTGTTTTAATTTAAATTTTTTCTTTTAGCTCTTAGGTACTGTTTCTTCGATTCTTGTTTCTGTTACTCTTCAAAGTGAAAACAGCTGCTTTAAGAAACATCTTAAGTCGTTTGGGCTTAGTCTTTTATCTCTTAAAAACATTAGAATATATTATAGCAATAAAAAGGCCCAGAGCTATTGTTTGCTACAATATAAGAGATCTTTCTTAATAAAAAAAAAGCACAATGTCATTTAAAAGTGTTTATTGAAAAGAATTCATATTTCTCAATCAACTATGAAGTGCAGAGACAGGGAAGGGAACAGTTCAAGATGGCACTTTGGTCTTCGAGCTACATACCTAGTTGTACATACCTAGTATGTATGAACTTGAACACCAGCAAGACTGTTTTACCCAGGCTTTAGATCACTTTACTTTTTTTTACCGATAGCCTGAAGTTTTACAAAGCAATTTCCCCCACATTTAAAAATCGTAATGAATATTTTCCCTACCGTGATGGATATCTTAAATCTGTGACATAACGTATTAACTGGTAATATTCAAACCAATAATCTCCAGAGTTAAAAATGAAAACCATAGTAACTGTCAAGATTGTAAAGTTATGCAAAAGCAACTTGTAAGTCTACAATAGCTTGACATAAAGATTAGTGGACTACACATAAATAATGGGTAGTGCAAATATTTTAGGAAACTCTCCAATTACATTTCTTGTTGTACTAGCTTTCATATGAATTTAGGAGTTATCCTATTATCTTTATAAATTTTCTGTGCTTGAATTTTTATAAAATTGAACTTTTGTTATTTCAGTTAGACTTTTCTTAAAATGGACATTTTAGAATCACCCTTGCTTTATTTCATTTTTGTGTGTTCTTTAAAGTGAATGTTTAGTTTGCTGAGCCAGTTAATCATTTCTTCTTCATATCGTTAGCCTTGTGACTTTAATCCTGAACTGTGAAATTACCAAAAGCTTGCTAAAAATTGCATTTTAAAGCAATTTGCCAATATTTGAAGTATATACATGTTTGTAGTTGTGATTGTATTGTACCAAGAATGTAGATTATGTTTATTGTCGTTGTTGGTAAGTTTTTTTTGATGCTAAAAGTTGATTCACTACTATGACTTTTATAAACAAGAAATGATTTCATAAATAGAAACAAAAGCCACATGTCTCCTTTCCAACTTCCTGATTCTTTTGAAAGGATGAGAGTTTAAACAAAAAGCTTTGCTTTTTTATGTATGACATCATGTTCCATGGATATTAAGCAGCCTCAAGTTTCTGGTATTTTCACAATGTGTTGCCTTCTAGCAGTCTTCCAGAGCATAAGACGATAAACAATTTTGTTTAATATTGAATCAATAGTTGTAAAAGAAGGCTCTTAAAGGATGGGAACGAGATAAGCATGTACCTCAAATCTGTAGTATCCGGTAGCCTGTTAATTATAAACAAAGATTCCTTTTATAGGCTCCTTTATAAACAGCAAGCTAGTGTGTCTGTGCTCAATGCTTGCAGCCCTTGCTCTGTTTTGCACGATACGGTTATGCCAGGGTAGCTGCAGTGAATAAGTCTGCTGTTTGGCTTATGAATAGAACTGAGTGAATGGGCTCTCTCTTCCTCTCTCCAGCAAAAGCCTGGAACCTCATGCCAGTGTGGGTCGTTTTCCCACTGCCACACTTTGGACATGCAATTTCACTTGACTCTTGATGAATACTTTTCTTTAAACAAGTCCATTGATTAGTTATTTACTGAGTACATATTAAAGGCTAAGAAATATTTTCCTAAAAATTTAAGGGATCACTGTCTTGGAGTGGCATTTAAGAATTGTTTTTTTTTTTTGGGGGGGGGGGAGGTGGGGTGGGGTGGGGTGGAGAGGGCAGAGCAATAGTACAGCAAGTAGGTTTTTGTCTTACAAACCTGGATTTGGTCCCCAGCACCAAATATGGTGGTCTGAGCCTGCCAGGAGTGACACTTGAGTACAGAGCGGGAAGTAAGCCCCGAACATCTCTGGGTGTCTCCCTAAAACAAATAAAAGTTTTTTTTCTTACATGAGGGAAGAAGTAGGATTACATTTTTATCATTAATTGGGAGGTAAATCCATTAATAGAATGAGGGCTGGTAAGATGTCAAAGGGGCAGAGTACATGCTGAGCTTTGAAAGACCTCTTGATTTAATCCCTTGCCACTGCACTGCAGAATTCTTCCCTAACACCACCAAGATTAAATTAAATGGTAAGGGAACTTGGTTTCTTTAAATCAAATTTTACTGAATTTATCATTGGTAAAGAATAGCATAAAATTTAAGGAGTACAGTTTCACGTCACTTCATGTATGAAAGAAAAGGCTTATTTCTATACCTGCCACCAAAGTTCCACTGTCATTTCATCACCCAGAAATATATAGGAACTTGATTCCCTTACTAATTACACATTCTGGAATTTTCCACTTACCCTTCCCAGGAAGCATTAAGATAAAATCATTATTCTTTGTTTTGGGTTATAAGTTTACAAGATTATTTCCAATATAGAAAAGGCACATCTGTGAGTTATTTTTCAGTGTTTCAAATCCCAAGGTTCCCTTAGTATTTTCTCATCGTGATACTAGTAGCCATATTTTCCTTTTTGTGTTTCAAGAGATTTTAGAATATGAAGTATGGATGTATAATAGAAAATGTGAGATTTAAAAAAAATGGAGCCTGTAAGCAGGAAATGCTTTCTGGATAGAATCCATCAGCCATTTGCTTCCCATTCATCTAACACTGTTCTCTTTATATAAAATTAAAGACTTGTTTATTTCCGTTTTTCATAGAGACTGCACTGTAAGATTGAAATGAAATTGACATGCTTGCTTTATTTGCTTTTAATTTATGCTGTACAATGAGTGATTTAGAACACCAAACAATTCAGAACTGCCAAATGAGGCTCTTAAGAAACTCACAGCTGTTGTATAACTTCAGGTCTCTTTAAGGGTTAAGTTTTGCTTCAATCACTCAGCTTTGTTTTGAAAGAGAGACAAATGTGTGAGGAGAAACATTGCCTGAATCTTAAAGTATGTAATTAAAATAGAGAATTCCAGAAATGTTGTAGTTAAAGGGCCAAGTGATCTCTGGGTTCTTACCCAATACGTTCTTAATTTTTGATACCCAAGAGTTAAAACTCATGAATTTTAGATCAACAATATCTAGGCTGCCTCTAAACCAGTGGTTCCCAACTTTATTTTACCTACTGATCTCTTTTCAGAAAAAAAAAAAAAAAAGACAAACTCCCTCTCACCCTTTGAATTCTACCTTTAAACAAACAGAAGTCACCCCACAGGATGGGAAAGCAGGTCTAGAAGGATCAGGATCACTGTAGTTTCGGTGTAGACCCTTTCAGGTGTCACTTAAGAAGAAAAGTCAGTGGCAGTATTTAGGTTTTCACTTTGGCAAGTTTTGGGTGAGGCGAGCTCATTAAAAGGCTTTGTGTTTGAATAATACTCTACATGGAATAGAGAATGTTTGAGACAATAAAGGTTTTAAGTTTTCAGGCAGGTGGAACTTCCTGCCTGAATGTTCCGTTCACATTTTTTTCTCGTAGACGCAAATGTAATCACGCCAGTGTAATTTATGGGGGCTCCTTTGGGTTTCTTTCTATTTTGTAAATAGAATTGATTTGAAATGCCACACTTATTTGTCCTATTACTTTTTGCTTTCTTAATTTTGTATTTATCATTTGAATAAAATGTAAGCCAACATTGATTCATATTCATTTGCCTTCACTGCTGCTTCTCTAGAATCTCAGAAATGGTGGGAAATCATTGTAGCTTTTCTATTTTGTACTCTTGTTCTTGGAACCATGTTCTAAAGTTTAAAGTGTTTCTTTGACAGAAAGTAATTTAAATTTTTTATATATATACTATTTTAATCTTTTGATGTGGGAAAATAAGCTGAAAACAGAAATTACTGACAGCTTTAGTAACCTAAGTGCTTTGAATGGCTAGTTCGAGTGGACAGATTAGTAGAAGTTTGCCAGTTTCTGTTCTTCCCATGATATTACATAGGATAATGATAAGTGACCAGAGTTTCCCACAACAAAAGAGAAGCTTCTGGCTTGCCAGGTACATTGGTCTTTTCAACATCAAAAGGTCTTTTTCAACCTTCCCCAAGCCTGATAATCCCACAAGAGTGGTTCTCCACTTCTTTTTGCTTAATATGTTGAGACTAATTAAGAGCAGTTTCGAGAAAATTGACAATCACCCTATGATTTTATTTTTAATTTTTTTAAAAAATAATATCTTTATTTAAACACTGGTTACAAATATGATTGTAGTTGGATTTCAGTCATAAATAGAACCCCCCCCCCCCCGCTTCACCAGTGCCACATTCCCATCACCAGTGTACCTCATCTCACTCCTCCCCCATCCTGCCTACACCCTCTGATATTAATTGCTGGAGAGATAGTATAGGAATTAAGGCACTTGCCATACATCCTGTGGACCTTGATTGGAATCCCAGCACTGCATATGGTCCACTGAATACCACAAGGAGTCAGTCGCTCCTGAACACACCCAGTTGTGACTCAAATCCCACCCTCAATAGGAAAGTTTAAAGGAGGAGGGAAATGGGGAGCATTGGTTGTGGGAAGGTTGCACTGTTGAAGGGGTGTGTGTGTGTTCATTTGTTTATAACTGAAACCCAACCACAAAAATGTTTGTAATCATGGTCCTTAAAGTTTATTTTTGTTTGTTTTTTGTTTTGTTTTTGGGTCACACCCAGCAATGCTCAGGAGTTACTCCTAGCTCTGTGCTCAGAAATCACTCCTAGCTGGCTCGGAGGACCATATGGAATGCCGGGATTCGAACCAGGGTCCGTCCTGATTTGCCTGCATGCAAGGCAAACACCTTACCACTATGCTATCTATCTGGCCCCTAAATAAAGACATATTAAAAACACACAAAAGTCATTCATGGAATGGAGGAAACTAAAATAAATACTTTTTAAGTTAAGGAAGCCATTCTGGCTTGTTAGTGCCCAAATAGGATACTGTAACACTCAAATTATTATTTAAAGGGACAAACCTTCCACAGACTTCAGCAGCTAGTTCTTTCCCTCTCTTACTGTCTTCCCAGTGATCTATAGGTACATAGATCATATGAGATGGGCCTGCACACAAGTGAACTTCATAAAAGTATCACGTACATACATGTACATAGAGATACATTTCTGTGTTGAAGCACAGTGCCTGTCATAATAATTGCTTAATGAAATACTTGCAGACTAAATTCTACTACAAATAGAAATTTTCTCTCAGCACATTTATTTGATGAGTTAGAGCAGTGTTTATTAAACTTTTTCACTCGCAACATCTTTCATGCTTGAGAAATAAGGCAAGCACTGCCAGAAATACTTGGGATTCGTTATGTCGTTGATTTTGAACATTAGCTTTTACTTGTGCATTCAGAGACTGTTTGCTGTTGCCAAATTTTTCATGACCTTCCACATTCTGTAATGTGACCCCCTATGGGATTGTGACCCACAGTTTTAAGCAAGTAAGAGTTGAGGCCAAAAAAATCATAAATCATGGTTGACATTTCCAGTAGGAAGCGATCTAACATGGGAAGTGGATTTGAATAAGTGATAGATATTCTGGGAGGATTACAGGCCAGGAAAACCACTAAAACTGCCAGTGTACAAACCGCAGGGAACCAGGACTTGCTCATCTGAAATGTCTTTTTTTTTTTTTTTTGGTTTTTCGGGCCACACCCGTTAGATGCTCAGGGGTTACTCCTGGCTACGCGCTCAGAAATTGCCCCTAGCTTAGGGGGACCATATGGGACGCCGGGGGATCGAACCGTGGTCCTTTCCTTGGCTAGCGCTTGCAAGGCAGACACCTTACCTGTAGCGCCACCTCGCCGGCCCCTCATCTGAAATGTCTTAACATCAGGGCAGGTGACTTTCGGAACCCTGCTTGCAAGCTCTAGGCCAGAGGTCATCAAACTTAAATGGGGCCAGTTCACTGTCCCTTGGATCCTTGGAGGGCTGGGCTATAGTTTTAGAAAAAGCTCTGAACAAAATCCTATACACAGTGCACATATTTTGAAGTTTAAAAAAAAATCAAACACCAGTATTTCTTTTTTGTCTTTTTATTTTCTTCTTTTAAACACCAGTATTTCAATGGGAACTATGGACCTGATTTTGGCGGGCCGAGTTTGAAGACTGCTGCCGTAGTTTTGAAAACGGGAGGAGTTGTTGAGAGAGAGAGCAGAGCAAAGGAGGCGTCCCAGTCAGTGTGGCGCACATCCATACGTGCACTGCAGGCCTAAGATAAGTTGACAGCTAAGCAGGACAGGCAGCAGTGGCAAAATATATCTGGCAGGCCAGATAAATGTCCTCAGTAAGTAGCATGTGGCCCGAGAGACATGTAGTTTGAAGATCCCAGTTCTAGGCAAACCTCACAGCTATCTAAGCTAATTAGCCCATTGGTAATGGAGTAGGTTTTTCCTAACCCAATAGGAATACTTAATTTTGCTTTTCTTCTTCCTTAAAAATAGCTTACTAATAGGCTCTTGTTGGTGAATAAATATGGTATCTCTATGGATGGGTATCTAGTAAAATGAAGGACTCAATAATGGGAATGTGTTTTCAGCATTGTCCAACATCATTATGCAGTAGATCTTGGAGATTTATCATTTGCTTTTGCATTCAGAAACATAATTCTTTGTTGTTGTTGTTGGTTTTTTTTTTTTTTTTTTGGTTTTTGGCCACACCCAGCGATGCTCAGGGGTTACTCCTGGCTGTCTGCTCAGAAATAGCTCCTGGCAGGCACGGGGGACCATATGGGACACCGGGATTCGAACCAATCACCTTTGGTCCTGGATCGGCTGCTTGCAAGGCACACGCAGCTGTGCTATCTCTCCGGGCCCAGAAACATAATTCTTTGTTGACCATATTATCTATGCATATACCTTTTATATCCAGATGGTTCCAGCCCATTAAGCCATCTATTGGCCTCTGGAGTCTGTTTAACTAAATATACATAATGGATACAAAAGTTGTGCATATGTTTACATTTCTAAAGCATAAAAAGAATACTGTGTTCCAACTGGTAACTATTTGTTCAACACTGTACCATCACACAGAGTGCCTTTGTCAGTGTCCCAACCCCCTTCCAACCCCCCAAACTCTAAGTAATCTCAGTTTTAATAGTAGTTCCAATGTAAGTTAATAATAAAAGTTCCAATTTCAATTACTTTGGCCAGTTATTATTTCCTTACGTTTCTATTCATCCTGCATATGAGTGTCTTTTTAATTTAATTTATTTTATTAAAAGAGCATGTATTTAATCACATAATGGACAAAGTTGATCATAATACATTTATTTCCAGATAAGTGAGAACAAATTGTTAAAAAAAAAAAGAATAGAAAGATTTAAAAAAGTACAGAGACAAGCAAATTTGTGAAAATTATTGTATCTCCAATGAGGTCATTGTTCATTGTCTTTAAGTCATTATTAGTAAGCTCTTATTGCTAGCTGACTATTCTGTTACTTCATTTGTCTGTACATTAAGTGACTTCAGTTACTCATTGTCAACTGGTGTGTCCCTATGGAGACGACAGTATTAAACCAAGGAAGTTGTTGCACAGCCGTGAATGTGACTGTGCAGTCCAGGAATTCAAACCACTATTGCTGATACTGTGACTTTTGTAGTTATGGTTATAGCTGCCAATTATGGAAATTTGAGACAGCAGTGCGGTGTGTGTGTGTGTGTGTGTGTGTGTGTGTGTGTGTGTGTGTGTGTTGTATACGAAAACATTTCCATAAGATTATTCTTTGCCTGTTGTCCCACCTTGACCTTCCAGATGGGGGCGCTGTTGAGAGCTGAATAAATAGTTTGGGAGTGAGGTGTTCAGGGTCTTTTGGCAGAGTTTACTGGCTGGCCCCAGGTGTTTTTTGGAGCTGGTTGTAGGCTGACAAAGGACTCTCTGCACCCAAACTTTTTACCCCTTTACCCTCCTGTCTGTGTGGATTATTTGCTGCGGATAAATATTACCAAGATCTCCCCCCAAAAGGGGAGAAGGGAATGGAAATCAATTTCTCATTCTGGGAGCTCTTCGAGGATACACAAATAACCAACAAAGGAGTATACAGGACCCAACATGTGTGTATGCCCACACTCACTTAAAAAAAAGTCCTGATGATATCAGCCCAAATACCAGCATACCTGGAATTTGGTCAGATTGGTATCTCTGCAGAAAGTTGTAGAGGAGTGGTGAATCAGGACCATAGACCAAGCAGTAGTCCTGGGTGATGGAGGCAGCCTGCTGCATAGCTTCATCAGGCTGAGGGTTGGCTGCTCTCTCCTCCCAAGTTTGCCAGCTTTTGGCTTCATGGCTGGTGTACCCATGACTTTACATGGCTTGGTTTACATATCTTTCAAGAAAAGGGTGAGTTTGTGGAGATAGCCTGCTACAAACATGGTGGCTTGAGATTATTTTTTCTTTTAGAGGAGGTGGTGACGCCTACACATAGAGATTAAGAAAGCTAAAATTCACAAAATTGTGATGATAAGGTGACAAAATTTTTAAAAAACTTATTTTTGACAGGTATTTAAAAATTTAAAATAATATGAATAATTTTATGCTAACACAAAATTGTTCATGATATATTCTTCCCTCCCACACACCCTCCCCTGCCTGCCTCTGGGTCAGACATTTTACTTCACTCTTTTCTTACTTTGACACTGATTTGCATTATTGTTAATGAAGGGATGCCATGCATGCCACTTTATCCCTTTCCAGCATTTAATAAGGTGCTGGAAGCGAAGAGGGCATCAAGGAGGGTGGGAGGGAAACCAGGGACATTGGTGGGGGGAAATGCACACTGGGGAAGGTTGGACATTGTATGATTGAAACTCAATCATAAACAATTTTATCTGTGGAAAAATATTATGAACAACATTTTTTTTTTTTGGTTTTTGGGCCACACCCGGTGGTGCTCAAGGGGTGACTCCTGGCTGTCTGCTCAGAAATAACTTCTGGCAGGCACAGGGGACCATATGGGACACCGGGATTCGAACCAGCGACCTTTGGTCCTGGATTGGCTGCTTGCTATCTCTCTGGGCCCATATGAACAACATTTTAACCAGTGTTTAAACATACAAAAATGATATAGGATACAAAATTTTAAAATGTAGGGGCCAGAGAGAGAGCATGGAGGTAGGGCATGTGCCTTACATGCAGAAGGACGGTGGTTCGAATCCCGGCATGCCACATTGTCCCCCGAGCCTGCCAGGAGTGACTTCTGATTGTAGAGCCAGGAGTAATCCCTGAGTGCTACTGGGTATGATCCTCCACTCCAAATAGATGTAAATATATAAAATATAGGATATAGGTCCAGTTTGAGAAACACCACCTTTAGATTTCATAGCTTCAATGTACATTGCACAATGCCCGGTAGAGGACATGTAAGCCATACTTCTCTTGCCCTGGAGGGAAAAGATTCTTATCATCAGCTCTGTAACGGTTCACATCTACATGCTTGGATGGCCTAGTTAAGTTTACTGCTTAAACAATGGGGTGGGAAGGGAACACTTTTTACTCTGCCACTCTGAATCCAAGAGAAATGAAAGAGCAAAAGGACCGATCATTCACAGTTGCTCCCATATTTACATTACTTTGAAGAAGTAATAATGTAAAAGACTTAATGCAGGGGTTGTTTGGCCTTTGCGTTCTCTCTCTTTTTTAAACTTTACTTATTGATTGATTGGCTGGTTTTTAGGCCACACCAGGAGCGCTCAGGAGTCACTTCTGGTTTCTGTACTCAGAAATTGCCTCTGGCAGGCTGGGGGACCATATGGGATGCTGGGAATCAAACTGGATCCCTCCCGGGTCGTCCACATGCAAGGCAAATGCCCTACCGCTGTGCTCTCTCTCTGGCTTCACCTTCCCATTCTCTCTTCTTTTTTTGGGAGGGGACACACCCAGTGACGCTCAGGGGTTATTCCTGGCTATGAGCTCAGAAATCGCTCCTGGCTTGGGGGATATCATATGGGATGCCAGGGGATCGAACCCCTTGTGCCACTTCTGACCCCTTGCGTTCTCTTGATGTGATGTTGGAGCACAACACCCCAGGAGAAGCGAATGTGCCTGTATTGCCAAATTATTTTTGGTTCCTGCCTACCCTGTCTTGAGTTGGATTTGTGTGAGCTGAAACCTGAGCTGGGGTTGAAAAAAAATAATGAATTTTAGCCTTGAGGCTCTTCATCAAATATTTCCCAAGAGAATATCTTTAAGGATGTCTAATGCTGTCTGTACCTCATGTAATCTATGAAACATATGGAAAATAATACTTGTCAGAAATGGGAATAGGAAGTAGATAATAGGATATTACTTATTCTCTATAACAAGCCAAGTTGAAAACAAAAGAGAATGAAATTTGACCAAACAATAACTTTAACTTGATTTACTGCTGCTTTGCTATATCTCTACAGTCTTGGTAAGTCATCTAGCTATTTGCCCATTACCTCTTTCTAAAGGACATTTTAGGCAAAAGCCTTTCCTGATGTACAGTCATAACCCATGCTTTATACAGTTGAAAATCAGAAAACTTTTGATTGCCTTTAATTTCCCTTCTTTTCTATTATTAATGTGCCCGTCCTTCAGAGAACTGGAATGTAAGATGCAATGTGGCAGCTATTAAGAAGTGGGAAAAGCTGTCGGAAAACCATCTGAGGTCAATTTACTCCTCTCAGTTCCGCATAAGCCATTTCCCAGTGCTTGGGCCTTGTCACCCACGCAGAGTGTGGCTGCCACAGCGACGTTCTCCAGTGGTTTCTCTCACTGTCGGATCCCCTCTTGGGCATCTATCTCAATGTGTGAGTTGGGCCCCAAGAGGCCTACATAAGTGAGGGCATGAATAGTCTGTTGAAGATCAGATGGGATAGCTTTGACTTTATCTGCACTACAGCAGGAAATCCCTGTAGGAGCCAGGGCCTCTGTTTGGATGAGGACTTGGCTATGAGGCTGGCTCAAGGGCCTACTTCTGCCCAAGCTTCCAGAGAGACAGTGAGCACTGCAGACTGGCTTAGGGCATTTTGTAAGTGAGGGATCTTCTCATTACCATATGCCCTACCTTCTGAGGAACTCCAAACAGGACATGCAGCCCCTCATCCTGTCCATCATTTTGGTGATAAGCTGAATAATGCTCAGCAGGGCACAGTTTAAAATACACTGTTAAATGCATTCCCTAAAATATATGGGAATAGTTCTCAGGAGGCTCTTGGCTGCTGTGAGCAGATAGGAGAAAAAGCCAGAGTGATACGGGTTCTTTCTGGTCCTTGTGGACACTGTTCAGACAAAAAAAATTGGGTTACATAGAAAAGGAAAAGTGCACTGTAGTTGGCAAATGCAATGTGGCTTTGTTAGAGTGTATGTGAAGAACCAACTTTCATTTAGAAGCTTCAACATTCTTTCCAGCTGGTTCTCTAACCCTTTTAAAATGTCATTTTCTGGGCCTGGCAATCAAACAGACAAATCATGGAATTTTGGCAGGAGACTTTTTTTTTCTTTTTAAATATCCATCGAGCAAGTGAAAAAGGAGGTGGGATCTGGCTGGGAGAGCATTGGGTTGTGGGGCAAACCAAGCCGAGTCGCCATGGTGGCCCTCTGCTGTTTATATCAACAAAGGCTTTTCCCGACAAACATGCTTCATAGTTAATAATCCTCAATCCACATGGGCCTCTTCTTTTCCATAGAAGCTAGTTCATGTCCCGGAGTTGGAGAGAAAATGATTTCTGTGTTGGGGTTGTTTTTGGGCACCCGGGACTCTTCACAATGACGTGGGAATTCCTGACACTTTGGTGTGCAGGGTGAGAGGGAACCTCCTATCTGGAAATGGGAAACAGTTTTCATGGAGCTGGAGTCTTCTAGGTCCACAGAAGTATATGGCTGCCATTAAAGCATCATGACTTACAGTTTCTATGATTAATGTTGGAGGCATAGTATTATGGCACCATGCCCACCCCTGGATACCAGTATCCCTCAAACTCTGTCTTGGTTTCTCCTTGCTATTCTAGGCTGCCATTAGATTTGCCTACAAAAGCTGGAGGAAACTTCACTTTCCTGCAACTCCTGCTTCCCTCATAGTCCTGCAGCCCCCCCCCCCCCCCACAGACACCTGCCCCACTACCAGGGCCATTGACATTTCAAAGCTGTTGCAATGTAAGAAAATTCTGGTAATGGGCAAGGAAATTCTCTACTTTCTTCAACATGAAAATGCTTATTGGCTCCTGTGGCTGAAGGGCCCAGTCTCAGGAATTGTTGGGTGCAGTTCATGAGGTCACAGATATTGGTATATGTGGCACTGTCTGTTTCCCTCACTGTTTCTAGTAGACCCAGACCTAGAGATGGCAGTGTGTGAGGTAGGAAAATTTGAAGCATTCTTTCAAGGCACCCTTTTCTGAGGATGAAGATGTGATTCAACACCCCCCCCCCGAACTTGGATAAGGCCCTTTGAGTTTTCTGCCCTGAGAACCCCCACACAGGACAAGAATGGCCTAGGTTGGAGGTCCTCCGATCTCCTCTCCGCTGGCCTTACAGCTCTCTGCTGAAGGTCTCCCATGCCACCAGGGGGCGCTTAGCTTCCATGTCTCACCGCCAGCACTTGCCTTTTCTGTTGATGCCCCAGATAATGATCCCTTGATGAATAAAGGGATTTGAGTTAAGGGGTCCAAGTGTGAAGCATGGATGGAGACATCGCCAAGATCACTGGACCATCAATCTCAGTGTCCATCCATTCACATCATTCCCCCAATTTAGGGCCCCTTTCATGTGTCTGCTGTCCCTGCCTTTTTTTTTTTTTTTTGGTTTTTGGGTCACACCTGGCGGTTCTCAGGAGTTATTCCTGGCTCTGTACTCAGAAGTCGCTCCTGGCAGGCTTGGGGGACCATATGGGATGCTGGGATTCGAACCAGGGTCCGTCCTGTGTTGGCTGCATGCAAGGCAAAAGCCTTACTGCTGTGCTATCCCTCTGGCCCTCCTCTGATTTTTTGATAGTTCTCAAGCCTCTGCTCACTCGTGTCATCTGCCAGGCCTGAAGCATATGACCATCTGTTGTTCATCTTCAGGGACATTCTTGCTTCCATGACCTCTTCCCTGGTTAACCCAAAACACAGCTCTATGGGGGGGGGGGGTGCTAGGCTGAGTTGCTGCAGTCTGTGGGATGGACCACAGCTGCCTCCCCTCTCCGCCTCTACTTCCACTTGCTCCTTCTCTTTCTTTGTCTGGTCTTTGCTGGGACCTGATCAGCGTTGCTCAGAGACACTCTAGTCATTCTTGACCAATTGGGTCTGATAGTTCAGTATTCATGCCCAGTGCTAGGAACTACCAGGGCTCCATGGTGCTGCGTGGGGGCATGGTGTTGGGATTAGACTGAGGGGTGCTATCTGGGCAGAACCTGTGACTGACCTTGCCAGCTGTCTCTGCAACCCCTCTCTGTCTCTCCTGTCCCCCCTTTTCTGTTCCTTCTCCAGGTTTGTCTGCTTCCCCATGAATATCAAAGTCTTCACTATCCCTTGTGCTTCTGTGACAGAAGACTGAAAGGGCACAGAGACCTCCCAGTCCCAAAGCTGGCTAGTGAAACTGGGGGGCTAGGATCTTCGTGACCCTGTTCTCTGCCTTTCTAGTTAAAATGAAAAAAAATTATTAAAGTACTATGATCTATAAAGTTATTCAGAACCGAGTTTTATTTTATTTTTGACTTTTGGCTTTTGGGCCAGACCTGGGCTATGCAGGGATTACCCTTGACTCTGCACTCAGGATCACATCTGGTGGTGCTCATAGGACCCTATGGGATGGTGGGGATTGAACCCCGCTTGGCCGCGTGCAGGGCTTATGCGCTACCTGCTGTACCGTTTCTGACCCTATAGTTGATTTTTAGACATACAATGTTCAGTACCAATCTTATCACCAGTGTCAACTTCCCTCTACTAGTGTTTCCAGGTCCCTTTCCTACCGTCTCACCTCCAGCCTGCCATCCTGACAGGAACCTTCTTAAATTCCAGTTAAATTGAACTTTAGCTTGTTAAAGTTCTGGTCTCATGATTTCAGAGTTGTTGACTCCAGTTTCCATGACACTATTTCCCCTTAACTATCCGATTTCCTTAACTCTCTATCCTTAACACCACCTATGCACAAGAGTCCCTTTAATGCTTCCATTGTTTCTCATCTGTCCTTCTCCTCCCCTCCACTCAGTTTCTTTTCTTCTCCTCCCTATACTTTAGGGCCAAGGGTGATCTAAGCAGTCCCCACACTCTTTAAATAATTCCTGCCTTTCTGTTTATGCAACTAGGACTTTCTCTGTCAATAATAACTGAAAGCACTGCTAATTTCAATACAAAAACAAAGACTAGATAGTATACAGGGTTTACAGCACTTGCCTTCCTGATGTCCTTGGTTTGAATCCCGGCACCCTAACCCTGAGCAAACTCTATCAGAAGACACACCTGAGCTCAGAGCCAGGAGTAGCCCCTGAGCACCACTGAGTGTGGCTCAATGCCTTTCATCTATCCAGTCACTTAATAATAATAATAATAATAATGTTTAAAAGGCATATTTTATTTATTGGGCCACACCCAGTGGTACTCAGGGCTTACTCCTGGCTTTGAGCTCAGGAACCACTTTTAGTGGGCTCAGATTTCAAGAAAAAAGTTTTAGTTTTTTGTTTGTTTGGGGGCCCCTTCTGCCATGGCTCAGGGAAAGAACCAGGGTTGGTCACATGCAAGGCAAGTTCCTAATTACATTCTGTCTCTCTAGTCTCCAGGTCTCCTCTTGAGTCTCATTTGGGAGAATCCCTTGGGAGAGGGCAGTGGAGTAAGACTCCCTACGAAAAGAGAAAGTGCAGATTTTAGCAGCTTGATCTCTAGAGACAAGTGTGCCAGGGTAAGAGCCAGCCTGGGAGTCTAGGGCAGTAGCACACATCTGGGTCCTCGGCTTGGCCACGGTGGAGCTAAGATAAAAAGAGAACTGGATAGATGAAAGGCATTGGATGGACCGTGATTTGATCCCCTAAGCCAGGAGCGATTTCTGAGCGCAGAGCCAGGAGTAACCCCTGAGCGTCATTGGGTGTGGCCCAAAATAATTAAAAAAATAAAAGAGTACTGGGAAGAGCAATAAGCAGAGAAACAGTCACTGTTGCAGGGTGTACTTGCCTCCCAGGGATATTTTGAACTAGTTGGTTGGCATTTGAGGATTCACACTACCCATACTTCTGCAAGAGAGCTTGAACCACTATTTGTGCTATACTCTGATTCTCTTCTACCTCACCCCTACCCCCCCCAGGTTGGGGTGACCTGGAAGAAGCAGAGGGTGTCAGTATCAAGAGAGCAACAAAGCCGTCAGAATTATTTTTTGCAGGTTTTTTTTAATTTTTTTATTCTGTTAATATTTTCATATTTAATTTTTATGTCTTTATTTAAACAGTGATTACAAACATGTTTGTAGTTGGGTTTCATTCACAGAAAGAACACCCCCTTCACCAGTGCAATATTCCCAGCACCAATGCACCCCATCTCCCTCCACTCACATCCCCTGCCTGTATTCGACACAGGCATTCTACTTCTCTCACTCATTAACATTGTCATGATAGTTGTTAGTGTTGTAACTGCACTCACCCCTCCTTGAGGTGAGCTTCATATCGTGAGCCAGTCCTTCTGGACCTCATCTCTGGGCAATATTACAATAATGTCTTTTTATTTTCTTTTAAAACCCATGGACAAGTGAGACTATTCTGTGTCTATCTCTCTCCCTCTGACTTATTTCACTCAACACACTAGATTCCATGTACATCCACGTATAGGAAAATTTCATGATTTCATCTCTCCTGATGGCTGCATAATATTCCATTGTGCATATGTACCACAGTTTCTTTAGCCATTCATCTGTTGAAGAGCATCTTGGTTGTTTCCAGAGTCTTGCTATTGTAAATAGTGCTGTGATGAATATAGGCGTGAGGAAGGGATTTTTGTATTGTATTTTTGTATTCCTAGGATATATCCCTAGGAATGGGATAGCTGGATCATATGGAAACTCAATTTCCAGTGTTTTGAGGAATCCCCATATTGTTTTCCATAAAGGCTGGACTAGATGGCATTCCCACCAGCAGTGAATGAGAGTTCCTTTCTCCCCACATCCCCACCAGCACTTACTGTTGTTCTTTGTGACGTGTGCCATCTAAAGGCAAGAGCGACTGGATAAAAACCGTTGCGGTGTCCGGCAGTGGCCACCAGGGGGCAGTGCCTCCCCGGTCTCGGCGAGAACAGGCGCGTCCCCGCGGAGGCCGAGTAAAAGGAAGGAAGCAGGAGAAAAGCTTTGCATCCCGCTGGGAGGCCCTTTGTCCTAGTTTATTTTGTCTTTCTTTCTCTGCGGGACCTTCTGCGCCTGCAAGGACGGGACACGCGAATTTCCCTGGGGGGGAAGGTTGGGGAGGGGTGTGCATCCCTAGTGCAGCGGGGAGCGGGCAGGGGCACGGGTGGCCGCAAGGGGGCGCCCGCGGACACCAGGAGACGTGGCCCTGGGGACCAATTGTCTCTGGGGCCACCAGGCATCGTGGTGCCCGGGCAAGCTTGGCATTGCTCGGGCCTGTCCTTGTTCCCGCCCGCCACCTGCTCAGAACTCCCCTATGAGTGCTCCAACAGGGAAATAGTCCCTGCAGGCCCCATCCTGCCCTCTGTCCAGGCTGGGCCTGGGCCCAAAAAGGTGTTGCCAGCAAGGGCAGCAGCCTGTTCCTTTTGTCCTGCAGATTCCTGCGGCTTCCTTCTGCCCCATCACTGGATCCTGGAAGTGACTGCGAAGCTTGGGGGTACTGAGTCTGGAGTTCAGTCAGCAAGTAGGGTTCCAGGCTGCTAAGCGATGCACCTCGGAGAGGGTGCTAAATAGGGTGCTGGATTCATTCATATACAAGCATGCCAACAGCCTTTGATTTACCTACTTTTTGGTAACAGCGTGAGTTCACTATTTATTTTTTTATTTTTAATTTGGGGGTGGCTCCTAAGCAATGTTCAGGAGACTTGGAGGCTCCACTGGCAATTCTCTGCTAACTGGACTGTTGGTTCAATGCAGCTCTTCTGGCCCTGCATTGTTAGGGTGTCCCCCCACCCCCTGCCACCCTGACTGTTGGGGGCCTCCAGGGTCAAATCTAGAGATGCTTAAGGAACCATGTGGTGATGGGTCTAAAACCCAGACCTGTCAGGCATATGCCCTAACTACTATACTCTCTCCTAGTGCCCTATGCCCACCATTTAATTTTTCCATAGGAGGTCGAGGGAATAGTGTGAAAAGAAAATTCAGGAAGCTGAACTCCTCCCTGATATATATCTCTCTCTCTAGTTCTCTCTCTATTTCTCTCTCTATTTCTCTCTCTATTTCTCTCTCTATTTCTCTCTCTATTTCTCTCTCTCTCTCTCTCTCTCTCTCACACACACACACACACACACACACACACACACACACACACACACACACACACACACACACACGAGTCCTGCCCTCCAGCTAGGAGCTTACATGATATTTGATCACAAATTGCAACTTTCCAGGACTTTGCAACTCAGGTGTTGAAAGCAAGAAAGTGAATTTATCTGCAAATATCTTCTTAAAATGTATTCTCTCACGCTTCTTTCCTTCTTGGCTTCTACCTTCTTGGCACAAGAAATAGAACTGAGGCCAGGCAGGCTGGAGGGATATTCTGAATTGGCTGCTCAGTGGGGACCAGAAGAAGATTGATGAACCGCCAAAAGAAGGATCCAGGCAGCCCTGGGGTCCAGACTGAGATGCGAGCAGGCAGGCACCCTTGTCTCCAGGTATGGCTAGAATGAGAGTCCAAAGTGGGTTGGATTTCTACCTGGATTCCGAAGTTGAATTCGGTTACTCACAAATAATTCTGAATTCTTTAGTGTCTAGCCAGGCCCCCTTGCTGTTGTTTCTTGCTCCCTATGCATAAAGCCTGATGGAAACTAGGAGGGAAGTGGGGGTCTGCGTACTAGTTTATTGGCCATCTCCAGGGTGGGGTTCAAGGCGCAGCTTGTCAGGAGTCTGGAGAGCCTGGGGGCAGGGGGTGACTGACCAAAAAGAACCTGCTGACGCACCAGCCACCATCACAGGCACAGGTGCAAACATGTAATCTGTGCCTCAGCCTGAAACCCCCACCCCTGTGTCACATGGATAGCTCTGGGGCTCCACCAACTAACTTCCCACCACTTCCCAGCTCCCAGCCTGGCTCGCAGGACCCTCCCTGCCCTGATTCCCCCAGTCTCTCAGTCCCACCTGCCAAGTGTGTTCTCTCCAGCTGGGGAAGGGCTGCTGCCCTCATCTATTCCCACACTGCCCTGGAGGTGAGCATTGAAGAGAAGCCCTAGGGTACAGCAGAGAGCAGAGAGTGTGGTCTGTGTCTTGGGGATCCACCCCATCCCCAGAAGGGGCAATTCCTAGACACAGGCCCATCCTAGAGAGCAGCCCCTTTGCCCCGAGCTCATGTCCCTCAAAAGAGGGCTCCATCCTGCTGCCACTAGGTAGGTGCTCAAACAGGGAGGGCAGGGATCTGAGATCCCCCTGGAGACAAAAGTTTCCTCCCCAAACCCAGAAGAAATGCCCTTTGTAGGGGCTAGGGCCAGGTGCTCTCATTTCCAGAGCTTCTATGTCTTTTCCCAGCTGGGCTGTCATCCAGTCACTTAGGGGAGCCTGC
Organism: Suncus etruscus; assembly: GCF_024139225.1. Taxonomy (NCBI): domain Eukaryota; kingdom Metazoa; phylum Chordata; class Mammalia; order Eulipotyphla; family Soricidae; genus Suncus; species Suncus etruscus. Next base: position 25,513,670 of record NC_064859.1, read on the forward strand.
CACAGACCAGAAGGTGGCCTCACTGTGGGTTCCATGCTGGCCTTATATAGGCCCTGAGAAGGACTTGGGGACATCGACCTCCAGCCCCTCAGCATCAGGAGAGCTGGTGGGGCACAGTCTTGCTGCACTCTGAGCAGTTTCTCTAAAGTTCCACTTGACAGTGGGGGCCTGTATCCATCACCCTGTATGTGGCTGGGCACCTTGGTCCATGGCACATCTGTGGTACATCTGAGCTGAAGGAAGTTCCAGGTTTGTCTGCACCTAGAACTCCACACAGAGGCCACGCTCATCACTGTCTCCTGGCCCCGCACTAGTCTCTGAAACTCCTCATCCTTCAACAATCCAGCCCTACAGTGCCCCTCCATTCTCTTTGATGGGGAGAAAGGAGACCTACTGCCTGCCTCAACACCCTCAGTTTCTTTCTTCCCTCACTCCAGGACTCAGGGCCTCTGGGAGGACTCGTGTCTGGCTTGCTCTTCCTCCTTCTCCCTCACTTTTCGCTGCTGAAAGTCAGGCTAGGAGCTAAGCTGCCTGGGGCAGGCTCATGAGGCAGGAACTGAGGGGGCCTACTTCAGCATAGGAGAAACTCCTCCTCATTTACACTCATGAGGTACAGAATCTCCACAGTTACCACGTCAACAAGCATGAGTCTCTCCTTCCCCAAGGGGGGCACAGGCCTGGTGTGAGAGATTTTCATGCTCATCTACATGGAACTCTGCTAATTTGCATCTGTACTGGCTAAGCTAGGCTGCTGTGACAAAGAGGCTGAGAGAGGAGTTTCTACACTTCCACACCTGGTCCAGAGCTAGGTGGGCAGCTGGAGCAGATAGAAAGTTTAGTATTCCAAGCTGATGATTATGCCAACATTTACAGGTGGCCTAGGATGTCTGCAGGAGTTCAGGGTGGCTGCTGCCATTTCCAAGAAAGAGGAACTAGATGGGTTCACAGCATGTGATTTTTATTTTCAAATAATTTTTAATATTTTTTATTTAGAGAAGTGTGATTCTAAGTTATTGATAGTTAAAATTTTAGACATATAATATTTCAATATCAATCCTACCACCAACTGTGTTCCCAAACTCCATCCCCACTCAACTCCCTACATCAACCTCACCTGCCACCTTGACAGGTTGCAGTTTAGATCTCATATTTTCAGAGTTGTTGAGTTTGTGTTTTTTATGTAGAGCTAGCCCAGTCTCCCACATCTCCATTATAGCCGAGGCTCTGGCATGACCCCAATGACCTCTATACTTCCCTTTCTCAGCATCTTTCTCCCATCTCTTGGTTTCTTTTCTTCTCTTTCCTTTCCTTCCCTAAGCACTGGGGTCAAGGGTGATCTAGGCATCCCCCCCTTTACAACATTACATTTCCTCATCTAGTTATTCTATATACCACAGATAAGCGAGATCATCCTGTGTTTGTATTTTTTTCAAACAATTCCAACAAGGTTGCAGCAAATTGCATGGGTTTATCATTCCTTGCAGCTGCATGGCATTCTATTGTGCATACACACACACACACACACACACACACACACACACACACACACACATATTGCATCATCAGACTGCATTCATCTGTAGTTGGACACCTAATTTGGTTCCATATTTAAGCTATCGAACTAAGTGCAACAATGAATAATGGCATGTAACATTAGGTTTTAAGGAAATGACTTCTGAATCTCACACCTAACTTTAATGGGCTCTAACAGCCAGGTTGATTGGAGACATAGATTGCATTGGTGAACACATGTTCAGTGGTAGCTGGAGGGTTCTGCCACTGACCTGAAGGAGACAGCAAAGACAGTGTGACACTTTCCTGGATGAGCAGCTTTCTCCTCTCTGTTGGTTCCAGTTATGAGGACAGTGTTTTTTACCTTCATGAAGATGCCCTTGGATCTTGGCTAAAACTGGGTTCATGTCCCTTTCTTATCAGTCTCTCTCCTTGATTCTAACTCTACGGCCAAAAGATGTGCTTCTTCCTGATTAATTGGGTTCCATAGTCATGTTTGTGTTACATTCATGGTCTCCAGGTGTTTCTTCAGCTTCTACATGTCCATGTTATTGATGTCGTACTCTTTTTTTCTTCGTTCACTTGCATCCTGGCTTCATATTCTCCACAGTTATATAGACATTTCTAGTTAGTCTCTGCCCTGAATGACTCTTCAGTTACATCCTATTGCTTTTCAGAAATTTACACAGTTCTTCTCCCTTTTATTATTTTCTCTTCCTACTTTTTCCACATTAATCTGGGCAAAACTTATCCTGTGATAAATAAGCTCCTGTAGTGTTTGGCTTTATTTAACAGTAATCAAATAAATGTTGAATGACACAGCAAAGTATCCATTTTTCTTAGGTAACCAGAAACTTAGGTTTTCTGTGGAATCTTTTCCCCCCTGGTTCAAGATGGCAGCCACATTTTCTGGAATTCCATTCATACTCCAGAAAAGAGGCAAAGGAAGATAATGAAAACAAAGGGCATGGACCAGAGCAATAACACAGAGGATAGGGCATTTGCCTTGCACAGGGTGACCTATATTTGATCTCTGGCATCCCATGTGATCCCCCTGAGTCTGCTAGGAGTAACCCCTGAGCACCTCTGGGTGTAACTCTCCTCCCCCCCCCCCAAAAAAAAAAAGGCAAAGGAAGGCACTGGTCAAACTTATCACAGGTTTTTATTTTTTAATTTTTGACATTGAGCCTTTGGCAAGTACAGACTTAATAGGTATGAAAATATGATCATATATACCACTATATATGTTTATATAAATGTGTGCATGCCTGCATCAATATTCCTCCCTTTTCCATTTGTTTTCATTATCCCCTCTTTTATTTATTTATTTATTAATTTTTTATTTTTAATTATGAGAACAAAGATGCAAAGAAAGAGGACAAAGTAAAGTTACAGTGGAAGGACAATCACCCATAAACAGAATTCTCAGTAGTCCCATTGCTGATATCTTAACTTTGAACTTTCAGCCAAAGAACATTAAGAAAAATAAAACAGAACCCATGTACAATTACTTTGTCCCTCAAGTCCCCAGATTGTAGTACATAATATTTCTTAGCAGCACACAAAGCAATCTAAAGACACAAAACTTATGTAACTCCTTAAACATTGAAGGCAAAGTACTTTTTTACATTTCCACGCACATGCATATTAGTTTAAGTTAACCTCAAAAGTTTAAGTGGGTTGTTTTTCTTAAGGATTAGAGTCAAAGGAGCACAGTAAAAACGGCGTTAGAGTGGCAATTATTGTTTGCATAGGCCCACCAAAATATGAGGGACATGGAAAGGAAAAACCTTGGCCTAAATACAAGGAGACCCTACCCCTGAAGTTTCCTGGCATAAGACCAATTCTAGGCTCCAGGCAAACTAGGTTGTCCAATCCAGATCATTGTCTGTAGTGCCAATACACTTTTATTTTTCACACAGTTTTTGTTGTTGGTATCATGTTTCTGTATTAAAGATCCTGGAATCTGCATATCTTACATTGCAGTCAGGATGGTGCAGAGCGTCTTCTCGTTTCACCTCACAATTAAAGGGCAATGCAGAGAACCCTGTCCTGTAAGCAGGTCGTTGTTGTTGTCAAGTCTTCTTAGTGTCAAGGGAAGTCTCTTTTGAGCAGGTTGATGTCAGAGCAGTGGTAGGGTCTTCCCTGGTAGAGGATTGCTTCCAGGTGTTGTTATAAAAAACCTTGGATGTTTCGTAGATAGCTTCCCTGGTTCAGGGGTGAATGGAGGATGCCCATTCTTCTGAGGCCTGTGCCAGGTCATTATATCAATATTCAGGGCATAAGGTCTCATTGCACTACAAGATTTGTGTGTTCTGATATCTATTAGATAAAAACTTATTTGTATGTATAGTATTTTCCCATTTTAATGTGCCTATGCAAACAAGGAACAATGCCACGTGGCATTATTGGCACATATGGGGACTATAAGAACAAGTCCAACAATCCCCATGACATGGTTCAATCATAAGCATTAAACTGAGGGACTCTTCCACCAAAATTCCTTATTGAACAGCTCACAAAGAGAAGACAAGATAAAAAGTGGGTAGAATCGTCAAGGTAAAAGAATATTTAGAAAGTGTTATAGCTGTTAAAGAAAATACACATAAATATTCAAAAGACATATGTGTCCATTTTATGTCTTTTGAAATAGTTGGGGGTTGTTAAATCCAATGCACGACTTTGGTCTGTGATTAGGACTGTGTAGTACTGAAGTTAAAAAGGGTAAATGTGGGGTACTGATGGTTGGGGGTGAGAGAGTTAAGGAGTAATAATGAGCTTTGTAGGGGTGTGCAAAAGGGCAGAATCTGTTGGGGCAGGAGGTTGGTCTTGGTGCCTAACAAATTAAAGAACTGAGGGTAAAGAGGGTTAATTAAGGGGAAGATAACGAATACGGATTGGGAGATGAGGGAGTAGAAGGGGCTCTGGTGTGGGGGAGGGGAAATATATCACAGGGGCTATATACATTGTATAGATGAATTGTTTATGGATTAGGCTTGGCAGTCAGAGAGGACCACTGTATAGGAAGTCACGTCTACATATACACTGATTTTAGAGACCTATTTGAATATTATCCTCCAAATCTGGGGAATTCCATATTTTTTCCTAGAAAAAGTCGAGAATTAAGAATATTTTTGGGTGTTGTTAAAAAGAATATGCACCCGCGCGCTTTTGAAAATAAATACTAGTAAGAAAAGAACTCCTGGATGGGGTCCAGTATGCATAGGGGAAGAATTTCTCTCCCCCATGCTCCCCACATAGCCCGATTTACCAGGCATGGCCCTGAAGACCAGTCTGGCATGGGGGGGGATCTCAGTCCCCTGGACTAAGTGGTCAGCCCAGGGGGCCTATGGCTAGCTGTCCTGCCCAGAGCCCCCAACATACCAGCTGAAGAGAAACAGAAGAACTGGCATGTGGAGTCTTCTGGGTGTAGTGCCTGCCGCTGTAGTTTGTGTATGCATAGGAGAGGAATTTCTCTCCCCCACCCTCCCCCCAGGGCCCGATTTACCAGGCGTGGCCCTGAAGCCCTGTCTGGCATGGGGGGGTCTCAGTCCTCTGGACTAAGTGGTCAGCCCAGGGGGCCTAAGGCTAGCTGTCCTTCCCAGAGCCCCCAACATACCAGCTGAAGAGACACAGAAGAACTGGCATGCTTATCTCAGGTTTTATGAGACTAGAGGTTCCCTCATTCCTCCATGTACTCCTATTTTACAACCATCTTCCATGATGTCACTTTGCTGCAAGAAAGGCATGAGGAGTGAATCATTAATTGGATACCATGAAGACCTGGATGAACTGGGTATTTGTAAGAGAAGAAAAAAGTGAATAACAGGAGGTAAAGGGACAGTGGTTGTGTTACGTGTCTATGACTTTAGTGCCTACCCACTGGCAAATCAAAAATTGATATCTTCTAGGTGTATTTTATATCTTCGAGGTTCACCTGCACCCCAGTCAGAGATGATACTCTCTGTTCTCTCCCTTGTGGAGAAGCCTGTGTTCTCTCTTGTAACACATAATTTTCTCTTTCTGTAGTTTAAGAGAGCACTCATTAGACACATGTGCTTGAAATATGTTATGATTCTGTGCTCTTCCTGTATGTCTCTGGGTTCCATATTTTCTTGTCCTCCTCTACAAGAATAGCTAGTTTGCAGAATTGTATATATTATAAAATATTAATTACTCAGAGAATATTTTTTTGATGGGGGTCACATTCAGAAGTGCTCAGGGGCTACTCTTGGCTCTGTGCTCAGAAATCACTCCTATTAGGGCTTGGAGACCATATGGAATGCCAAGGATTGAAGCTATATAAGCTGCATGCAAAACGAATATCTTACCCACTGATGAGAATTTCTGAGAGAGGAGAAAAGTGGACATAGGCCTAATCATCTGGATGACCCTGCAGAGTGTGTTTAGCATACAGTGTGAGTTGGAATGGTTGCCACAAGAAGGGCTTTAAACAGGAGAGAAACAATCAGGCTTGTATTTTGGAATGAAGATGGTGCCTAAGATAGAATGAAAATTCATCCTCTGCAAGGCAGGAGAGAATTTCTAGCTCTAGTGCTTGGAAAAACTTCTCAGTACGACCTTTCTATGGTGGCATTAATGAGCCACTCTGCCCTCTTTGGCTAGGTACCTTTCATTTCCACTTGGCATGTGCCATCTGTAATGCCACAGGCCACAGTGGACCCCAAATGGCATGCAGGCCATTGGGCCATGCATAGTTCCTGGAGGCAAGTGTAATGCTTTCTGATATAGACAAGAGTGTTGCCAGATTGGACAGATACCTTCAAACATTATGGGTGAGAGTTAAAATCCCTAAATGAGGGATAGCTCAAAGGACTGGAGTGCATTTTTTTGGGGGGAAGCATACCCCTCAGCACTCAGGGGTTACTCCAGGCCTGGCACTCAGAAAGTGCTCCTGGCAGGCTCAGGGGACCATATGGGTCAATCACATGCAAGGCAAAGGCCCTACAGCTATTACTCAGGCCCCTGGAGTGCATCTTTGATATTGAGGGTCCAAGTTTGATGCTCAGCACTGCATGATTCTGTACTACCAGAGAGTAGCCCAATGGGAACACTAAGGAGAAACCTCCAGCCCCACCATACTGCCACCTCACTAACAAAATGGCAACAAACCTGAGCAGTCTCCCTTTGGTGAGCCAGCCACAACACTATCCTGTACTGACTTCCTTGTCCTCAGCCATAAATTCCTTTCTTAGCCTTTCTTAGCCTTCTACAAACCCCATCCCAGTAAACTTAAGATAAAGAGTTCTGGCCTCTTGTAAATTTCTATTTTTCAAGAACCCAAAGAACTTGCATATTATAATATGAGCTCAAAGAACTACCTGGGCTAACTATCATCATACTACCCTCTCATGGCCCCACATATGCCATGTCTATATACCCACAATTACATGCACATGTGTTCAGGCAGAGGAAGTCACACACTTACATGTGCACACAATTTCTCTATCACACACACACAAATCCACATGCACCAGAGTTTTTAACCTCTTTTGCCTGCCTCTGAGTTCACCGACTTGTGTGGCTTCAGGACTTGACCACCCATCCACCCACTTTCTTCCATACCAGGCACATTACAGACATGACTGTAGAAAGTCTGACTTGAATTTTGAAAGAGCACAGTAGTTGGGTTTATGGAAAGTTCTGAGTGTTCATAGAGAAATAGAGAATTTCATGATAGAAAAATGCTTGGGTTAAGCAGTCTTTTTCATTTTAAACCTTCAACACTCTGAGCAGAGATATCAAACCTCCACCTTTGATATCCAGGCAGGTTCTTCATAAAAGAGGGTATAGTATCTACACACTTTCTTGGGTATGAAGGTGATGGGATTTCAGTGATAACCTACTCTGCTCCCCTACACTTCCCACCTTCTCAGCCTCCACCTTCTCAGCCCAATACCATCACATGAACCTCTTCACTTTCCAGTGTGTTATTATCATCCAGATTCCTGTGATAGAGAAACCACAGTCCATCTGCCTTGCAAGCACTAGCCAAGAAAGGACTGCAGTTTGATCCCCTGGCGTCCCATATGGTCTCCCCAAGCCAGGGATGATTTCTGAGTGCTTAGCCAGGAGTAACCCCTGAGCATCAAATGGGTGTGGCCCGAAAAAACAAACAAACAAACAAACAAACAAAAAGTAATGTTAGACTTACTCTTCTTACATGCCATTTTCACTCAGAAAAGGTTTCATAGGAATGCTTACTTTTAGTCTGGTGGGAATGTCTGTGCCATAAACTAGCATTTTCATATTTTATTTTGTGTAAATGGTCACTTGGGTATCTTAAAATGCAGGTTCTGATTTAATAGGTCAGTGTAGACTAGAGCCAGACTCTGAGTTTCTGATTCTACCAGGAATCTTCAAAACTGCTGGGTTTAGACCATTTAGAAAGAATGTTAAAAAGTGAAAAAAGTCCAAGTTGCCTGCTTTTGAGGAAGAGAGAGAACACTCAACTCTCTAAGGGAGATGTCAATGAGGTTTTTCTGAATGTGTGATGTTGGAGGTACTCAAATTTTTTTTTGTTTTTGTGTTTTTTTTTTTTCGGACCACACCTGTTTGATGCTCAGGGTTACTCCTGGCTAAGCGCTCAGAAATTGCCCCTGGCTTGAGGCGACCATATGGGACGCTGGGGGATCGAACCAAGGTCCTTCCTTGGCTAGCGCTTGCCAGACAGACACCTTACCTCTAGCGCCACCTTGCCGGCCCTGTAGGTACTCAATTTTATATCAGGGAAACTGTATGGTGAGGACAATGAAATAGTGGGGTTAGAATTCATGAAAGGAGAGGTCAGTGAGAGGTGAAAACTGAAGATGCAGATTGGAGGTTATAATGGATTAATGGAGTATACCATATTATATAATGGATTAGATAATGCACATTAGAGGTGATAATAGATGCCTCACAGAAAAACTAGGGAGATTGGGAGTAGTTAGAGAGAAAGTTGGTGTTGAGGAAGGAGGTTTTAGGTTGTAATCGTGTGGATCACATTACAGCACACAAGAAGTTGTAGTCAAAGAGGGAGTGACTAAAGATGAGGAGGGAGGAGATGAGAGACCAGGTATACCAGAGGTTCTGTTTTTAGGATCAACACAGGACGTGGAAGGCTCTGCTTTGTGAGGGAGGAGACAAAATGAAAAAGATGAAAGAGAAAAAGGGACTGAAACTCGAAATCTGTGAAGAATCAAGAGGGACAATAGACTCTTCTTACGGTTTAAAAAGACTTTTTTTTATGGATAGAGAAGACAAATATGCACGTAAAAGCAAAGGGGTAAGAAGTTCAGAAAAAGCTTCCAGTAATATCACTATAAATGCGAGGTTGTTAAGTATATGGAAGTCTTTATAATATTTCTCTTCAATATTAGTTTCCCTGCCTGCTTTCCCACCTATGACCTTCCAGGTGGAGAGCAATATTCAGATCCTAATAAATAGGTGTCGAACTAGGAGGACTGGGTCTTTTGGGCAGTGAGTTGGCGGAGCTGCTAGCAAGCTGACAAAGGATTCTGAGTCCAATCTTCTTGCCTTTTTACCCTCCTGTCTGTGTGGATTATTTGCCATGGATAAATATTGCCAGGATCGCTTCCCAATTCCAAGGGATAAGAGAATGGGAATCTCTTTCCCGCTCTGGGAGCTCTGAAAATCCATCATCAACCAGTCTAAGAGAAAATTAACTCTACAAGAGGTAATAGCCAAGAAGCGTTTTACACATTCTGTGGCCCTTAGTTTCTCTCAAACTTGTGGCTACCCTCCAAATACTTCTCTTTCTTCACTCACTGCAACAGCATCCAGCACTAGGTGCCTTGTGATTGTGAAGACTTGTTTTGAAGCTTGGAAACACCTCGTTTCTCCTTCTTCCCTTCCAACGTTTTCTCTGGCTATAAGCTGAAGCAGTCCTTATGCAGCTGGTTGGCTCTGGGTGACTGTAAGTGGACAGTGCAACCCTCTTTGTCTATGAGAGTCTGTGTGCATCTCACTTGGGATCACCTCAATACTTCAATGACTAGCTTTTGCTTGGCCTGGCATAATAGAGCCAGCATCTGCTCTCTGGCCTCTCATGTGAATGGAAGAATTTGGCTCATTCCAATCAATTGATTGGTTTCCTCTGTGTTAAGTATCCACTCAGGTTTGAGTCAGGACTTGCCAAGGTGCATAGTTTAGCATTACAAAGACAGGTCCACAAATTCACTTTTTTTTTTTGCAGCAATTGTGAATGGTGCCCAAATAACTTAATTTTTAGGGGCATTTTTTGGACACACATAGTGGTGTTTATAGATTACTCCCGATAGTGCTTACAGAACCATAGGTAGGGACCAAAACAGGTACATTGGTGCAAGACCAAGTGCCTTAATATCTGTAATATCAATTGACAGCCTTAAGTGACTTTCTAGAAGTGGCTATAGTGAAATAAACAGCCTTAAAAGAGTTTACTGTATTTGGGCTGGGATCAGTGTGGATGAAATTGTCTTATGAAAATTCTTGTGGTTATTTTTCTGGGATGCTCTATTGTTCCTAAGGGATAAGAATTAGCTAACGGTCCAAAGATATGTCACCAGGAGGAAGAACTTCTTAATAGGAAATAAGTGAATTTTCTCATTTTTTAAAATTTTCTTATGATTCTAGCAAGTGTGTGTGTATGTGTGTGTGTGTGTGTGTGTGTGTGCGTGTGTGAGCGCGCGCATGCGTTTGCATGTGCCTACATCCAAAGGCAGAAGTGGTAAAATATGAACCTGCTCACCACACAGAGAAGCCTTGCCAAGTCTTTGAGCCCAAAGGAGAGACTCCAGAGCTTTGCTCTAAGGCACAGTTGGTGAGGTTTGGAAAGAACTTGGAATTGGAGCTGAAAGATCTTGTTTGAGGCCACATTAATTTTAGAGAAATCTTTAGCTCACTGAAATTAGAATTGTTAAGTGATAACTTCTCTGGCTGACTAATATCTGCCTAATATTAGTATCTGCCCCTAATTAATAACTGCTATTCAGGTGGACAACATGCGTCACTCAAACTTTTCCTTTGAGCCAGTTGTTGTGAGTAGGATCATGAACCCTGAAGAACAAGATCGAAGGAAACAGCACAAAGGAATGAGGTTAGGAAGCTTAGAGGACCAGAATTTTATGAAGGAGAGTTCTACACATAATATCTGATTACTCTTAAGCCTGTTGTACATAGATGTGGTGCTTTCTACACTATCCCCTCCTCTTTTGTTGGTTTGTTTTTGAATCACAGCCTGAGGCTCTCAACAGCTACTACTGGCTCTGTGCTCAGAAATTACTCCTGGCAAGCATGGGGGACCATATGGGATGCTGGGATTTGAACCACTGTCTGTCCTGAATTGGCTGCATGCAAGGCAAACTTCCTACTGCTGTGTTATCTCTCCGGTCCCTGTCTCCTTTTTAGATATAATAGTTAACAGCATTATAGAATTTTAGAGATACAACACCTGGCCCTGAAACATGGTCTGTGTGGACAAAAGTGTCACTTTGGGATGATGTTTTTAAGGGCTTTGTGTCTCTCAAGACCTTAAAAAGATGGACCCCTTTTCTTATGACTCTGGTTTTCTGAGATGCTCGCTGATTTTCCTCTTGTTTGCTCATGCCTGTCCTGTTGGGGAGAGACCATCTCAAGCACTGTCAAAGTGCCCATTTAGACCTTTCAACCTGCTGACCATGAAGATCTATGTTTCCTTGGCTAATTTATCCGAATCTGAAAACAAACACAAACCCCAAACCTCAATTTAGAAAAACCTACTTTCCAAAGCAACAACAACAATAATAGTAACAACAAAGAGACACCTCCCCACCCACCATGGTCTTTTTCTCAAGGGGACAGGTTCCATTCAGTCTCACATGCATTTCAGTGTAAAAGATTCCTGACTTCATGTCTTCCCCCGGTCCTTGGGAGGATGATCTCAGCCTCTGGAATTGGCAGTGAAGGAACATTCCGATTTTGTTTAAGCATAGAACAGAAAGGTGGTTGTTAAGCAGAAACTGTCCAGTCAGTCACCAGACAAGCCCGATTCTTTGTTCCAAAAAAGGTTCTGACACAATTTTGGAGACTTTACTGTAGACAGGATCTTTCCTCATCCCTTCAGGCATCTGGTTCCTGTGTCTGTCCCTAAGAGGTTTTAGGGTTTTCAAGGGCCTGTATGGAGAAAAGGGCACTTGAAGGGAGTGAACAACTGTGGAACCCCTCCTACAGCAAGCACAGAGACACGTGGGATGAAACAAAAACCAAATTAATCCAGTTGCTGGAACTGAAGAGGGAATGGAAAAACAGCCGGAAGTGGTGAGCGGAGTCGGAGCCAGCCAGGGGTGTGGGGGTGACTTAACAGGCAGGGGGAAGGGCCCTGCAGAGATGAGAGTGAGGGCTTTGGGCCAGGGCCATTCAGACGCCCAAGTCAGAAAACACAAAGGTGGGGCAGTTTCAGGGCTGACTGAAACACAAAAGAAAGACTAGGAAAAAAAAAATCTAACTTTTGACTGAAAAAATGCCCAGGAAGTTCAAAGTTGTCTGCACTTTGGGTGAAAAAAATGAAAGATTTAAAAATTAAAACAACAACAACAACAACAACAACAGCACCTTTTAAGTGATAGGTGAAATGTGAAAAATAATATAAGAAAAAAAGATACCCCAAATTTAGGAAATTTGGAGATTAAGTGTGCACTGCATTGTCCGTAAAATGGGCTCTGTAATGTTAAGAAAAAGACCAGGGCCAGGAGAGATAGCACAGTGGCGTTTGCCTTGCAAGCATCCGATCCAGGACCAAAGGTGGTTGGTTCGAATCCCGGTGTCCCATATGGTCCCCCGTGCCTGCCAGGAGCTATTTCTGAGCAGACAGCCAGGAGTAACCCCTGAGCAACGCCGGTGTGGCCCAAAAACAAAAACAAAAACAAAACAAAACAAAACAAAAAAAGACCAATCCTGACTGTAACAGTGCTGGGACACACTGAAACAGACGGAAAAGTCTCACCAGTCACATGTGAAATGAAACAATCAAATGGTTAAAATTTTAAGATCACCACAAAGAGTGATGAGTGCAGTTAGAGAAATAACTGCATTCAGAACTATTATAACAATGTGAATGAGTCAGGGAGGGACTACAGAGCATGAAAACCAGCTTAGCTTTGCAAAAGCCGGCTCCCTGTGTATGACACCAGGCGGGGAAAATCCGCAAAAGTACACCGGCCCAGTGGGGCCCAACTGTGAAAAACTGTGAGTGTGACCTGTCTATGTCTGTCTACTGTCCTCTTGCATGAAACTCTTGCGAGTGGGGCAAAAAGAGGCTCCAGAAACCTCGCTCGCCCAGACGCCATTTTCAGGGAGGGACTACAGAGCATGAAAACCGGCTTAGCTTTGCAAAAGCCGTCCCTGTGTGTGACACCAGGCGGGGAAAATCCGCGAAAGTACACCGGCCCAGTGGGGCCCAACTGTGAAAAACTGTGAGTGTGACCTGTCTATGTCTGTCTACTGTCCTCTTGCGTGAAACTCTTGCGAGTGGGGCAAAAAGAGGCTCCAGAAACCTCGCTCGACCAGACGCCATTTTCAGGGAGGGACTACAGAGCATGAAAACCGGCTTAGCTTTGCAAAAGCCGGCTCCCTGTGTGTGACACCAGGCGGGGAAAATCCGTGAAAGTACACCAGCCCAGTGGGGCCCAACTGTGAAAAACTGTGAGTGTGACCTGTCTATGTCTGTCTACTGTCCTCTTGCGTGAAACTCTTGCGAGTGGGGCAAAAAGAGGCTCCAGCGGAGCACGGCCGCTCCGCTTCGCTACGCGGCCATGTACTCTTTCTAAGGAAAGAACTCCATTGCAACAAGAAGGAAAAATCACACTAAGAACGGCGCTATACCACAGAAGCAAACATTTCTCTCCGGACTGTCTTCTCTGTTGCATGCTTGGGCCTAAGATTTGACCCAGTGTGAGGCTTCATCCACGGAGGACTCCCCTCCCTTAGAGGCAAGTCAGCCCATCCAGAAAGGGAGGAGCCAGAGGAGTGTGCTGCCTGCATCATATAGACAATGAATACCACCACAACACGTAGAAAAACCCACAATACAAGTGTGACAATGGGGAAACAACGCAGGCCAGCATCAGACATAGAGAATGAAGATGACAATTCTGAGGACCAGATAATGACCAACCAACTAATCAACCTCTCAGATAAGGACTTTAGACTAGCAATATGGAAGATGCTCAACGGACTCCAAGAAACCATGGATCGAGTTGAACAGAACACTAATAAGAACCAAGAAAATATGAAGACAGAAATCACAAAACTCCAAACTGAAATAACATGTCAACTAACAGGACTGAAAAAGTCAGTAAACGAAGTGAATGACAAAATGGATAAGCTCTGGGACAGGGTATCAGAAGCTGAGAATAGACTTGGTGCTGTGGAAGATGAGATACATAACAATTCCATACAGCAGGAGAGATTGGACAAAAAACTTAAAGCAAATGAGCAGACAATGGAAAAATTAGTCAAAGAATGGGAACAGATGAAAATAGAAGTCTATGATAAGATCAACAGAAACAACTTAAGAATCATTGGAGTCCCAGAGACCCAGGAAGAAAATTTCCAGGAAGAATCAACGGTCAAGAACATCATTAAAGAGAAACTTCCAGAGCTAAAGAATATATGTGATCAAATCCTGCATGCCCGAAGAGTACCAACCAAAAGAGACCCCAGAAAAACCACCCCAAGACACATCCTAGTCACAATGACAAATCCCACAGATAGAGACAGAATTCTGAAAACAGCAAGATCAAAAGGGGAAATCACGTTCAAGTAAGCTTCCCTGAGATTTACAGCAAACCTGTCACCAGAAACACTCAATGCCAGAAAGCAGTGGTGGGATATTGTGACAAGACTGAATGAAATGAATGCTTCACCCAGAATACTATACACAGCAAAACTCACTTTCCGGTTTGACGGAAGAATACATGGTTTCACAGACAAAAAACAGCTCAGAAACTTCACAGACACAAAACCAGTCTTAAGAGAAAAACTGAAAGACCTAATCTAAGACAAGACTACCCAAAAGACACACCAAATTTTGAAAAAAAGATGGCGTTAAATCCCAGGACAATTCTTTCTCTCAACGTCAATGGACTAAATGCACCAGTTAAGAGACACAGAGTGGCTAAATGGATAAAAAAACTCAATCCAACCTTCTGCTGCCTACAAGAAACGCACCTGAATAGTCAGAACAAGCATAGACTCAAAATAAAAGGCTGGAGAAAAATTATCCAAGCAAACAACACCCATAAAAAAGCTGGAGTGGCCATACTAATATCAGATAATGCAAACTTTATACTCAGGAAGGTTGTAAGGGACAAAGACGGACATTTTATATTAATCAAGGGGTACGTAGAGCAGGAAGAATTCACTCTCCTAAACATATATGCACCGAATGAGGGGCCAGCAAAATATTTAATACAACTGTTGACAAATTTGAAAAATAATATCAACAACAACACAATAATTGTGGGGGACCTTAACACGGCTTTGTCAACACTGGATAGGTCAACCAGACTGAAACCCAACAAGAATATACTAGACCTGAGGAGAGAAATGGAAGAAAGAGGCCTAGTGGATATATATAGGACACTCCATCCCCAGAAACCTGGATACACATTCTTCTCCAATGTACATGGGACATTCTCCAGGATAGACTACATGCTGGCACATAAAACATACCTCCATAAGATCAAGAGGATAGAAATTTTGCAGACTACCTTCGCTGACCACAAGGCTCTGAAATTATTTGTGAACTCCAAAGGGACTCAGAAGAAACACTTTAACACCTGGAAGTTAAACAGCCTCATGCTCAATAACCAGTGGGTCCGAGATGAAATCAAGGAGGAAATAAAAAGGTTCCTGGAAACAAATGACAATAAAGACACAAACTATCAGAACTTATGGGACACAGCAAAAGCAGTACTGAGAGGAAAATTTATAGCTTTGCAAGCACACATCAGGAAGGAAGAAGGAGCTTACCTGAGTAGCTTAATGACACAGCTAATAGAACTAGAAAATGCTCAACAAAAGGACCCAAGAATAGGAAGACAGAAGGAAATAACAAAGCTGAGAGCAGAAATCAACGAAGTGGAAACTCAAAAAACAATCCGAAAGATCAACGAAAGCAGAAGTTGGTTCTTTGAAAAAATAAACAAGATTGATAGACCACTGGCAAACCTAACAAAGAAAGAGAGAGAGAGAAACTTGATAACTCGTATCAGGAATGAAAAAGGAGAGATCACTACTGATATGACAGAGATTCAAAGGGTAATCAGAAACTACTTTGAAAAACTCTACGCCACTAAAAATGAGAACCTGGAAGAAATGGATAAATTCTTGGACTCTTATAATCTTCCACGGTTGAAGGAAGAGGATGTAGCATATCTAAACACCCCCATCACCATTGATGAAATTAAAACAGTAATCAAATGTCTGCCGAAAAACAAAAGCCCAGGTCCAGATGGATTCACTAATGAATTCTATCAAACTTTCCAAGAGGAACTACTGCTAATCTTGGCAAGACTCTTTCATGAAATTGAACAAACAGAAACACTTCCAAATAGCTTTTATGAAGCCAACATCACCTTGATACCTAAACCAGACAGAGACACTACAAAAAAAGAAAATTACAGACCAATATCACTGATGAATGCAGATGCAAAGATCCTCAACAAAATCCTGGCAAATAGGATTCAATGCCTCGTTAAAAAGATCATCCACTACGATCAAGTAGGTTTCATCCCAGGAATGCAAGGCTGGTTTAACATCCGTAAATCTATCAACATAATACACAACATCAATAACAAGAAAAATAAAAACCACATGATCATATCAATAGATGCAGAGAAAGCATTTGATAAGGTCCAACACCCATTCTTGATCAAAACTCTCAGCAAGATGGGAATGGAGAGTACCTTTCTCAATATAGTGAAGGCCATCTACCACAAGCCAGTGGCAAATATTATCCTCAATGGAGAAAAACTGAAAGCCTTCTCTCTAAATTCTGGCACAAGATAAGGCTGTCCTCTCTCACCATTCCTATTCAACATAGCACTGGAAGTACTTGCTATAGTGATTAGGCAAGAAAAGGATATCAAGGGAATCCAGATAGGAAAGGAAGAAGTCAAGCTCTCACTGTTTGCAGATGACATGATACTCTACTTAGAAAACCCTAAAGACTCTATCAAAAAGCTTCTAGAAACAATAGACTCATATAGCAAGGTGGCAGGCTACAAAATTAACACACAAAACTCAATGGCCTTTCTATACACCAATAGTAATAAGGATGAAATGGACATTAAGAAAACAACCCCATTCACAATAGTGCCACACAAACTCAAATATCTTGGAATCAACTTGACTAAATATGTGAAGGACCTATACAAAGAAAACTATAAAACTCTGCTCCAAGAAATAAGAGAGGACACACGGAAATGGAAATGCATACCCTGCTCATGGATTGGCAGGATTAACATCATCAAAATGGCAATACTCCCCAAGGCATTATACAGATTTAATGCCATCCCTCTAAAGATACCCATGACATTCTTCAAAGAAGTGGATCAGACACTTTTGAAATTCATTTGGAACAATAAACACCCTCGAATAGCTAAAGCAATCATTGGGAAAAAGAATATGGGAGGAATTACTTTCCCCAACTTTAAACTGTACTACAAAGCAACAGTTATCAAAACAGCATGGTATTGGAATAAGGATAGGTCCTCAGATCAGTGGAATAGGCTTCAATACTCAGAAAATGTTCCCCAGACATACAACCACCTAATTTTTGATAAAGGAGCAGGAAATCCTAAATGGAGCAGGGAAAGCCTCTTCAACAAGTGGTGTTGGCACAATTGGATAGCCACTTGCAAAAAATTGAACTTAGACCCCAGCTAACATCATGTACGAATGTAAAATCCAAATGGATTAAAGACCTCGATATCAGCCCCAAAACCATAAGATATATAGAACAGCACATAGGCAAAACACTCCAGGACATTACAGGCATCTTCAAGGAGGAAACTGCACTCTCCAAGCAAGTGAAAGCAGAGATTAACAGATGGGAATATATTAAGCTGAGAAGCTTCTGCACCTCAAAGGAAATAGTGCCCAGGATACAAGAGCCACCCACTGAGTGGGAGAAACTATTCACCCAATACCCATCAGATAAGGGGCTAATCTCCAAAATATACAAGGCACTGACAGAACTTTACAAGAAAAAAACATCTAACCCCATCAAAAAATGGGGAGAAGAAATGAACAGACACTTTGACAAAGAAGAAATACACATGGCCAAAAGACACATGAAAAAATGCTCCACATCACTAATCATCAGGGAAATGCAAATCAAAACAACGATGAGATACCACCTCACACCCCAGAGAATGGCACACATCACAAAGAATGAGAATAAACAGTGTTGGCGGGGATGTGGAGAGAAAGGAACTCTTATCCACTGCTGGTGGGAATGCCGTCTAGTTCAACCTTTATGGAAAGCGATATGGAGATTCCTCCAAAAACTGGAAATCGAGCTCCCATACGATCCAGATATACCACTCCTAGGAATATACCCTAAGAACACAAAAATACAATACAAAAACCTCTTCCTTACACCTATATTCATTGCAGCACTATTTACCATAGCAAGACTCTGGAAACAACCAAGTTGCCCTTCAACAGACGAATGGCTAAATAAACTGTGGTACATATACACAATGGAATATTATGCAGCTGTCAGGAGAGATGAAGTCATGAAATTTTCCTATACATGGATGTACACGGAATCTATTATGCTGAGTGAAATAAGTCAGAGAGAGAGAGAGAAAAACGCAGAATGGTCTCATTCATCTATGGGTTTTAAGAAAAATGAAAGACACCCTTGTAATAATAATTTTCAGACACAAAAGAGAAAAGAGCTGGAAGTTCCAGCTCACCTCAGGAAGCTCACCACAAAGAGTGATGAGTTTAGTTAGGGAAATAACTACATTTTGAACTGTCCTAATAATGAGAATGTATGAGGAAAATGGAGAGCCTGTCTAGAGTACAGGCGGGGGTCGGGTGGGGCGAAGGGAGACTTGGGACATTGGTGATGGGAATGTTGCACTGGTGATGGGTGGTGTTCTTTACATGACTGAAACCCAAACACAATCATGTATGTAATTAAGGTGTTTAAATAAATAAAAAAAAAAGATAAAAAAAAAACAAAAAAACAATGTGAATGAATGAATGAGGGAAGTAGAGTACAGGTGGGGGTGGAGTGGGGAGGAGGGAGATTTGGGACATTGGTGATGGAAATGTTGCACTGGTGATGGGTGGTGTTCTTTACATGACTGAAACCTAATCAATCATTTTTTGAAATCAAGGTGTTTAAATAAAGATATTAATAAGAAAAGAAAAAGAAATTAAACCATAGTAAAACAACTTAATAAACAAAATGCTTTCTATATTTTACTGCATGAATTGTGAATGATGTAAAACACTAATTTAGTTATAAAAATCTGAATTTTTACATTAAAATTTAACCCAAAATTATTATAATAAAAAAGCTCTTCCTTGGTGAAAAAAAAAAGAAAATTTAAGATCAGTTGAAGATATGTTTTCAATACTTACCTGGCAGGGGCGATTCCATGATCACGAAGGTGTTTTCCCCAGGGTGAGGCTCGCCCATTGCACTCTGGGTGTGCTGACCCCTGTAATTTCCCCAAATGTGGGAAACTTGACTGTGTAATTTATGGTAGTGGGGGACTGCGTGCGCGCTATCCCCCAAGGGAAAAAAAAGAAATATGTTTTCAATAAAAAATAAAATATTGTAACTGGTGAAAAAAATCTACCACGAAAAAGTGTGATCAGGGAGATAGTTTAGCTGTTAAGGAGCATGTATTGGGCATGTATTGGGACTGAGTTTGAACCCTGGCACCATATGGTTTCTTTCCATGCAGACCAGGGAACATTATCTTTGAGCCCTAGCCATGAATCTTTGCCCCATTGGCCTATTTTCATAAGTGGATCTTGGGCCTGCTGAGTGATCCTGGGAGGCCTCCCACCACTCCCAGCCCCATCAACCACTCTCTCTCTCTCTCTCTCTCTCTCTCTCTCTCTCTCTCTCTCTCTCTCTCTCTCTCTCTCTCTCTCTCACACACACACACACACACACACACAGTCTGTTCTATTCAGATTTGAGAAATAAACTAACTGAGGAAAACAAATCACTACTAACCAACCTATTAACCCTGTTATCAACAAATGAACAAATCAACAAAAGTAAACCCAGTAACACACTCTCTGTCAACCTCTCCCAAATACCAAAGTCCAAAAAACTCCAGCTATATTGTAAAGCTATTGTAAAGAGAAAACGGGAGCAGATCTATCCCTATTCTGGTCTGGTATATTTTAACCCCCTAAACTATACACATGCTTTCCATATTCATGTTAAATATGCCTATTTGAACTATGTTTATCATATGATGATATAATGCAGATGCAAAACTTTATTGCCTAAGATACAAATAATAATCTCTCCACTATGATAATGGAAGAGACTGGAAATATTGCACCAATAGGTGAGCAATCCTACAGTTTATTCAGTGAGAGGATAGATGGGGAATGGAAATAGAGTCATACATAGGTGGAAGAAAGGGAGAGAAATGTTTTGTATACATGTACAATTCCAGCATATATAGTAGTTAGATACAAGACATGCCTGATGATCAGGCACCACTAATGTCACAAATCTACATTTGTGTTTCCTCTTCCATCAGCTCAAGCACAAGACTTCCTTTTCTACACACCTTCATCTATTTCTCTGTCATTTGATAATTCTAACAGATAGGAAGTGACATGGATACTGATGTAGATAAGGAGTGTGGTTTGATTTACATTTCTTTGGTGACAAGTAGCATTGAATATTTCCCTTTTATTTTCTATTGCTCTTATTGTGATGGGGGGGGGGGGAATCACACATATGCTTGAAGTGTCATATACACTCTTGGCTCTGTGCTCAGGAATCATTCCTGAGCTGAAGGGACTATATATAGTGCTAAGGATTGAACCTAGGTCAACCATATGAAAGCTTACGTCTTAACCCCTGTACTATTTCTCTGGACCACATATACATATCTATTTCAACATCATAGCTTAGCCTAATTTACCTTAAATGTGCTCAGAACAACTTACATTAGACTAAAGTTGGGCATAATCATTGAACATAAAGCCTATTTTAAAAATGAAGCGCTGGAAATATTATATGCTTTATTGAATACTATTCTGGAGATGTAAACTAGTCTACATTGCTTGCTTTCCCTTGTATCCAAGTGACTGACAGAGAATGGTGGCTGGCTGCTGTTCCGCAGCTTTACTAGAATGTTGTATTATATCTCACGAGTCTGTGGAAAAAAAGCTCATAATTTGAAGTAAGCCTTATAGTGAAAATATTGCGTTGGCACAGTGTAAAGTTGAGAATTGTAAGTCAAATAATTTATGATGGTAGCTTGAAATCAGGAAGTATTATGTCTACAGTTTTGTTCTTTTTAAAATTGTTTTGTCTATTTTGGGTCTTTGTGGTTCCATAGGAATTTTAGGATTTTTTTCAATTTATGTAAAAAAAACACCATTGAAATTTTGATAGGAACTGTATTGGCTCTAGAGTTAGTGTTTGGTATCGTGGACATTTTCATAATTTTCCCCAAATCATTAATATATCTTTACATGTATTTTTATGTGTTCTTTGGTTTCCTTATGAAAGTCCTAGCAAATTTTTTCACTGACCTTTGACTTCCCCTAATTTTGACCTTTGACTTCCCCTAATTTTGTTTTGTTTTTGGGCCACACATGGCAATACTCAGGGCTTACTTCTGGCTCTGCACTCAGAAATTACTCATAGTGGTGCTTGAGGGGCATATGGGATGTCGGGGACTGAATCTGGGTCAGCTCTGTGAATGGCAAAGGCTCAACCCACTGTATTATCAATCAGTTCCCTCTGTAAAATTTATGCATCAGGCCTGAGATGTGGCTTAGGGATAGAGCACCTGTGTTGCATGCATGAGGCTGTGAATTTGATCTTGGTGCTGGACCACATTTGTTGAGTTTGACCCCAGCACTGCTGGTGTGTTTCTCCATTCTATGAATGTTTGACTTCCCAGTGTGTGCAAACTTCACAACCAAGAATGAGACCCTTGGAAACTACAACAAAAGGAAAGGGGTAAAAGCCAAATTCATACTTTAATATTTATCTTATGGGAGCAATTATCACTGAGATTGTTTATTTCAGACATTTTTTTGGTGAGGGGATGCACACTCAGTGACGCTCAGGGGTTACTCCTGTCTATGAGCTCAGAAATCTCTCCTGGCTTGGGGACCATATGGGACGCTGGGGATTGAACTGAGGTCCATCCTGGATCACCCGAGTGCAAGGCAAACGTCATATTGCTGTGCTATATCTCTGGCCCCTATTTCAGACATTCTCTATGTTGGTTTTGAATCTTGGCATTTATTGAAGTTGTTGATTGATCTAAAAGTTTTCTGGTAGGACTTTTTTTCTTTAGGTCATTTGTATATGAGATCATATTATCTACAGGGATTATTTTAATGTTTCTTTTTCCTTATTTGGATTTCTTTTATTACTTGTTGTTGACCAGTTACCCTTGCTAGGGTTTCAGATTATGTATTGGATAGGAGTGGTGAGAGCTGGCAGCCTTGCTTTGTTCTTGATCTTAGAGGAAAAGATTTTCTTTGAGTTTTGGGTTTATTCCTGGTGCTCAGGTCTTATTCCTGGCTCTACTCTCAGGGACCACTTTTTATGAGGCTCTAAAGACCATATAGGACTCCTGGAATTGAACCTGGGTCAACTGCATTGCAAGGTAAATGCCTTACCTGTTGTACTCTGGTCTGAGGAAAAGATTAAAACATTTTCTAAAATTTTTAATATATTTTTTATTTAAACACCTTGATTACATACATGATTGTGTTGTTTGGGTTTCAGTCATGTAAAGAACACCACCCATCACCAGTGCAACATTCTCATCACCAATGTCCCAAGTCTCCCTGCTCCCCACCCAACCCCCGCCTGTACTCTAGACAGGCTTTCTATTTCCTTCATACATTCTCATTATTAGGATAGTTCAAAATGTAGTTATTTCTCTAACAAAACTCATCTCTGTTTGTGGTGAGCTTCATGAGGTGAGCTGTAACTTCCAGCACTTCTCTCTTTTGTGTCTGAAAATTATTATTGCAAGAATGTCTTTCATTTTTCTTAAAACCCATAGATGAGTGAGACCATTCTGCGTTTCTCTCTCTCTGACTTATTTCACTCAGCATAATAGATTCCATGTACATCCATGTATAGGAAAATTTCATGACTTTATCTCTCCTGACAGATGCATAATATTCCATTTTGTATATGTACCACAGTTTCTTTAGCCATTCGTCGGTTGGAGGGTATCTTGGCTGTTTCCAGAGTCTTGCTATGGTAAATAGTGCTGCAATGAATATAGGTGTAAGGAAGGGGTTTTTGTGTTGTATTTTTTGTT
The DNA here is from genome assembly GCF_024139225.1 of Suncus etruscus. Taxonomy (NCBI): domain Eukaryota; kingdom Metazoa; phylum Chordata; class Mammalia; order Eulipotyphla; family Soricidae; genus Suncus; species Suncus etruscus. Next base: position 25,536,739 of record NC_064859.1, read on the forward strand.
CCTAGGGTATATTCCTAGGAGTGGTATAGCTGGATCATATGGGAGCTCTATTTCCAGTTTTTGGAGGAATCTCCATATCGCTTTCCATAAAGGTTGAACTAGACGGCATTCCCACCAGCAGTGGATAAGAGTTCCTTTCTCTCCACATCCCCGCCAACACTGTTTATTCTCATTCTTTGTGGTGTGTGCCATTCTCTGTGGTGTGAGGTGGTATCTCATCATTGTTCTGATTTGCATCTCCCTGATGATTAGTGACGAGGAGCATTTTTTCATGTGCCTTTTGGTCATTTGTATTTCTTTTTTATCAAAGCGTCTTTCATTTCTTCTCCCCATTTGTTGATGGGATTAGCTGTTTTTTTCTTGTAAAGTTCTGTCAGTGCCTTGTATGTTTTGGAGATTAGCCCCTTATCTGATGGGTATTGGGTGAATAGTTTCTCCCACTCAGTGGGTGGCTCTTGCATCCTGGGCACTATTTCCTTTGAGGAGCAGAAGCTTCTCAGCTTAATATATGCCCATCTGTTAATCTCTGCTTTCACTTGTTCGGAGAGTGCAGTTTCCTCCTTGAAGATTCTTGTAGTCTCAATGTCCTGGAATGTTTTGCCTATGTGTTGTTCTAAATATCTTATGGTTTTGGGGCTGATATCGAGGTCTTTAATCCATTTGGATTTTACCTTCATACATGAGGTTAACTGGGGGTCTAAGTTCAATTTTTTTTGCAAGTGGCTAGCCAGTTGTGCCAACACCACTTGTTGAAGAGGCTTTCTTTTCTCTATTTAGGATTTTTTGCTCCTTTATCAAAAATTAGGTGATTGTATGTCTGGGGAACATTTTCTGAGTATTCAAGCCTATTCCACTGATCTAAGGGCCTGTATTTATTCCAATACCATGCTGTTTTGATAACTATCACTTTGTAGTAAAGTTTAAAGTTGGGGAAAGTAATTCCTCCCATATTCTTTTTCCCAATGATTGCTTTAGCTATTCGAGGGTGTTTATTGTTCCAAATGAATTTCAAAAGTGCCTGATCCACTTCTTTGAAGAATGTCATGGGTATCTTTAGAGGGATCACATTAAATCTATACAATGCTTTGGGGAGTATTGCCATTTTGATGATGTTAATCCTGCCAATCCATGAGCAGGGTATGTGCTTCCATTTCTGCATGTCCTCTCTTATTTCTTGGAGCAGAGTTTTATAGTTTTTTTTGTATAGGTCCTTCATATTTTTAGTGAAGTTGATTCTAAGATATTTGAGTTTGTGTGGCACTATTGTGAATGGGGTTCTTTTCTTAATGTCCATTTCTTCCTTATTACTATTGGTGTATAGGAAGGCCATTAGTTTTTTTGTGTTAATTTTGTAGCCTGCCACCTTGCTATATGAGTCTATTGTTTCTAGAAGTTTTTTGGTAGAGTCTTTAGGGTTTTCTAAGTAGAGTATCATGTCATCTGCAAACAGCGAGAGCTTGACTGTTTCCTTTCCTATCTGGATTCCCTTGCTATCTTTTTCTTGCCTAATCACTATAGCAAGTACTTCCAGTGCTATGTTGAATAGGAGTGGTGAGAGAGGACAGCCTTGTCTTGTGCCAGAATTTAGAGGGAAAGCTTTTAGTTTTTCTCCATTGAGGATAATATTTGCCACTAGCTTGTCATAGATGGCCTTACATATATTGAAAAAGGTTCCTTTCATTCCCATATTGCTGAGGGTTGTGATCAAGAATGGGTGTTGGACCTTATCAAATGCTTTCTCTGCATATATTGATATGATCATATGATTTTTCTTTTTCTTTTTGTTGATGTTGTGTATTATGTTGATAGATTTATGGATGTTAAACCAGCCTTGCATTCCTGGGATGAAACCTACTTGGTCATAGTGGATGATCTTCTTAATGAGGTATTGAATCCTATTTGCCAGGATTTCATTGAGGATCTTTGCATCTGCATTCATCAGCGATATTGGTCTGTAATTTTCTTATTTGGTAGCATCTCTGCCTGGTTTATGTATCAAGGTGATGTTGACTTCATATAAGCTATTTGGAAGTGTTCCTGTTTTTTCGATTTCATGAAAGAGTCTTGCCAGGATTGGTAGAAGTTCCTCTTGAAAGGTTTGAAAGAATTCATTAGTAAATACATCTGGGCCTGGACTTTTGTTTTTGGGCAGACATTTGATTACTGTCTTAATTTCCTCAGTAGTGATGGGGTTGTTTAGATATGCTACATCCTCTTCATTCAACTGTGGAAGATTATAAGAGTCCAAGAATTTATCCATTTCTTTCAGGTTCTCATTTTTAGTGGCATAGTTTCTCAAAGTAGTTTCTGATTACCCTTTGAATCTCTGCCATATCAGTAGTGATCTCTCCTTTTTCATTTCTAATACGAGATATCAAGTTTCTCTCTCTCTCCTTGTTGTTAGTTTTGTCAGTGGTCTATCAATCTTGTTTATTTTTTTCAAAGAACCAACTTCTGCTTTTGTTGATCTTTCGGATTGTTTTCTGGATTTCCACTTCATTGATTTCTGCTCTCAGCTTTGTTATTTCCTTCTGTCTCCCTATTTTTGGTTCCTTTTGTTGAGTACTTTCTAATTCTATGAGTTGCGTCATTAAGCTCTTCAGGTATGTCCCTTCTTCTTTCTTGATGTGTGCTTGCAAAGCTATAAATTTTCCTCTCAGTACTGCATTTGCTGTGTCCCATAAATTCTGATAGTTTTGTCTCTATTGTCATTTGTTTCCAGGAATATTTTGATTTCCTCTTTAATTTTATCTTGGACCCACTGGTTATTAAGTATTAGGCTTTTTAACTTCCAGGTATTTAAGTTTTTCTTCTGTGTCCTTTTGTAGTTCACAAATAATTTCAGAGCCTTTTGGTCAGTGAAGGTAGCCTGCAAAATTTCTATCCTCTTGATATTGTGGAGGTATGTTTTATGTGCTAGCATGTAGTCTATCCTGGAGAATGTCCCATGTACATTAGAGAAGAGTGTGTATCTATGTTTCTGGGGCTGGACTGTCCTATATATATCTACTAGGCCTCTTTATTCCATTTCTCTTTTTAGGACTAGAACATTCTTGTTGGGTTTCAGTTTGCTTGACCTATAAAGTGTTGACAATGCTGTGTTGAGGTCTCCCACAATTATTGTGTTGTTATTGATAGTATTTTTCATATTTGTCAACAATTGTATTAAATATTTTGTTGGCCCATCATTCGGTGCATATATGTTTAGGAGAGTGATTTCTTCCTGCTGTACAAATCCCTTGATTAATACAAAATGTCCATCTTTGTCCCTTATAACTTTCCTGAGTATAAAGTTTGCATCATCTGATATTAGTATGGGCACTCCAGCTTTTTTATGGGTGTTGTTTGCTTGTATGATTTTCCTCCAGCTTTTTATTTTGAGTCTATGCTTGTTCTGACTATTCAGGTGCGTTTCTTGTGGGCAGAAGGTTGGGTTGAGTTTTTTGATCCATTTAGCCAATCTGTGTCTCTTAACTGGTGCATTTAGTCCATTGACATTGTGAGAAAGAATTGTCCTGGCATTTAGTGCCATTTTTCTATCAACGTTTGGTGTCTCTGTTGGTCAGTCTTGTCATAAATTAGGTCTGTCAGTTTGTTTTTCTTTTAAGACTGGTTTTGATTCTATAAAGTTTTTGAGCTGTTGTTTGTCTGTGAAACCATGTATTCTTCCTTCAAACCTGAAAGTGAGTTTTGCTCGGTGCAGTATTCTAGGCAAAGTATTTATTTCATTGAGTTTTGTCACTATGTCCCACCACTGCCTTCTGGCCTTGAGTGTTTCCTGTGATAGGTCTGCGGTAAATCTCAAGGATGTTCCCTTGAATGTAATTTCTTTTTTTGATCTTGCTACTTTCAGAATTTTGTCTCTATTTATGGGGTTCGTCATTGTGACTAGGATGTGTCTTGGGGTGTTTTTTCTGGGGTCTCTTTTAGTTGGTACTCTTCGGGCATGCAGGATTTGGTCTCCTGTATTCTTTAGCTCTGGTAGTTTCTCTTTAATGATGTTCTTGATCGTTAATTCTTCCTGGAGATTTTCTTCCTGGAGATTTTCTTCCTGGGTCTCTGGGACTCCAATGATTCTTAAGTTGTTTCTGTTGAGCTTATCATAAACTTCTATTTTCATCTGTTCCCATTCTTTGAGTAATTTTTCCATTGTTTGATCATTTGCTTTAAGGCTTTTTTCCAGACTCTTCTGCTGTATGGAGTTGTTATTTTTCTCATCTTCCAATGTACTAATTCTATCCTCAGCCGCTGTTAACCCGTGGGAAAGCTCTCCATGTTTTTCTTCAATTCATCTACTGAGTTTTTCAGACCTGTTATTTGATCTGAAATTTCAGTTTGGTGTTTTCTCATTTTTATCTTCATATTCTCTTGGTTCTTTTTAGTGTTTTCTTCTATACTTTCTTTGAGTTCTTTGAACATCTTCCATATTTCGACTCTAAACTCCTTATCTGAAAGACTGACTAGTAGGTTGGTCATGTTCTGGTCATCTGAGTTGCCGTCTTCATTCTCTATGTCTGGCGCTGGCCTGCATTGTTTCCCCATTGTCATACTTGTATTGTGGGTTTTTCTACGTGTTGTGGTTGTATTCATTGGCTAAATGATGTGCGCGACTGCGTAGTGAATTGGAACAGCCGTGCTCCTCTGGCTCCTCCCTTTCTGGGCGGGTAAACTCACCTCCAGGGAAGGCTTGCTGTCTGCTGATGAGCCACACACAGGATGAAATCAGGCCGAGAATGCAGCACATCACAGAGGACAGGCAGATAGGGGTGCTGGCATCTGAGTTCCAGCAGAGTTTAGCGGCTTCCCCTTTCTGGGCGTGTAAACTCACCTCCAGGGAAGGCTAGCCGTCCACAGATGAGCCACACACAGGATGAAATCAGGCCGAGAATGCAGCACAGCACAGAAGACAGGAAAATAGGGGTGCTGGCCTAAAATATTTTTTTGAGGGAGGCTCATCTGATGGTACTCAGGAATTACTCCTGGCTATGTATTCAGGGATCTCAGGATCGCTCCTCGTGAGACTTGGGGGCATATGTGGGGTACCGAGGTTCAAACTTGGGTCAGCTATATGCAGGTAAGTACCCTACCCTCTTATTATTGTTCTAGCCAAGATTTATTTAGATTTTATTTATTTTATTTCTTTGTTTGTTTGTTTGTTTTGTTTTAGGGTCATACCGGCAGCGCTTAGGGATTACTTCTGGCTCTAGACTCAGAAATTGCTCCTGGCAGGCTCGGCATCCCATTTGGGATGCCGGGACTCGAACCACCATTCTTTTGCATGCAAGGCAAATGCCCTACCTCCATGCTAACTCTCTGGCCCTAGATTTTATTTATTTTGAGTTCTGTGGTTTATAAACAGTTATTAATAGGGTTTTATACATGAACAATTCTGGCATCACCCTTCATGAAAATTTGTAATTTCATTTTTTCTTACAAACAAGTAGTGGTTAATTGTTTACATGCACGGTAGTTTCTTTATTCAGTCATATAATCTTGGACATTTGGATTGTTTCCAGTTTTTGACTATTGTGTATAGTGCTGCAATGGACATAGAAGTGCAAATGTTCTTTTAGAATAGTTCTTTTGACACATGAGATGACCGATGTAAAATTTCTGGGTCATATGAAAGCTCAAGTCCTAGGTTTTTTTTGTTTTTTGTCTTTTTTTTTTTAGAAATGTTCATATTGTTTTTCAAAAAGATTGGATCAGCTGACATTCCAACAAGTAATGAATGCAGGGTCAGAGAAAAATCTTTTAATCTTCTTCCATTGCTGATTATATATAGTTTGAGAGTCTATCATATGATTTTATTATACTGAGATATGTTCCTTCAACTCTCAATTATTTTTATCATGTAAGTATTGTATGTTGCATTTTGATTAATTTTTTTTATTGAAATGATCATATGATCTAGTCTGAAGTTTTCTTTTCTTGTAGCACTCTTATCTGTATTTGGTATTAAGTAAAGTTGACCTCATAAAAGATTTTGTCATTACTCCTTTCTTTAAACTGTTTAGTATAGTTTAATGGAAACCATCTGGCTCTAGGTTTTTCTTTGTGTGGAGGATTTTAGATTAGTGATTCAATCTTAGTCATTGGACTATTCAGATTTTCTATTTCTTTAATTTCATTCAATTTAATCCTAGAAGACTATATTCTTTCTATTAACTTTGAGTTTCATTTGCTATTCTTTTTCTAATTCTTTGAGGCAGAAGATATTTTTTTTAATTTGAAGTCTTTCTTTTTGGTTTTTGTTTTTTGGGCCATACCTACTGATGCTCAGGGGCTATTCCTGCCTCTGTGTTCAGAAATCTCTCCTGGCTTGGGATGATGGGGGATTGAATCATGGTCGATGGTCAGCTGCGTGCAAGGCAAATGTCCTACCGCTGTGCCACCGTTCCGACCTCTTCTTTTTTTTTTTTCCTTAATATGATTTTTTATTAGTAAAATTTTTTCTCTTAGGATTACTTTTGCTACATTCTGTTTTTTTTTTTGTTTTTTTGGTTTTGGGGCCACACCCGGTGATGCTCAGGGGTTACTCCTGGCTGTCTGCTCAGAAATAGCTCCTGGCAGGCACGGGGGACCATATGGGACACCGGGATTCGAATCAACCACCTTTGGTCCTGGATCGGCTGTTTGCAAAGCAAACACCGCTGTGCTATCTCTCCAGGCCCTACTTTTGCTACATTCTATAAGATTTAGTGTATTTCATTTTTGACATTTTTATTAATTTATTAAGCTAAAGTCACTAGAAATCTTTACATGAAATTTCTCCTCGTATCCATGTCAACACTGGTTGTCCTTGTTCTTTGTGATATGTGCCACTCTCTCTGGTGTGCGAAGAACAATACCTCATTGTTGTTTTGATTCATATCTCCATTATTATTAGTGATGTGGAACATTTTTTCATAAGCCTTTGGCCATCTGTATCTCCTCTTTGAGAGAATGTCTGTTCATTTCTTCATCCCATTTTTGTATGGGGCTAGATTTTTTTTCTTGCTGAGTTCTTTTAGTTCCTTGCATATCTTAGATATTAACCCTTTATCATATAGGTCAGGGGTCTTCAAACTACGACCCGCGGGCCACATATTGTATTTATTCCCATTTTTTTTCTTCACTTCTAAATAAGATATATGCAGTGTGCATAGAAATTTGTTCATAATTTTTGTTTTTACTATAATCTGGCCCTCCAACAGTCTGAAAGACAGTGAACATGCCCCCTATTTAAAAAGTTTGAGGACCCCTGATATAGGTATTGGGTGAATAATTTCTTTCATTTTGTAGATAGTCTTTGTATCCTAGTCACCATTTCCTTTGAGATGCAGAAACTTCTTATTCTAATGTAATCTCATTTATTTATCTTTGTTTTCACTTTCTTGGCCAGTGTTGTTTCTTACTTACTTGAAAATGTCTTTGGCTTCAATGTTATGGAGTTTTCTGCCTACATTTCCTTTATGTACCTTATGGTTACTGATATCAAGGTTTTTAATCCATTTTGATCTGACTTTTGTGCATGGTGTTAGAAATCTGAATCTGCCTTTTTTTTTTTTTTTGCATGCAGCTGTCTAGTTTTCTCTTGTTGACAAGGCTTTCCTTGACTCACATGTATTCCTTCCTCTTTTATTAAAGATCTGTGGAGCCATCTCAGAATATTCAAGTTTATTCTATTGATCTGAGTGTCTATCTTTATGGTGCTTAGGGCTTTCCTGGCTCTGCGCTCAGAAATTTCTCCTGGCAGGCTCAGGGCACCATATGGGATGTTGGGGATTGAACGGGGTCCCTCCTAGGTCAGTCAAATGCAAGACAAATGCCCTACCACTGTGCTAACACTCCAGCTCCTACCACGCTGCTTTAATGACTACTACTTTATAGTACAGTTTAATGTTAGGGAAAGTGATTCCTCCCATCTTTTTTCCCAAATGATAACTTTAACTATTCATGAATATTTATTGTTCCATACAAATCTCAAGAGTGTTTAATCAACTTCTTTGAAAAAATGTTGGGCCCGGAGAGATAGCACAGCAGCGTTTGCCTTGCAAGCAGCTGATCCAGGACCAAAGGTGGTTGGTTCGAATCCCGGTGTCTCATTTGGTTCCCCGTGTCTGCCAGGAGCTATTCCTGAGCAGACAGCCAGGAATAATCCCTGAGCAATGCCAGGTGTGGCCCAAAAACCAAAAAAAAAAAAAAAAAAAAAAAAAGAAAAAAAAAGAAAAAGAAAAAAAAAAAAGAAAAATGTCATGGGTATCTTTATTGGGATTGCATTAAATCTGTACAATGCTTTTGGAAATATTGTCACTTTAATAATGTTATTCTTAGTAGTCTATAAGCAGGATATATGTTTTCATTTCCCTGTGTTCTCTTTTATTTCCTGATGTAGTGTTTTGTTGTTTTCTTTGTAGAGGTCTTTCACCTCTTATAGCTCTATGAATTTCTTTAAATGAGCAATCTTGAGCTGAGCTTCACTGAATGTGCCCCCTAAGCCCAAGCACCATTGTTTTTTTGGGGGGGGTGGGGGAGGGAACATGAATGACCACTCCCAGTAAAACTTGGAGCTCTGTGCAGACCAGAGGTTTCAATGCTCAGTTAGCAATGCAGTGCTATTTAGGCCTGGAGTTGTTAGAGGCTTTCTGAGACACATTTGTGGTATGTGGGTGCACTCCAGGACTACAATAAGTAGAAATGGAAGGCATGTGGTGCTGTAGATCAACTCATATCCTAATACATAGAAAAGTATAGAAAGTTTGCACTCCTGCTCTTTTGAGTTATTGCCTCAGCCTACCCACTTACAAAACAAGAAAAAAAAAAGAAAAAGAAAAAGAAAGAATACAGAAAAATTTGACTAAAGGATGAGAATGCGGTAGACCTAAATTTAACTCCCTACTCTGCATCTCCCTACCTTAGCACCTCCAAGAAGTTCCCTGTACTGATAGATTTGATCTCCAAGCTAACAGAGCAACTTTAAAACCTTAATGGATAGATAACAGATTTCCATGTCTTTGGGGTGAGTTACTGGAAGATTATTATGATCTTCAGTGATGTTGCTTTTCCTTGATCTTAATGTTTTTTCGAGTCTTGCATTGTCCTGTTCACATCTATAGCAATATGCTCCTCTCCTCTGATCTGTATTGAGTAAACTCTCCAGGATATGAAACTTGTGCTCTTTACTCCACAAGCATGCTGGAACCTCTTAACTGTAGCCCAGAATTCCACAAAGACATTTTCATTTTTGAAAGATTGTTGAAGACTGTATTTTCCAGTCGTTCTTGGACCATGGCCAGGAGGACTAAAGCCAGTTCAGACTACTGTAGGATTCACAGCTGGGACGAAGGTCTGCTTGTCTATATCCCAACAGATGATGAAACTCTTCTTGAGTTTCTTGGCCGGTGGGGGTAGGATCCAACATTTCCCACATGAATTCAGGTTGCTTAACATAATTTTAAAAGTTCAACTTTAGGGCTATTGTGATAGTACAGCAGATAAGATAACTTGATTTGCTTGTGGCTGATATAGATTCAATCCATGCCACCCTATATGGTTTCTCAAGCATTGGCAGAAAAGATCCCTGAATACACAGCCAGGAGTAAGATTTGAGTATATCTCGGTGTGGACCCAACACTCCCCACCAATTAAACTTTAATCAAATTTACTAATATTTGCTATATTGTTTGTGCCTTTGTCTCTTGTTTAAGAACTTTTATTAGATGTCTACCATAAAGATAGGCAGTGGGGAGGCTGGGAGGGAAACTGGGGGCATTGATGATGGGAAATGTACACTAAAGAAGGAATGGATGTTGGACATTGTATAATTGAAACTCAAACATTAACTTTTTTTTTTTTTTGGATCACATCTGGCAGCGCTCAGGGGTTACTCCTGACTCTACACTCAGAAATTACTCCTGGTAGGCTCAGAGGACCCTATGGGATGCTGGGATTTGAACCACTGCCCTTCTGCATGCAAGGTAAATGCCCTACCTCTGTACTATCTCTTCGGCCCCAAACATGAACAACTTTTTAACTGCATCTCACAGTAATTCAATTAAAATGTTATTTATAAAAGAACTTTCATTAGAATTTCATTATATCCTGTAATGGAAGGATTTATCTCATACTCAATTCTCACCATTTACTTTTAGTGACATATTTGAGTTTTAGTTTATATTACTAGTAATGTTCTTTGGCCATCCCTGGTTCTCTTCAAATACATGTAAACTATTACTTTGGCCTGCAGAGAGTCAGGCAGCTACAGGGCTTGCCAAATCATTTTATTTCAGGGATGAAGCCTTCTTGACCTGGCTCCTCATAATTCTTTGAAAAAAAAAATCACAATATAGAAATTAATCTTGGCTAAGATTTTTCTAAGAAAAGCTTATTGAAATTCTTTTCTTAAATACCATTAAGAGAGATTGTTAATTAGTAAAGAGATATGGCTTAATATGGGATTCAGATTAAAATATAACTATTTTGAAATTCTGATTGTCACAAATTTTGAATTTTGGTTTTTCATCAATTATATCTAAATATCTAAAATATCTAAAGGGAACAATTTGTGATGGGTATTATATATAATTAGAGATGAAACTATAATAATAAAATTTATATAAACAACATGGTATAGGATGCATTCTGGAATCATTATTGGAGGGAGGTCGACACTGGTGGTGGGAATGGCCCTGATTCACTGTATATCTGAAATTCAACTATGAAAGACTTTGTAGATCACAATGGTTTCAATAAAAAAAAAGCAATGATGGCTAAATTTTTTGAGCACTTAATATGTGTTCAACACAGAGTCAAATGTTTTAAATGAATGATCTCATTGGATCCGTAGACCAAGCCTATAGAGTTAAGAACCATATTGTGAGGCTGAGAGCTAGGAAAGGGGTTAAGGCATTTGCCTTGCATACAATGGATCCTGGTTCCTTCCTGGTTCTACATGGCTCCATAAGCACCACCAGGAGTCATTACTGAGCACGGAGCCAGAGCCAGGAATAGCCGCTGAGACAGCATGATGTATTTAAAGAGCCCCTCTCCCCACAGAAGAGAACCACTACTTTGATAATAGAGGGTTAAAATAAAGGCCTTGGTTTAGTTTTAGCAAACAGTGTTTGAGCTCAATTACTAACTAGATGGCCCTAAGCTTATGAAGTTTTGTTTTCTGATCACTACAGTGGAAAGGGTATATATATTATATATATTTATTCTGGTTCCTATTACAAAATATCACAAGTGGAGTGTATAAATAGAAATTGTTCCATAGTTCTATATACTAGAAACCTCCCATCAGGTTGTCAGGATGGTCAAGCTCCCTCTAAAGACACCATGAAAGACTCTGTTTTAGTTTCTCTGGTACCATCTGGCATCCTTGGTTTGTGGTATTGTAACTCTAACTTTCACATGACATTTTCTCTGAGTCCAAACCCTTTTTACAAGAATATCACCCATATTAGACTAGTTTTCATCATACTTCAGTAAGGTCTCACCTCAACTCAGTTTTGTCTATAAAATATATACTATTTCCAAATGAATCATATTCGTTTTTTTTTTTTTTTTTTTTGGTTTTTGGGTCACACCCGGCGTTGCTCAGGGGTTACTCCTGGCTGTCTGCTCAGAAATAGCTCCTGGCAGGCACGGGGGACCATGTGGGACACCGGGATTTGAACCAACCACCTTTGGTCCTGGATGGGCTGCTTGCAAGGCAAACGCCGCTGTGCTATCTCTCCGGGCCCCAAATGAATCATATTCTAAGGCACTGCAGGAAATTATGATGGAATTTATTTATTTTGTTTGTTTTTTTTGGGGGGGGGGCTACACAGGGGTTACTCTTGGCTCTGTGCTCAGGAATTCCTTCTGGCAGTGCTGATGGGACTATCTGGGATGCAACTTGTGTCAGTACGCACAAGGCAAATGCCTTAAACACTCCTGCCCCTCTTCATTTTTAATAGTAAATATTTTTGAATTACAAGTCTTTCACAGTTATAGTTAAGGTACATAGCAACAGTGAATTAGGGCAATTCCCACCACTAGTGTTGAACACCCTCCACCTCTGTTCTTTAATATTTATTATTATTATTATTATTATTATTATTATTATTATTTTGGTTTTTGGGCCACAGCCACGGACTCTCAGGGGTTACTCCTGGTTATGCACTCAGAAATCGCTCCTGGCTTGGGGGAACATATGGGTTGCCTGGGGATCGAACCTCGGTAGATTAGCGTGTGTTAGCCCATCCCCCATTCTTCCTGTTTAACCTTACCTGCTAGTAAGACCTGCCCATTTCTGGGAGGGGTCTTTGGGAGGTATCAAAGGGTTTTACCTCAGGGGGATGAAGAGGATTGATGGGAGAGGATTTGGAGGAAAGACAGAGGAAGAAGAAGCAGGAGGAGAGGTTGATTGCAGGGCTGATTATGAATCTGGCTTGAAAGGTTATGATAGGCCACACGTGTGGTGGATAGGGCCTTGAATAAAGCTGATTGATGTCTCCTGAAATCTGACTGCCTCTGAATTTTTTCCCCTCCGCTATCCTTAACCTGCAGACCTGCCGGCTGAAGGGAGTTGCAGACACATGGCCTAGGTTGGAGGAGAAAGACCTCTCACTCTCTATCACCACCCATCACCATCCAGCCCCATCCAGGGCTGTTATTCAACAGTACGTGCAAGGCAAACACCCTATTGCTTGCTCCACTGCTCTGGTCTCTGATCAGGCTTTTTTTTTTTTTTTTGGTGTTTGGGCCACACCCAGTGATACTCAGGGGGAACGTGGTTCAATCCCCTGCATCCTATATGGTCCCCCAAGCCTGCCGTTTTTGATGAAATGTTGGATTATATTTGCTAGTATTTTGATGAGGATCCTTGCATCTGTGTTCATCAAGAATATCAGCCTATAGAGTTGACTGATACTCGTTGGGTCTTTAGAATTACCATCTTCATTCACTAAGCATGGTGAGGTTTCTATGTTGTTCTCCCATTGTGACATTTGCAGTGTGGTAATGTTTTTCGAAAACTGTGTTGTGGTGGGACTAGAGTAAAGAGTAGCTGTTGGAAGATCCCTCCCCTAGTCCTCCTACTTCTCTTTCTCTCAGGGCATACTGACCTGGGGTGAAAATGACTTCTGTGTCAAAAAAAATGCATGTTGCAGGTCTTTCTGTCGGCTTAATTTCTTGTGGCAGAATAAAACCATTCTATGTCTATCCCTCTCCCTCTGACTCATTTAGCTTAGCATAATATTCTCCATATCTACTCATGTATAAACAGATTTATTGTTCTTGATAGAAGATTGACAGTCAAAATATCTATAATATCTGAGATATATGAGAAATATTAAAAATAGTTAGCAGAAGTGGTTAATTTGGTTTAAGGAAAGAAACTATAGATCTGTAGAGATAGTACGGAAAATAAGTAACTTACCTTGCACATGGCCAAATGGTGTTGGATCCCATCGCCCCATATGGTCCTCAGAATACTTCCCAGAGAGCTGGATAAAAATATTGCACTAACTTAAAGTGATTACCTGAAGAAGTAAGAAAGTCTGCAGTCGAGGGGTCAAGAAAGTTCTTTCTTAAAAGTGTTTCTTAATCTCTTCTTTTGTGAACAGTGTTATTGAGAAATATTTCAGATACACTTTCAGTATATTTATAGAGTTGTGAAACAATAACCTCTACCTAATTTAATCATTTCCTTTGTCCCAAACAGAAATTTCAGAGAGCTGCTTCAATAACAAGAGCTATTGCCTTCATCCAACTGTTATAAAGTATATCAGCTTAATCTACATTTTTAAAGGAAGGGAAACAACAGTGAAATGTGGTTGTTCTGAGGAAGTAGAGTCAGGGAAGGGATCAGAGAAGGGAGGTGTTCATTGCTTGTTCTAATGTCAACCATGTTCCTGTGCTGCTTTCATTCTATCATTTTATTTAAGATTATAGCAATTCCTTAAACCAGGTTGTCTCAAACTCGCAGCCTGCAGGCCGCAAACGGCCCTCTGTACAACATTTTGTGGCCCTGCCCTAGAGGAATCTTTTTGTTTTGTTTTGTTTTGTTTTAGTTGTTTGGGTCACACCCCCAATGTTTAAGGTTTACTACTGACTTTGCACTCAAGGATCACCCCGACTTTGCCTCCTGCGGCCCACAGGTAAATTGAGTTTGAGACCCCTTCTTTAAACACAGTCAGAGACTTAACGTTTGAAGTAATATTTGCAAAGGCCCTTTAGAAGCCTTTTAAAATAAGAATTATTCTCCTTCAGAGACCCAACCCAGTTGAATCAGAAAGGAGTGTCTTGGTGATTGTGGGCAGCATGACACCTGCAGGAGTTAAGTCAAAGCTTGGAAGACAGGGCAGTCCTCACAAAAGAGTTGCTTTATGAAAGTTCCTGGGGCAAGGGGCCTGTGGAAACCAATCTTTGTTGAGAATAAATTACAGATAATTCTCAAAACACTGAAAAGAGACACAGGCCAGGGTTGTTACCATGAAGGTGAGCATGCAGAATCCGGGAAAGAAGGGAAATTATTATCCAACCACCAAAATCTTCTCTCTCAAAATATCAGTATGTTCTCCTGGAAACAAGGTCCTATTTGATTTTTTCATTTATCTTTTTTTTCTAGTGTTGTTTATAATATAGCTATTTAAGATGTTAAATATTCAAACAACAATCCCACCTTTCTTCGCCAGTGTCCTCAATCTCCCACCCACCACTATAACCTGTATTCATGCAAGCAAAAACAAAATTCATATTACAATAATGTCCTTTATTTTTCTTAAAACCCATAAACGAGTGAGAGAATTCTGTGTCTATCTCTCTCCCCCGACTTATCTCAATCAGCATAATAGTTTCCATGTTTATACATATATAGAAAAACTTCATGATTTCATTTCTTTTGATGGCTACATAGTATTCCATTGTATAGTTTACCACAGTTTCTTTTTTTTTCCTTTTTTTTTTTTTTTGATTTTTCGGGCCACACCTGTGTGATGCTCAGGGGTTACTCTTGGCTAAGCGCTCAGAAATTGCCTCTGGCTTGGGGGGACCATATGGGACGCCAGGGGATCAAACCGTGGTCCTTTCTTGGCTAGCGCTTGCAAGGCAGACACCTTACCTCTAGCGCCACCTCGCTGGTCCCATAACACAGTTTCTTTAGCCACTCATCTGTTGTCGGGCATCTGGGTTATTTCCCGATTCTGTCTATTTAAAATAGTGCTGCAATAATATAGGTGTGCAGAAGGCATTTTGTATTGTGTTCTTAGGGTATATCCCTAGGAATGGTATAGCTGGATCAATGGAAGCTCAATGTCCAGTTCTTTTTTAGGAATTTCCATATTATTTTCATAAAGGCTGGTCTAGCTGGCATTCCCATCAGCAATAAATGAGAGTTCTTTTCTCCTCACATCTTCACCAGCACTGAGTGTTCTTATACTTTGTGATGTGTGCCAGTCTCTGTGGCATAGATGGTACCTCATTGTTATTTTGATTTAATCTCCCATATGATAAGTGATGTGAAGCAGTTTTTTTTATGTGTCCATTGTCTATTTTTAGTTCTTCTTTGAGGAATTGTCTGTTTATTTCTTCTCCCCATATTTTTATGGGGTTAGATGTTTTTTCTGGTTAAGTTCTGTCAGTACCTTCTATATCTTAGATATTAGCCCCTTATCTGATGGGTAGTGAGTGAATAGTTTCTCCCATTTTGTGGGTGGGTTTTGTATCCTAGTCACTATTTCATTTGAGGTGCAGAAGCTTCTCAGTTTAATATAGTCCCATTGGTTTATCTCCTCTTCCACTTGTTTGAAGAGTGATGTTTCCTCTTTAAAGATGCCTTTAGTCTCAGTTTCAAAGAGTGTTTTACCTACGTGTTGTTCTATATACCTTATTTATTTGGGTTTGATATTAAGGTCTTTAATCCATTTGTTTTTGACCTTTGTGCATGGTATTAGGTGGAGGTCTGATTTTGCTTTCTTTTTGCATATGGCTGACCAGTTGTCTTGACACCACTTGTTTGTGGGTTTTTTTTTTTTTTTTTGGTTTTTCAGGCCACACCCGTTTGATGCTCAGGGGTTACTCCCGGCTAAGCGCTCAGAAATTGCCCCTGGCTTGGGGGGACCATATGGGATGCTGGGGGGTCGAACTGCGGTCCTTCCTTGGCTAGCACTTGCAAGGCAGACATCTTACCTCTAGTGCCACCTTGCTGGCCCCCAACACCATTGTTGAAGAAGCTTTCTTTGCTCCATTTTGTATTTCTTTATCAAAAATAAAAGACATTATTATAATGCCCAGAGACAATAAAGATGAGGGCTGAAAGGTTTATCTGATGATTTGAAGCTTACCATAAAGGGTGGTGAGAGCAGTTAAAGAGATAACTACAAAAAACTATCGTGACAATGATGATTGAGAGAAGTACAATACCTGTCTCAAATACAGGCAGAGGATGGGGGAGGAGAGAGATATGGGGGAAATTGGTGGTGGGAATGTTGCACAGGTTAAGGGGGCCTGTTCTTTTTATGACTGAAGCCCAACTATAAACATGTTTGCAATTTTGAAGAATAAAGTTTTTTTTTGTTTTGTTTTGTTTTTTTAAAGAATGGTTCTTGGCTCGAGGGCGGGGGGGGAAGACAACAAACAAACTAACAAACTTCATATTGCTTGTTACAAAAAAAAAGGCAAGTAAAACTATCAAAACTTAGATCAACACAAGTTAATTTGAAATGACGGTTATCCTAAGAACACAAGAACACAATACAAAAACCACTTCCTCACACCTATATTTGTTGCAGCACTATTCACAATAGCCAGGCTCTGGAAATAATAAGGATGCCCTTCAACAGACGAATGGCTAAAGAAACTATGGTACATATACACAATGGAACATTATGCAGTCGTCAGGAGAGATGAAGTCATGAAATTTTCCTATACATGGATGTACATGGAATCTATCATGCTGAGTGAAATAAGTCAGAGGGAGAGAGAGAGAGAGAGAGAGAGAGAGAGAGAGAGAGAGAGAGAGAGAGAGAGAGAGAGAGAGAGAGAGAGAGAGAGAGAGAGAGAGGGAGAGACGCAGAATAGTCTCACTCATCTATGGGTTTTAAGAAAAATAAAAGTCATTTTTGTAACAATCCTCAGAGGGCTGGAACTTCCAGCTCACTTCATGAAGCTCACCACAAAGACTGGTGAGTGCAGTTATAGAAATAACTACACAGAGGACTACCATAATCATGTGAATGAATGAGGGAACTGGAAAGCCTGTCTAGAGTACAGGTGGGGGTTTGGGTGGGATGGAGGGAGATTTGGGACATTGGTGGTGGGAATGTTGCACTGGTGAAGGGGGTGTTCTTTACATGACTGAAACCTAATCACAATCATATGTGTAATCAAGATGTTTAAATAAAGAAAAAAAAGTTTCAAAAAAAATGATGGTTATATCTCTCCATGATGTTACTAAAATAAATGTCTAAGGATTTAGTGGGTAATTGAGCCTTTTGTATTACAGTGCTGATTTACTGAGGTTGGTAGATAGTTATGTAAGTTTCCCATCAGATTTCCTGAGATAGTAGGCTGACACTACTATAAGATACTGAAGTGTTGCTGCCACTGCAAAGTCCATGATTTATAGCTCTAAAGCAAATATGGTGACTTGGAAGTTTGATAAGGTTAAGTCATAGAGCTTGGCTGTTTCTTTTGAAGGGTGTAAGGGGTGGCGTTGGGCTGCTGTAATTCATACAGAAAAGGGAATTTGCACACCCCTTTCTGAAAATTCCACAAAGGTATCAATCAGAATTATACTACTTCATCTCTTTTAAAAAATAATAAAAGGCCCTGAATTGGAACCAGGTTTGGGAAATAGAATGAAGTTTGGGAAATGACTTTTTTTTTTTTAATTCTGAGGGAATAAACTTCAGTCAAATCAGTAAAATGTGCTTCTCATCTGTCTGATGAGAGAAGTGGCCATTATTTTACCACTAAAAACGATGGGACATGTGAGGGTTTACCTTCCAAAATCTCCAGGAATCCTTATCTCCACCATTAATAGTTGCACTAAGAACCCCACTGAGAAAAGAAACAATCCTGTTTCCTCATTGCCTAATGACATCTGAATTTACAGTAAAATCTCTCTTCCTGGATTCCTGTAGAAATTATTACATGTGGGAAGAGTTTTCCAGTCAGACTCAGGAAGTGAGTTTCATGAGGGTTTTTGATTGAGAGATGAGCCACACCACCCTGAAATTTAGGAGAAATTTGAAGACATGGACTTGCTGCCAGAGTAGTGACCTATTCTCAATTTGTCTCAAAGCAGGACCAAGATTTCTCATGTGAACCCATGTGTACCTCATGCCCCTGTCACAACACTGACAAAGGGGACAGCTTTTGGTATCTATTATAAAACATATGCACCCCCTAAGTTCATTTCATTGGCTTTTAAAAATATTCACATTAACTAATGTTTCAGTGATATTAGTTAATTTTACAGATAAGAACTGAGACACAGAAGTAGTACATTATTTAGAAAAATGTATACCAAAGTAGGGACAAACCTTATCATCCTTTCTCCAGAGTCCAAGCTTTTTATACTTCCAATATTATCATTAACTTTTTGAATTTTAAAAAACCAGGACAATGGAATGAGAGCCGGTTATGAGAATGTACCAGGGAAAGGGTAAGTTTTGATTTGGAGGGAAAGACAAGAGCCAAAGAGAGATCTCATTAGGAGGTTAACCCTAGAAAGAAGACCTTTTAAGTGGATCAAAGAACAAAAAGGAAAATATGGCATAAATGACATGGTTCATAAATAAGCAATAGGAAAATTAAATGAAAAGTAAAATGATGTAATGATTTCTGGCTTATTTTATTTTTTTATGCTTTGGCTTTGGGTTTTGATTTTGGAGACAGAATCAGTAGTGTTCAGGGAACTGTGTGGTTCCAAGAATTGGACCCAAAGCTTCCACAGGCAAAACATGTGCTTCAGCATTTTAAGAGATCCGCATGGCCCTTATTTTCCTTTAATTTTATTTCAATCATGAATAGTTTCTTTACATTAAATACGTGACCTGAATTTAAAAAAATATACAGGACACAATATAATATGAATAAATAAAATATGAATTTATCCTTCTCTTTATATGATGAAAACACATGGTACAGAGGTTTTGGAATCAGACATATCTGAGTTCAAATCCTAGTTCTGGTGTTTATTGGCTATAGATCATAAGGAAAGTCATCCCATCTCTCTGAATATGTTTCTCCAATTAACTCACAGTAATCTGACTATTTTCTATGTGGCAATATTCTGCATCACTATATATATTTTCTATCTTTATGACAAACTTTTCATGTATATTGTCATAATAGATACACATATTAAGTGTTATGTGCTAAAGATTCAATGAAATAAATGCCTCACTAAGAATACTTCACCCAGCCAGACTCTTATTAGGCTTGAAAAAGGAGACACAGCTTCACAGATAAACTTATAAAGTTCAGGAACTTTATAGACTCAAAACCAACCTTAAAAGAAGAACTGAAAGGGGTATTTTAAGGCAAGACAATCACCACAAAGACACCAACATAGCAGAAAATTCCATATCTCTGAATATTAATGGAAAAGATGCACCATTTAAGAAACACAGAGTGATAAAATGTATAAGAAATTTGAATCTGACAGTCTGCTGTCTTCAAGAAACACATTTGAATAGTCAAATACAGACTCAAATTCAAAGGTTGTAATATAATCCTTTAAGCAACTAACTCTCTCAAAAAGGCTGGGGTGGTCATATTGATATTAGATGACAAAAATCAGGCTCAAAAACTTTTAAGAGACAGAAACGGTCATTTTTAAAAATCTTTTTTTTTAATTTATTTAAACACCTTGATTACATACATGATTGTGTTTGGGTTTCAGTCATGTAAAGAACACCACCCATCACCAGTGCAACATTCCCATCACCAATGTCCCAAGTCTTCCTCCTCCCCACCCGACCCCCGCCTGTACTCTAGACAGGCTCTCCATTTTCCTCACACATTCTCATTATTAGGACAGTTCAAAATGTAGTTATTTCTCTAACTAAACTCATCACTCTTTGTGGTGAGCTTCCTGAGGTAAGCTGGAACTTCAGCTCTTTTCTCTTTTGTGTCTGAAAATTATTATTACAAGGGTGTCTTTCATTTTTCTTAAAACCCATAGATGAGTGAGACCATTCTGCGTTTCTCTCTCTCTCTCTGACTTATTTCACTCAGCATAATAGATTCCGTGTACATCCATGTATAGGAAAATTTCATGACTTCATCTCTCCTGACAGCTGCATAATATTCCATTGTGTATATGTACCACAGTTTCTTTAGCCATTTGTCTGTTGAAGGGCATCTTGGTTGTTTCCATAGTCTTGCTATGGTAAATAGTGCTGCAATGAATATAGGTGTAAGGAAAGGGTTTTTGTATTGTATTTTTGTGTTCCTAGGGTATATTCCTAGGAGTGGTATATCTGGATCGTATGGGAGCTCGATTTCCAGTTTTTGGAGGAATCTCCATATCGCTTTCCATAAAGATTGAACTAGACGGCATTCCCACCAGCAGTGGATAAGAGTTCCTTATTTACTGATTTACTGATAAGGCACATATGCCTGGATTTACTGATAAGGATTTACTGATAAGGCACATATGCCTGAAACTACAAGCTACATAAAGAGGTCCATTTCCCTAATATATTTGCTAGTGATCATCAGGTCAGTAATCTGGGCTATTCAGTAGTCAGCCTCCATCTTATTCTTTCCAGCTCTGTGCATCAGGCACTTGGTATTTCTGGATGGTCCAATAACTGAACATATATATCTAGCTAAAATCTTTATGTAGTTCCTACGTATAAAGCATAAAATTACAATATTTTACTAAAAATAAAGACTAAATATGCCAATGTAGTATGTAAAGGAGGATGCTACAAATTTTGTTGAATTGAGTTCAAAATATGGAAGAAATAGTAAGAGTAACCTTACTTCTATATTTTGTACAATTTAAATGGGAGCTTAAAATTGTTCTATCTTTTAAAAGTTTTTGTTCAATAAAGAAAAAGTTTAACAAAGAAAAAAAAAAGAGTTCCTTTCTCTCCACATCCCCGCCAACACTGTTTATTCTCATTCTTTGTGATGTGTGCCATTCTCTGGGGTGTGAGGTGGTATCTCATCGTTGTTTTGATTTGCATCTCCCTGATGATTAGTGATGTGGAGCATTTTTTCATGTGTCTTTTGGCCATGTGTATTTCTTCTTTGTCAAAGTGTCTGTTCATTTCTTCTCCCCATTTTTTGATGGGGTTAGATGTTTTTTTCTTGTAAAGTTCTGTCAGTGCCTTGTATATTTTGGAGATTAGCCCCTTATCTGATGGGTATTGGGTGAATAGTTTCTCCCACTCAGTGGGTGGCTCTTGTATCCTGGGCACTATTTCCTTTGAGGTGCAGAAGCTTCTCAGCTTAATATATTCCCATCTGTTAATCTCTGCTTTCACTTGCTTGGAGAGTGCAGTTTCCTCCTTGAAGATGCCTGTAATGTCCTGGAGTGTTTTGCCTATGTGCTGTTCTATATATCTTATGGTTTTGGGGCTGATATCGAGGTCTTTAATCCATTTGGATTTTACATTCGTACATGATGTTAGCTGGGGGTCTAAGTTCAATTTTTTGCAAGTGGCTATCCAATTGTGCCAACACCACTTGTTGAAGAGGCTTTCCCTGCTCCATTTAGGATTTCCTGCTCCTTTATCAAAAATTAGGTGGTTGTATGTCTGGGGAACATTTTCTGAGTATTCAAGCCTATTCCACTGATCTGAGGACCTATCCTTATTCCAATACCATGCTGTTTTGATAACTGTTGCTTTGTAGTACAGTTTAAAGTTGGGGAAAGTAATTCCTCCCATATTTTTTTCCCCAATGATTGCTTTAGCTATTCGAGGGTGTTTATTGTTCCAAATGAATTTCAAAAGTGTCTGATCCACTTCTTTGAAGAATGTCATGGGTATTTTTAGAGGGATGGCATTAAATCTGTATAATGCCTTGGGGAGTATTGCCATTTTGATGATGTTAATCCTGCCAATCCATGAGCAGGGTATGCGTTTCCATTTCCGTGTGTCCTCTCTTATTTCTTGGAGCAGAGTTTTATAGTTTTCTTTGTATAGGTCCTTCACATATTTAGTCAAGTTGATTCCAAGATATTTGAGTTTGTTTGGCACTATTGTGAATGGGGTTGTTTTCTTAATGTCCATTTCATCCTTATTACTATTGGTGTATAGAAAGGCCATTGATTTTTGTGTGTTAATTTTGTAGCCTGCCACCTTGCTATATGAGTCTATTGTTTCTAGAAGCTTTTTGATAGAGTCTTTAGGGTTTTCTAAGTAGAGTATCATGTCATCTGCAAACAGTGAGAGCTTGACTTCTTCCTTTCCTATCTGGATTCCCTTGATATCCTTTTCTTGCCTAATCGCTATAGCGAGTACTTCCAGTGCTATGTTGAATAGGAGTGGTGAGAGAGGACAGCCTTGTCTTGTGCCAGAATTTAGAGGGAAGGCTTTCAGTTTTTCTCCATTGAGGATAATATTTGCCACTGGCTTGTGGTAGATGGCCTTCACTATATTGAGAAAGGTTCCCTCCATTCCCATCTTGCTGAGAGTTTTGATCAAGAATGGGTGTTGGATCTTATCAAATGCTTTCTCTGCATCTATTGATATGATCATGTGGTTTTTATTTTTCTTGTTATTGATGTTGTGTATTATATTGATAGATTTACGGATGTTAAACCAGCCTTGCATTCCTGTGATGAAACCTACTTGATCGTAGTGGATGATCTTTTTAACGAGGCATTGAATCCTATTTGCCAGGATTTTGTTGAGGATCTTTGTATCTGCATTCATCAGCGATATTGGTCTGTAATTTTCTTTTTTTGTAGCGTCTCTGTCTGGTTTAGGTATCAAGGTGATGTTGGCTTCATAAAAGCTATTTGGAAGTGTTTCTGTTTGTTCAATTTCATGAAAGAGTCTTGCCAAGATTGGCAGTAGTTCCTCTTGGAAAGTTTGATAGAATTCATTAGTGAATCCATCTGGATCTGGGCTTTTGTTTTTTGGCAGACATTTGATTACTGTTTTAATTTCATCAATGGTGATGGTGGTGTTTAGATATGCTACATCCTCTTGTTTATTAAAAATAAACAAGTGAAATCTAGGGTCTTCACATACATAATTTCCAAGCATTAAAATATTTTACATAGTTACATGTAAATATATATAGCTATATGTAACTACATGTAACTATATGTAGTTCTCAACAAACATGTACATGATCTGTATACAAAAATCTATACAATCATAATAAAAAGAATTCCAGAAAAACATAGCATAATACATTATAAAATATTTTCCTAGTTTTTTTTTTGTGTGTGTGTTTTTTGGGTCACACCTGGCAGTGCTCAGGGGTTATTCCTGGCTCTAGGCTCAGAAATTGCTCCTGGCAGGCACGGGGGACCATATGGGACACCGGAATTCGAACTGATGACCTCCTGCATGAAAGGCAAACGCCTTACCTCCATGCTATCTCTCCGGCCCCTATTTTGCTAATTTTTAATGGGGCTGATTGATTTTTCTCTTGTACAATTTTACAAGTGCTTTATATATCTTTTGTCATGGTTTATTTTGCTGTGTAGGGACTTCTTGATGTAGCATCATATGTAAAATTTATTGGGTTATTGGACGATTTATATTTATGACCTTAACTTTCATTCTTTGCCTATATATTCATTTAAAAGCTAAAAATCCATAACTTTTTTTTTGTTTTGTTTTTTGGTCATACCTGGCAGTGCTCAGGGGCTACTACTGACTCTACTCTCAAAAATTGCTCCTGGCAGGCACCTGGAGGTTCATATATGATGCCAGGTTTCGAACCACTGCCCTTCTGCATGCAAGGCAAACATCTATCTCTATGCTATCTCCCCAAATCCATAACTTTTATCAGAAGTATGTAATAGCTTTCATTACAGATCACTGGAGCATTCTGATTACATTTTATTTCTTTTATTTCTCCCTGGAACTTTAAATTGTTTTTTAAACTCTTCATTTTCACCCTGAATTAAAAGCTGAAATTCTTTCAAACAATTTAATGATACTATCATAAGGATAGAACATTCTTTTCCTTTATTTTTATTCTGCACAAGCACTAGTTTTTCATGTTCCAATCTTGACCAAGTCCCCTTTTCTTTTGGAACAACTATTTTCCTGTAGCTTTAACCTTTGTAGTTGAATCTGCTGTTTTCATGATCTCGTGTCTTCCTTTTCTGTTGGATACTCTTATTTTTCTGGAGTAGATCCTCAAGTCTATTTATAAAAAGGTAGTAAAGTTTTGTTCCTTGAAGTTCTGGAAAGGTCTTGTCTTAATTTTATACTTACTAGATAGCTTGGCAAAATATATAATTCAAAGGAAAAACAATTTTTTCCCCTTCAGAACCTCTTTTCAGTATTTTCTGGACTTCAATTGCTGATGCAGCCTGATATTAGTTATTTTGGTTCTTGTTTGCCTGCAAAAATTTTTTTCTCCCTTCTGGAATCCTTTAAAATTTCCCCTTTTATTCTTGGTGGTTAAAAATATTCCACAGTTGGGGCCGGCGAGGTGGCGCTAGAGGTAAGGTGTCTGCCTTGCAAGTGCTAGCCAAGGATCAGGACAGCGGTTCAATCCCCCGGCGTCCCATATGGTCCCCCCCACCAAGCCAGGGGCAATTTCTGAGTGCTTAGCCAGGAGTAACCCCTGAGCATCAAACGGGTGTGGCCCAAAACAACAACAACAACAAAAAATTCCACAGTAATTTCAGGATTTTATATTTAATCATCTGAGTGTAGGTGCCACCACTTCCACAGTGATAAAAATAAAAGATAACTAATGTATAAATGATAGAAAAGAGCAAAGGAGCATCAACTGACCAACGTCATTGGAATTGGAGGTTTAATCTGTAGATCTGAGTTTAGCATGTGGGATTGGAAGCAGAGAAGGGCCCTTGGAATACTGGCAGAAGGAAGTGAGCACTCTGATCATGGGTGTGGTGTTGGAATGATGTATGCATGAAAATATAATTAAGGATTATTTGTATTTGTTGTATATCCCAGTGCTTCAATAAAATGGTAAAAAAAATAAAAATTGCACAATATATAGCTTTTTTCCTCCTGTGTGTAGGACAAATGATAGGTCCTTTTATGAGAAGACTTAAGTTTTAAGTATGGAATTTGGGATATTGTTTATTCTTCTATTTTTCTCTTCCCTTCCTTTTGTGGCAGTGGTTGTTGCAACAGTGTACCTGGGATGTCTGCACACACTGGATTGCAGCATTCACACACTAGTGACTGAGAGCTGGGAAGTCCTCTAAAAGGACTTGGGAGATCGTATGACAGTGCTGGGGATTGTACTCTGTGAGGTATTGAAGGGAATCAAACTCATGGCCTCATGCATGCAGGTCAGAAACTCAATCACTTGAACCACATTTTCAGCCCTTCTAACTTTAGATTTTTCCATGCTCTTTTTTCACTTCTTCTGGGATGTCTACAAGACAACTATATTGATCCTCTAAGTCTCTCTTTGACTTGTTTTTATTTCATGTTTTCCTTTTCTTTGTTAGATTTTTTTAAACTTTATTTTCCTATCACTCTCATGACTTCAAAATATATTCTTAAACTAAACAATTTATAGTCTTGTTATTATATTTGTGCTATCTCAATCTTTAGGAATACTAATTCAATGTCTTCTAATTAAGATTAAACAAGGTGTTTTAGTGATTTGTATCTTTGAATTATTTATTTTTTAATTTTAACTTATTAATTTTATCAATTAATCTTTTATCTATTTTCATTATACCTTTATTTAAACACTGTGATTACAAACATGACTATAGTTGGGTTTCAGTCCCAAAAAGAACACTCCCCCCTTCACCAGTGCAACATTCTCACCACCAATACCCCCATCTCCCTCCACCCACACCCCCTGCCTGTATTCGAGACAGACATTCTACATTGCCAGGTATGGTTCCCAAATTTTAAAAAAAAGTTGAAGAAATGATATCTATGTTTCTCTGATTGCTTCATCTATTTGGGGAGCTTTATGCTTCCCTAAAAATTCTAGGAATGTTTGTCCTAGTTTCTTGAAGATCTCCATAGGAATTTTGGTGACAATTTCATTAGATTTGTATAATGCTTTGGGTAGGATGGCCTTTTATCATTATTAATTCTTCTAATTAGTGAAATTGGGATATATTTTAATTTCCTGTGGTTTTGTTATTTGTTTTAATAGTGACTTAAAAGTTTTCAATGGTTGAGTTTCTTTGTTTGTTTGTTTGTTTGTTTAGTTTTTGAGTCACATTCATGAGTTACTCCTGCATTACCTGCATTCATGAGTTATTATCTGCATTCATGAGTTTGTGAATTACTCCTGGTTCTCTGTACTTAGAAATTACTCCTGGCAGGCTTGGGAGACCACATGAGATGCTGGGCATCTAATCCTACTTGCCTCATGCAAGGCAAAAGCCATACCCAATGTGCTATCCCTCTCACCAACAATGGTTGAGTCTTCTAATTTCTTTGTTAAAAGTTAACTCCTGGGTACTTAATTTTCTTTTGGGGGAGTGGGATTGGCTACCTGGTGGCACTCAGAGATTGTACCAGATTCTATGCGGAGGGGCCACAGTTATTGGCACTCAGAGGACCACATGCAGTGCAGACATTTGAACCAAGATTGCTGCTGCAGCCATATACTAGATAAATGCCTTAATGTTTGTTTTATCTCTTATCTTTTATTTTGATGCAATTATAAATGAGGTTATTTCTCTGATTCATTTCTATTATAATTTTTATAAAATAGAAACATAACCTAGTTTTGTATGCCATTGCTGCATTAGTGTATTGTTTTGAATGTTATTTTTGTGAGTCTTTAGAGTTCCCTATTATTATTATTATTATTATTATTATTATTATTATTATTATTATTATTATTATTGTATAGTCTACAGATAGTGATTGCTCTATTTCTGTTCCTATTTTGATATCTTTTGAAGTTCCTTTTTAATCTTTTTCTTACCTGATTTATATGACTAAGACTTTCAATATTTTATGAATAATAGTTCAATCCCTCACCTTACCCCTCATCTCTAACACTGGAACACTGGTCTTCCTTAGTTAACAATCTCTCTGGGGCTATTCAAAACAGAGGCATTCCTATTTAGCTATGGCACCCTTCATGAGCCCTAAGTGATATTGTATCCTTAGCTCCTTTCATCTTGACCAATCAATTACTTATTCAGTGCTTTTGGTTTTTAAAAAAATTTCAAAATCCATTGTGTAAGGATGGATATTTGTACTTTATTCTGATGGACCCTCTCATTTTTAATGAGATTGTACAAAGGAATAATGACTAGTATTGTGTTATTTTGAGGTGGGAACTCTCAATAATTTCAGTAGGTTTAATATTTAATAGTTTCAATAGGCAAGACCGAACTTTTAGCTATTAAAGCATTTTACTCACTTCCACCCAATCTAGCTCTAGAACAGCTATAATTTGGAGTATTATAGAAATAATGAGAAAAAGGGCTGATTATTCATCTTTCTGAGATCCAAGTTAATGAGCATCTACCATGTATGTGGTTTTAGATTATGTGTTGGAGGAATAAAGGAGACAAACCACAGTAACTTTTGTGTTGGGGAGCATGATACAGTAGAAAGTAAAGAATAAGTCTTTATAGTAAGTACCTTTTTTGGGGGGGGCATACTCAGTGGTGCTTAGGGGTTATGCCTTGCTCTGTGCTCAGAAATTGCTTCTGGCAGGCACAGGGGGCCATATAGGATGCCCAGATTTGAACCACCTTCGGTCCTGGGTTGGCCGCTTGCAAGGCAAATGCCCTACCACTGCTATCTCTCTGGCCCCCATAGAATGTACTTTTATAACATTATGATATTACAGGTAATAGATGCATTAGGACAGACAGAAAATCATTGAAGATTTCAAAAAGGTGTAATATTAAATTTAAGAGCTTTTCAGAGTGACAAGGGAGAGGGAGAACATTCTAGGTAGGAGGATGAGAACATTCTAGAAGGATGACTCGAGTACATATGGGAGTCATGACATATTTTGGTTCTTTCAGGAAATATGCAATAATTTTATATAAACAAACAAAGCATATATAACCGTGGAGGAGTGATTTGGAAGCAATACCAGAATATTAGCAATGGCACTTAACATGTCTCACATCTATAAATACTGATCCCATTTACATTTAAGTATGTGATCTTAAGTTTCTTAAGTTACAAAAATTAGGGGAATTCAAATTTGATACATGGAAATTTGCTTCTATTTTTGTTTAGGGGTTAGATGATCAAGGGTTTGTTAAGCAGTTTGAGCTTGTCTCTGTAAGCAGAATTTCAGAAGTAAGAGTGCATGGTCAGTACTGCACAACTGTAACTTATATAATAACTGGAACTGGAATTCTGGAGTCAGCATTTGGAAGGATGTTAGACCTGAGTCAGGAAGCCCAAAGAGAAAGTAAAGTAAGTTGCTCTATGTCTAATAATGTAGATGTGAGCCCCTGAATATAGGGCTTCAGTGGAAGAAGTTATTAAACAGGACAGCTATGTCAGAGAGAGAGAATCAATATAACATGGTTATTAAGTATGGAAGGTTAGAAAAGATGTGGTTGGCTTGCTGTAGAAGATAAGAAGGTCTGTGAGATGGGAGAAATAGAGCACGAGTTAGTGTTGAACATGGTGCAACTGAGGTGACGGTACAATACCCAGGAGTCATGTCTAGAAAAGGTTGGGAATATGAATGTGGGGGTAGCAGAAAGGACTTCTGTGTTCGGGATATAAATTTCGGAGTTGTTGACTTCTAAGGTATATTGAATTTATAGGAGTAGATCTGAAGACAAGATATGAAATGAAAGGAGAGTCAAGATCTGTGTCTCAGGATTTATACCTCCCAGCATTGATGTGGGACAGCCAGAAAATTTAGGTGAGTCAGAAATGTTAGGAAGACTTCAGAATTGCTTTTGGATAGGGGGGATTTAAGGGGAGGTTAGGAGCCTGATGGCAAGAAGTGATAGAAAGTCAGTGATGAGGCATTTCCCCCAAAGTGAGACTCCTGGGGAAATAGGACATTGGTAATAGGGAGGATAGCAACAGAAATATTAGAGTGAAGAGAGGATGTGTGGTTGACTGATGAGTTACTGAGGGCAGCACTGAAGATGGATAGGAGACTTTCTTCTCTTAGCTGTTTCTGGTCTCTTGTCTTCACCGGCAGGTTGCCTTTCACTATAGTTGATGCACACCTCACCTACAGCGTTAAATCTGGCTTCCAGAAATGCTGATGAGTAAGAATTAATGTTAATGTTTACATTCACATATTTGGCTTCCCAACCTGAAAAGCCAAAGCAAGCACAGAGGATTACAAAGCCAAACTTTTCTCTCTGTTTTAACTGGACCTTTAGGACTTAACTTCATTCCTTCAATCTGTTTCAGGCCAAAGGAAACTGTACTCTCTTGCCTCTCATTTTAGAGGGGAGCATCGTGCATACAGGCCCTTTGTCCATTGACCTATCTGGACTACCACCTATCTTGATGTCTAACTATTCCTGAGACCGCCTGCTCAGCCCATGCAAGTATACTCATGGGTTTCTGAGAGTCTTCTGAAATGCTCACGGTAACTCATTTAGTATGTGTTTTTAGTCATTTTTGCAATTAGACGAAAGGGAAGATCAAAATCACACAAATGTTAAATGAAAAAAGCAAAATTAATTGCATTAACTTTTTTTTTCACATTTAAGCTCCTGTGTTTATTTATTTATTTTTTCTTTATTTAAACATCTTGCTATAAATACTTAAATGAATAGAAATATGAAAAAATTGAGCATGTTAAATGTTAATGTATTTAAGGGAATTACTGTCAATATATCTTTAAGGGGTGATGATGCCCCCCATAGTGGCGATTGGACTGGGACATGCTCCCCTATAACAGACAATTGCCTTATTATAAAAGGTAAAGTCTGGCAATTGGGGGAGGGGGGAGGCAGAAAAAGTACCGGAAAAATACTGGCTTGGCTGGGTCTGATAGAGCATCAGCACAATGCAACTTGCTCTGCCTTTATCTCTCTCTTTTCCTCTCTCTTAAGCCCCCTGGAGCTACAGGCCTCCTCCTTCCTCCCAGCTCTCTAGTTGGTGATCTCTCTCTCTCTCTCTCTCTCTCTCTCTCTCTCTCTCTCTCTCTCTCTCTCTCTCTCTCTCTCTCTCTCTCTCTCTCTCTCTCTCTCTCTCTCTCTCTCTCTCTCTCTCTCTCTCTCTCTCTCTCTCTCTCTCTCTCTCTCTCTCTAGCTTACACCCCCCCCAGCAACTTCAGAAGATACATAGTAATAAAAGGTAATGTTATTTCTATTCCCCCCCCCACCCCCCACCCCCCACCCCCCCTTTTGTGCCTCCTCAGGCTGCTTATGCTACTGTTTCGGTTGGTTACATTTGAGGTCCTGGGGTGGGCCCTGGCATTATACTGTTCTGTATCTACTGATATTTTATAAGATTCTAATAGTAAGTCATTTTTGCATTCTGTTTAAAAAATCTTAATCGAGGTATGGTGACTTACATGATTGTCAATGACGCATACATCGTTCCAACACCATGACCACCAGAGCACCCACTCCCCTCCACCAAGATCCCAGATGCTCTTCCTATTCATCTCCGACTCCCCAAAAATAAGTTCTGTGAACCAACTCTACAGTTTTGTTGTCTTTGGACATTTGTTGTAAAATAAATTCCACAAGTTGTGAGACTACTCACACACCATATTTCTAACCCGAGGCAGACAGTTCTAAAGTAGGGATGTGGTAAAAGACTAATAAACCAAGCCTGTCAGGAGAGAGTCAAGGAGAATCAGTTCACTTCACTCACCTCATGGTATCTCTGAGCACACAAAGCCAAATATTGACCTTTCTTTATTTAGTCAATACCAATTTGCCAGGAGGGGCAAGATCGAGAGAGAAACAAAAGTACCTATCCAGGCGGGCTTTTGCCTCTCAAAGGGAGAGGTTTATGGAAAAGAGGAAGAAGTGGGATTTACGTTGTTTTGGGTTAATAGCTGTATGTCATCTTACAATTTGTTTTACCTTACTCTGCATCTTTAAATACCACATATGAGAGATAATTCTTTACTTGTCCGTTCCTTCAGAACCATTTCACTTAACATAAAGCCCTCTAGATCCATCTGTGTAGCAGAAAATTGCATGCTTTAGTTTTTTTTTATAATGTGATAGTATTTCATTGTATATATACTGTACTGCATCATCATTTTAATATAAGATATAATATAAATTTATATTATTTATATTTATAGTATATTTATATTAGATCTTATAAAATATAATATAAAATAAACTTGAAACTGTCTCTTTAGAAGTAACCATTGTTTGGAGTTGACTTTATTACCTTGTGAATGTTTATTATATTAAAATACAGTTTGATGTCTTTGAGTGTTTCATAAATGTTATCACATGACACTTGTTTTACTTTTTTCATGATATTTATTTAAAGATTATAGACAATGCGGCTTTCCATATTGCTTTGTGTTGTCAGCCTTTGAGAGCTCTGACATGAAGAGATTATGGCTTCTCAAAAAAAAAAAAGATGGTATCATACCATTTTCTTCCATTTCACTTTATTTTGACTCTTTAGCTCTTACTTTTTGACTTTTAGGTCAATTTTATTATTTCCTTAGATATTATTATAAGGCTTGTTATTGAAAGTTTGTCTGGTGAAGTCTTTCCTATAAATTCTATATAGTAAAAATATGATCTATATTTTCCTTAATGCAGAGGTAGAGTAGAAAATTGGGGAAAATGTGAGTCAACAGAGAAATCAGAGGAGATAGGAACATCTCAACAATGTTTAAAACTGTTTTAGATTTCTTTCTATTCATATTTTTTATTTGCTGTCTCCCACTTGGTACAAATAACTCTCCTGGTATTCCATCCAATAGGGAGTAGAATATTTGGGTTTTATTATAAGCTATTTTTCAGGTTTTGTCTAATATTATCCAGGAACCAAAGGCTATTAAATAAAAAGCTTACATCTATATCAATGATCAAGTTTTCAACTTCTAGAATAGTTAAATCCAATGTTTTCTGGCAAATTACATAATGTTCAGAATTTTCTGAAATAGGGGCTGGCGAGGTGGCGCTAGAGGTAAGGTGTCTGCCTTGCAAGCGCTAGCCAAGGAAGGATCGAGGTTCGATCCCCCGGCATCCCATATGGTCCCCCAAGCCAGGGGCAATTTCTGAGCGCTTAGCCAGGAGTAACCCCTGAGCATCAAATGAGTATGGCCCAAAAAACCAAAAACAAAAAAAATAGAATTTTCTGAAGTAATGAACTTATTTTCTTTCCATGGTAGACAGTAGAGTAACAGTTAGAAACTAACCAAGTGAGGCTATTAATTATTTGAAAGATGGTTAATGTGACTAGGGACTGATTTTTAGAATGTTATTGACTTTTTAAATAATTTAAATCAGGACAGTCTCAGAAAGTCTACAATACAATATTAGACAACACAGTTATACAAAATTTACTTCAATATATATTACAGACTTTTAAAATCTTTAATAAATAGAATTTCACATTAAATTGCAACTGACTTATTTGCTTTTTCTTTTCCAAAATCTATAGTTATTATAAGAACCTAGTTAATATAGGTTACTGTGTATAGTATATGATTTCTCTAAAGGTTTCTGTTAATTGCTCTTTATTGTCAACAGATCCTTGTGGATTGTGAATGGGTGCCTAGTATTAGTGATACATCTGTGGCTACTTCATCATTGACTTAGATGATTCACTTCACAACATCAGCCCCTAGCTCTACTGATTCCTATTTGATCTTTATCATCTACATAACACAGTATAGGTCTCAGTATCGGTGTTGTTTTTTTTATTTATTTCCATGGACTCTACCAGTATCTATTATGTTGCTAACTTTTCCCAGATGTGATGTGAATGTTGGTTATTTTTACATTCTGGCTCTTTTTCATTTAACAGTTTCCAATTGTGTCTTGATCAATTAATTTTTTTGAAGAGAGGATTTGTTCTTTCTCCCAGCTGTGCTTAAGGCTTACTTTGTTTCTGTGCTGAGGGGTCTCTATAGGCTCAGAGGATCAGAGGGCATGTTGGGGGTTAAACTTGGGTTAGTAGTGTGCAAGGCAAGCATCTTAGCCACTGTACTATCTGTCTCTTTGGCACCACATTGAGCAATGTCTTACTCCCTGATTTTACTAAAATAAGTTTTACTATATATAATTTTACTAAATATATAAATATTTACTAAATATATTTATCTCATATATCTTGTGTCTCAACAACCCTCATATCAGCCATTTCTTCAAGGAAAAGTTTTAATTGTGATGATCATATGTTAAAAGAGTAAAAAGGAGACAAAAGTAGGAGCTGAAATCTTGTGTCAGTGCATGAATAAACCAGAAAAATACTCTACCATGCAGATAGGGCTAACAGGGAAGAGGGTTAGGGATAGGTTGCAAAGATGAGGCACATGCCTTGCATGAGTGAGGTGTTGCTAGAAAAAAGAGAAAAGAAACAGAAATATAAATAGAAATGTAGCATGACTTTTTTGCTGGGTTAAGGAAGAAATTTTTCTCTCGAGAATTCTTAACCACAAGTTGGCATGCACTTAAGTTTGTAACCAAAATTTACATTACCTGCATGATTCTAAATACCTTTAAATCATACTTTAGTTTAAAATAGTTCTGAATTGATAATTATTCCAGATATTCAAAAAAAAGCAAACATAAATCCTCCTTTGACAAATGCAATTGCCACACAAACCTCAAAGTTTTCCATGAATAAAGTTCTGAGGAATGTGTGCTTGGGCTCAAAATCAAGAAGCATTTAAAGTGAACAAAAAGCACCAGAAACAAAAAATACTGTATCAGATCATCAAAGTTTTTAGATACAGGAACTATTGAATACAAAATATAAATAAGCATGTTTAGTAAATTTAAAGAAAGAAAATTGATTTAAAACTTAGGTATGTTGATTTATTAAAGATAAATGTGCATACTTAAAACCAAAAATTAAAAATGAAAGATAAATATAAAAAAACTAAAACTTATAGGGACAATTTGAAGAGAAAACTAGATATAATTGATAAATCCATAAGTAGCCCAATAGATCTAAAAGAGGTTATTCAGAATTTATAATAAAGCCAAAGAGATAGAAAATGGGAAATGTAGGGTACGAGATATGAAATATTAAAAAATATGGGTAATCAGGTCTAATAGAAGGAGGTCTAACATGTCAAGTTGTAGTATCTACTCAAAAATGCTCAGGTCACAGGTATTGTGGAGGATTGAACTTGGGTCCTTGGTATGGAAGGCTCCTGAACACCTCATTTAAACAAACCTTGACTGTATAAAGTAATGTCTAATTTGTTGTATAAAATCATAAACAAATACATATAAAATGCTGAACAAAAGAAAGTTTGGAAGGAGATGAGTCAAGTTGACTGTGCCTTCATTGACTTTATTCTTAAAGGCTGATCACCTGTTAAAGACAACTGGATTTGAACAATATACTTTTTTTTGGGGGGGGGCTTTTGGGACACACCCAGTGGCGCTCAAGGGTTACTCCTGGCTATGTGCTCAGAAATCACTCTTGGCAGGCTTGGGGGATCATATGGGATGCTGGGGATATAACCTGGGTCCGTCCCATGTCAGCCACGTGCAAGGCAGACGTCTACCTTGTGCTATCTCTTTGGCCCAGAACAGTATACATTTTTAAATATATATTTTTTCATACAGATTAATCTAGAGTCTCAAATTATGGAGGTGTGCTCTACCACTGAGCCACCTTCCTAGCCTCAATGAATAGACTTTAAATATTTTGAGTTTTGTATTGTTTACAAAAGGAGGTATACAAATGGTTCAACATTAACTATTAAGTCTGTGGAGGGAAGCCAGTAAAATGGCTAAATAATATGCCTCTTACTCAGGTTAAACCCTCAACAATAATTTATCTTCTATTCATGGAAAAATATATGTCTGTGGGGGGTGTGAAATATAGTACCATATGCCAAGGGTGCTGGGAGAAGACATGTTCATCCATATCATCAAGTAATAGTTTTGACTATCATCAAGTAATAGTCATATGGACCTCGGTATCAGCTCTTCCCAGATTGGGATTTCTTTTGTGAGAGCAAGTAAGAGCAGGTGAATAAGAATTCAGTTTCCATTATATTGCTGGTGGATTTGGGGGGGGGGGTGGAGAGAAAAGAAACCAGACTCCCGACAAAAACTAAGAATATATATGCTCACACATATCTAAAGGAAAAAAAGTTTCTTTAAAGAAAAAAAGATTAAATAAAAGATGTAATTAAAGGAATAAAGTGGGGTCAGGAGAGATAGCATGGAGATCAGATGTCTGTCCTTCCTGTAGAAGGGCGGTGGCTCAGAACCTGGCATCCCATATGTGCCCGCCAGGGATGTTCTCCAAGCATAGAGCCAGGAGCACCCTCCGAGCACTGCCAGGAGTGACCCAAAAGAAGCAAAAGCAAATCAAATCAAATAAAAAAACAAAACAAGACAAAACAAACCAACAAAAGAAACTAACAAGAATAAAAAAGAAAAGAAAAAAGAAAAAAACAAAGAAAAAGGGGAGAAAGTGATACAGGAGATAACTGCATTTGGGGAGAAACAGGATAAGAGGTAGTGTTATATAGGTCTATACTTATGATGAAAGAATAGGGTTCCCCCTTGTCTTTTGAGATTTCCTTGTGAGGTGTGGGGTCCAGGCAGGGAGGTCTTGGGTAGAGTTCTTGCAGTGGGGGTCCTTTGGAGCTAGTTCTGGTATCAAGCCACAGTCCACATTAGGGAGAGGCGATTAGGAGGGCCACACTGCATGAGTCTGTCGGGGTATTAGTTATATTTTCTTGCTGGGAACGAGGTGAGAGCTTGAGTGGCTGTCTCTTCACTTGGGTAGTGGGTACTGGTTTGTTGTGGTAGGAGGTCTTTCTTGGTGCCTAGTAAATTAAGAGCTGAGGGTGAAGAGTTAGAGTGTGGTGGGGATATCGGGGGTGAAATTGAGGGGTGAAGGAATAGTCGGATTTCTGGAGGAGGGAGAGTGGATAGTATATGGGAGGGGTTACATAGGGTATAGGTATGAGTTGTTTGTGGTTTAGGTTTGTCCCTTAAGGAGAATTCCTGTCTCTGTGTGCTCCTGCACACATATAAACATATAGAAGTTAGCTTAGGTGTATATTAATATAGAGAAGTGTGGAATGCAAGAGGTGCACTGAGTACTAAGTATAGTACTTGTAAGGAAAGGAAACATTTAATAGATCAGCTTTTGGGTATGTATAGGTTTCGTGTCTTGAATACTGACCATTATGTTAGTGAGGTCTATCTATATAGGTGTTTACCCTTTTCAGTTTTGTCCACAGCACCTTATATGTCCACATTCCTTTCCTATAGAGGAGGTAACCATGTGGTTTTTATTTGACATAGATTGAGTTGATGATAGTGAGGAGGAGAAGGTGGAAGAAGAGGGAGACAAGAAGAAAAAATAGAAAAAACAAAACAAAACAAACCAACAATCAAACACCAAAAACAACAAAAATACGAAGTAATGAGAAGAGAGGCTATAAGAGCAAGGGCATGTTAGTTTGGTTGAAAGCGTTTGATGCTTGGGCCCTGTGGTAAAAATCTGTAGGTCTGGGGCCGGGCGGTGGCGCTAAAGGTAAGGTGCCTGCCTTGCCTGCGCTAACCTTGGACGGACCGCGGTTCGATCCCCCGGTGTCCCATATGGTCCCCCAAGCCAGGAGCAACTTCTGAGCACATAGCCAGGAGTAACCCCTGAGCGTTACTGGGTGTGGCCCAAAAACCAAAAAAAAAAAAAAAAAAAAAAATCTGTAGGTCTCTGTTGTTGCTTTGGTGATCTGGCTGGTCCTGTGCTTCAGGTCCTAAAAGAAGGCATAATCTAGAGATAAAGGGTATGTTAAAGAGTTTTATCTGGCCATTTTCATGCTTCAAGCAGAGTATGGTGCCTCGTGTGACTGAGCACCAAGGTACCACCATAGGATGTTCACACTTTGTATCCAGGAACCCCTATGGACAGAAAAACTGAGAGGTTATTTTAAATGTGGTAAGATTAAGGCATTCAAATATCATGTTTTGAAGTGTTTCCCTTGGACTCAGTAAGTTCCCGTCATAATCTTTACCTGTAATCCTGTATAAGATCCCTAGTAAATTATTATGGGCCTTTGTAGTAAAACGATAATTACATACGTGTTCTCTCTATGCTGCTGTTTCTGTTGTAGCTCGTTTCTTTATGATATAATGTGTAGTCGGGCTTTGTGTTGTTTCTCTCCCCTTTGTTTTGGGCTATACTCCCCAATATATGGTGATTATTACTGTGTTTGAGGTTCCTATCCTGTTACACTCTGTTATTTAATCGTGGGGTATTGGATGTATATCTGGTGTATATTCTAGGTACTTCAGAATAGTGCTATCATTCTGTGTTTATCTTTGGTCTTCTGGCTTGCTTCATTTAACATAATATGTTCTAGGTCCATACACGTTGCTGCAAAGTCTGTGATTGTATCATTTCTGACTGCCATGTACCACCAACAATATAATGTAGCACCACTTCCTCCTGCAAAGACATATTAAACAAAGGGGAAATTGTACGTATAAAAACAAGCTCTTATCTACTAGGGATAAGAACTCATACTTGTTTACAACACAGGGACATCTCCCACCCTGAATGTATGTCATGTGGAAACAACTTAGGCTCCAGGGAACTAGACACTGACCGTTCAACCTTAACTCCTGGATCCCAGACATAGATAGGACAGAGTTCTCCACAACAGCTCCAGGAACCAAATCCCCTCCAGGGCATTTACAATGCTGCTCTGACACCAACATGAGCCAGTTCTAAATTGATAACCTGACAATGAGGAAATGGGAACAACTTGATCTAAGAGCAAGTTGTCCTTCCTCATCAGCTATCGATAAGACAAAATCAGAAAACATGTCACCCTTTGATCTGTGCAAAAGCCAAGATCACTATATATAGACGACTGGTTGTTGCAACCAAGACTGGACAGTACGCATCCAGGGACCACCACCACCACCAACAGCAGCAGCAAAAAGCTCTAGCCTAGCTTTTGGTATACGATCTGTTCAACAAACAAGAGCTCCAATTTCAGAAGTCTGACTGAGACAACCGCAACTGAACAGGTCTTCTGGAAACATAACGAAAGACTTTATCCCAGGCTCTGTTCTAGGAGCAACATAACTACCAAGAACACCAACTACAGAAGATGGATTAAAACAACACTGAAGAAGCATAACTGCTAGAACCACAAAGAAAGACTTCATAAACTCCATTCCCTGAGCTGCACAGCTACCAAGATCTCTAGAAACAGAGGTCTGATTTTACCATCCAAGACAAAGCAGAAGTCTTCCATACACCACGAAAGCAGCAAGGGGAGAATAAATTATCATACAAGGATCTAGAGTTAATCCCATGACAGTATACTTCAGGGGTGGAGAAACCCTGTATCTCCTAGGTCAAGGGAATTCCCTCTACAATATCCCCAATAGTTACTGTGCCTATGCAGGGGGATAAAGAAAAGGAGAAAAAAAAAAAAGCACAAAACAATCATTTTTCCACATGTTTATTTATCGATTGATCGATTTTTTTGACGTCTTTATTTTGGTGTGGAGACTACGGTTGATGTCTCCAATATTATTTTATTTTATTTTGTCTTCTCTTTCTCTTTCCTTTTGCACTCAAGCATGATTTGATTTTAGAACCGAGACTATTGTGTGGTGCTGTCTTTATTGCTGTAGTGCTCACCGGTTATTTAATTCGATATTTTTTTTCTGTATTGTTGTGGTATCTCAATTACCTTTTTCACGTCCTCTCTCAAACTGAGGTTGGAAGCCTCTAGAGGGACTCTGCCCATTTTCAGCATATTTGACTTTTGACTTCTTTATTTTTCCCTCTTATTTTGTACCTCAATCTATAGCTTTTCTTTCCTTCAAACAAAACCACATATCTCGATTTTTCTAGCCCTGCCTCTTAAATAGAGGGGGAAACAAGGGAGGGTTCCAGGACCAAACAGATATGTGATCACTAATAGTAAGCCAGACAAAGAGGAGTCCACCTACTCTAGCAGCCCAGGGGGTGATGGTGGGGTATATGGGTTGTAGAAAGGGAGCTAGAATGGGGGGGAGGACATAGTTGGTGATGGGTATTCCCCTGATTCAATGTTAATATATACCTAAAATACTACAGTGAAATATATGTAAGCCATTATGGAAAAAAATTGTGTTTTTAATCAGAAACTTTTATTGACTTACATGTATTATTATATCAATTATATTATATGTTATGTTATGTCACTATATTATGTTATGTTAGTTTACCTCATTATGTTAATCAATTTTGTCTCTTGAATAAATTCTTACAATAATAAAAAAAAAGAATTCAGTTTCCCAGCTATGCAGGATGTTGCAAAGAGATCTGTCCACTTGAGGAAAGAGTCAGGATTAGGGGTTGTGGAGAAGTTAGGAGAGGTAGACAGGATCTTACAAGGAAGTGGATCATCTCACATGCCTTGTACTGGAGCAGGACTCTATTAGAAGCTACCAATGAACTGTTGGAGATGTCTGACACATAGACCTCCTGATTTAGCACTCTTAGTACTTTGTAAAACTATTCCTACAAACCTCTCCATCCCAGGGCCAGCTCCCAGGGCCAGCTTAATGTATCAAGATTTGTAAGTGACTTCTGAGTACATGCAGAAAGCCTTACCATATCTACAGGCTAGGAAAAGATCACAAAATTCAGCTTTAGTATTCCCTCGGGGAAGCAAAAAAGGGGCTGCTGTCAACACTCAGCCTGGAACTTTGTAGCACTGAGAGAAGGCATACTAGATTTGTAATTCTGCCAGAGAAAGCAATCACCGAGGGGCAAATGTAC
Source organism: Suncus etruscus (assembly GCF_024139225.1). Lineage (NCBI taxonomy): Eukaryota > Metazoa > Chordata > Mammalia > Eulipotyphla > Soricidae > Suncus > Suncus etruscus. Next base: position 25,576,737 of record NC_064859.1, read on the forward strand.
CCATAGAGGGTCTAAGAAAGCCTTAAAATTTAACAGGCAGGTGGGGCCAGAGTGGTGGTGCTAGAGGTAAGGTGTCTGCCTTTTAAGCGCTAGCCTAGGACGGATAGCAGTTCGATCCCCTGGCGTCCCATATGGTCCCCCCCAAGCCAGGAGCAATTTCTGACCGCATAGCCAGGAGTAACCCCTGAGCGTCAATGGGTGTGGCCCCCCAAAAACAAAACAACAACAACAACAACAAAAATTTAACAGGCAGGTGTAAGGTAATTATCTTCAGTCAAAAAGATCAGGAGGAGGTGACCACAGAAGTAAAGAAAGTGGTGTAAGACCTTAAGGAATAAGAATTCCCAAGAAAATCTGACACCACCAGATATGGTAATCTTTCATTAACTAGCCCTACATAAATGCAAGTACAGTGATACAATGGAAGATTACTTGGCAATGAAAGGAAATGATTTATATACAGTGGAAGCTTCGATTCATACTGCTAAGTGAAAAAGTCTATCTCCAATGGTAAGATTCCAGTTATTTAGTATGCTAGAAAAAGCAAAACTAGTAGACAGTGAAAATACAAGAGATTTCAAGGGAGAGGAGGAGGAATAATGAGGCAAAGCATGAGACGTTTAGGTAAGGCGCAGAATACAGTGTGGTATATGTTGGCTACATGTGTATTTGTCAAAGACCTATAGAACCGAGCTGTTCCAAGGAGTGAACATTAATGTGATTTATGTATTTAATATTTACCAATAGGAACAAATGTACCACAAAGATCTATGCAAGATGCCAAAGAAAAACAGTGTGCAAGAAAGTAGTAAATGGGAACTGCACTATGTGTGAGCAGTACAGGTTTTTCTGTAAACCTAAAACCTTTCTAAAGTACTTAATAGTTTTATAAAAAGGAAGAAAATGGTAATCATTCAATCTGAGTCTAGAGGAAACAGCATCAGCATTAGCATTATTTAAGACTTAAATTAACAGTTAATACAGCTACAGCTGGCAAGATGAGGTGAGAAGACCCTCTTATGGATTCAACAAAGCCTTTTCACGAAGTTGTGAAATATTAAAATACAAACCCACAAATAAATAGCTGCTTTGTTTATGAATGTGCAAAAGTAATGAGCATCACAACAGCTTGATTCCTGATTCTGGATTCGCTTTTCTCTATGAGCCATGACACAATTGTTGAGTCTTGCTGTATGCATTCATGGAATGGCAGAAACTAAATCCTGTGACAGGACATTTGATAAACAAACGAGGCAATTTGGAGCTAATTCTTCTAGTCACTGCCAGGGCTGGCTCTGTTTTCCCTGTCTGGCATCTACCCTAAGTTCCTGGCATCTTTACTTATTTTTCCTCCCAGGCCAATTGCAAAAAAAAAGACAACTACAAAAGAAAAAAACCAAACCCCACAAAACTTGACCTCAGCTGACATAGAATGTGGTATGCATTGAGAAGTAATCCAGTAAACTGATGAAGTTACCGAATTTTCATAGGAATTCATTCAATACCACCCAGTGAGAGTCCACACTTTGAATATTTGCTTAAAGGCAGTGGAGGAAATAGGAGTTTGTTTATTAGCTCTGGTTCATGAAATAAAACATTCTCTGATACAGCTTCCATGTCTGCTGTTGATTTGCTTAAACATTTGGATATATTGGGGCTCTTTATCTGTTTACTCACTTAACTATTGATTAACTACTGTGTTAATGATGCCGGCATCATATGCACAGAATTATTACTGAGACACTGCAACAGTATGTTCTATTATCCTACTAGAATGTGTGGGGAAAGGACCTTTTTTCTCGTTTTATTCTTTTTTTTTTTTTTAAATATCTTTAAGCACCATGGTTATAAACATGTTCTCATTTTATTCTTGATTTAACTATAGAGATAAAACTCCTTTCCCCCTTTGATTCTTCTCTCCATCTTTGTCTTGCATTTCCCTGGGGATTGAGACATATCTGATTGTCAGGATTACAAGAACCTTCTAGTTGAAGGACTGTGTATCCAATAGTATGGGCACAATTACTATTAATTGGAAACCAGCAGACATTTATTTTTGCTTTCTCTTTTCTTTAATCCATCTGGAATCTATTTTTCTATGCTGTGGAGATGGAAATTTTACCTATTTTTTCAATATTTTTCTACTTTTTCCAATTAATCATTTATTCATAGATCTGTCCAGAAATCTTAGATCTGTTTTTGAGAATTGTTACATTAAATTACCACATGCTTTCTCTTCTTTTCTTTTCTAAGTAAAATATAGAACTAGCACTTGAAGTAATTTATCTTCTACTTCTTATTTTTTATTGAAACCATTGTGATTTACAAATTTCTTTATAATTGGGTTTCAGATGTACAATGTTTCAGGGCCAATCTCACCACCAGTGTTGACTTCCCTCCATCAATGTTCCCGGAGTGCATCCCATACAACCACCCCTTGTCCCCCAGCCTGCCAGTATAACAGGCCATTTTAGGTTTTGGTCCTTAAAGTTTGGATCTCATAATCACATTGTTGTTGCCTTTGGCTTGGATATTTAGTTATGTACTTTATTAACACCATCAATTTACCTGGGACCTTTTGGCCCCTGTCCCTCATCTCTTCATATTTGTGTTTCTCCTAATCCACTCAATTTCTTTCCTTCTCCTTTATATACTTTGGGGTCTTGAGTGTTCTTAACAATTCCATTTAAACCATTGCATTACTTCATGCAGTTATTTAGATACCATACATAAGTGATTATTCTGTATTTATTTTTATTCTTCTGGATTACTTTATTTAACATAATATCTTCTAGTTCCACCATGTTGCAGCAAATTGCATGATTGCATCATTCCTTACAGATATATAGTATTCCACTGTATATATGTACCACATCTTCATGATCCATTCATTGTTGTTGAATATCTAGGTTGATTCCAAGTCTTGGCAATTGTTTTGAGTCCTGTAATGAATAGCAGTGTGTTATCTATACTTTTGGAGCAGTAATTTTCTGTTCTGGGGATAGATACCCAACAGTAGGACTGCTGGGTTATATGACAGATTGATTCTCAGCTATAGAGGACCTTCCATACTGTTTTCCATAGGGGTTGAACCAGGTAATATTCCTGAGTGTTCCTTTCTCACCACATCCCTGCCAACACAAATTATTCCCAATATTTTTTGATATGTGATATCGTCACTGGTGTAAGATGATATTTTATTGTCTTGATTTGGGATTTCCTAATGATAAGAGATAATGATCATTTTTTCATGTGCCTTTGGCCATCCGTTGGTCATCCTCAGAGAAATGTCTGTTCATTTCCTCTCCCCAGTTTTTAATGGGGTTTTCAGGTTTTATGAGGTTAACATTTGTGAATACTTTGTATATCATAGATATCAACCCTTTATCTAATGTGTTGAGAGCAAATGTTTTTTCCCACTCAATTAGCTTTTAATTTTTAGCCCATGTTTCTTTTGCCATACAGAAACATTTTAGTTTGATGTAGTCCTATTTATTCAGAATTGATTCTGTAGCTTTTGCCTTTGGCATCCTATAATTGAAGACTTTTGAGGTCTAAATCTTGGAATGTTTTTCTCAATGAACTTTATAGATTTAAGTCTAATTTCAAGCTCTTTAATCCTTTGAAAAGTCTTTGAATTGACTTTTGTGTAAAGTGTGAGATATGAATCAATATTTATTCTCTTACATATGCTCATCCAATAGTCAACAGTTTGTTGAAGATACTGTCTTTATTCCATTTCATGTTCTTGGCTCCTTTGTCAAAGATTATTTGACCATATATTTGGGAATTTGTCACTGGATATTCTATTCTGACCCATTGATCTGAAAGTCTGTCTTTGTTCTAATTCCATGCTGTTTTGATCACTACAGCTTTGTAGTAGAACTTCAAGTTAGGTAATGAGATGCCACTCAGTTTCTTGTTTTTCAATATGAGTTTGGCTATCCTAGGTCTTTTATGTTTTCACACAAACTTTATTGTTTGTGAACAGTAACAAACTGATTGTTCTAAGTTCTTGAATAATGTTACCAGAATTTGGATAGGGATTGCATTGAATCTATATTGTAGTTTAGGTAAAATGGACATTTTGATAACATTGATTCTTCCAACCATGTGGATGAAATGGTTTTTCATTTTCTTAGGTCTTCTTCAATTTATTTCTTAGGTGTTTTGAAGTTTTTGTGGTAAAGGTCTCTCACCTCTTTTGTTAGGTTGAATCCTAGGTACTTGATTGTTTTTGACACTATTTTAAATGGGATAGACTTTTTGATTTCTTTCTCCTTTCAGTTATTATTTGTATAAGGAAATGAAACTGTCTTTTGCATATTAACTTTGTAGCCAGCTGTTTTGCTGTATTGATTTATTATTTCTAGGAGCTTTTTTTGGTGGATTCTTTAAGGTCTTCAATGTATATCATGTCATCTGCAAATTGAAATAGTTTGACATTATTTTTTTCAAATTGAATTTGTTTGATATCCTTCTCTTGCCTGATTGCTATTTCTTGGACTTCTAATACTTTGTTGACTAAGAGTGGAGACAATGGACATCTTTGTTTTGTGCCTGCCCTCATTGGAAATGCTTTCATTTTTTTTGCCATTCAGAATAACGTTGGCTATGTTTTTTTTTTATGGATAGTTGTTACCATCTTGAGGAAGTTTCATTTCACATTTATTTTGCTGAGGGTTTTAATTATAAATGGGCATTGGATCTTGTTAAAAGCTTTCTTTGCATTGATTGATATAATCATAGAATTTTTATTTTTCCTTTTAATGATATGGTATATGATCTTAATTGATTTGCATATATTGAGCCATACGTGTATCACAGGAATGAAATCCACTTGGTCACAATATATAATTTTTTTGATGTGCTGTTGGATTTGTGCTAAGGTTTTTTTTGGGGGGGGGAGGGGAGTCACACCAGGTGGTGCTCAAGAGTTACTCCTGACTCTGGGCTTATAAATCGTTCCTGACAGGCTTGGGGGACAATATGGGATGCCGGAATTTGAACCAATGGCTGCCTGGGTTGACTGTGTGCAAGGCAAATGCCCTACCACTGTGCTATCTCTCTGGCCCCTGGTCTAAGTTTTTGTTGAGGATTTTTGCATCAACATTCATCAGTGATTTTGGTCTATAGTTTTCTTTCTTGAAAGTATATCTGTCCGCTTTGGGAATCAGCATAATGTTAACTTCATAAAGGTATTAGGGAGAGGATTCCTGTTTCTTCAATATTTTGGAAGAGTTTAAAGATCAATAGTAGTAAGTCTTATCTAAATGTTTGATAAAACTCACCCATAAACTTATCTGGTCTTGGACTTTTATTCTTGGTGAGGTTGTTTTATATGTTTGATTTTGGGTCACACCCAGAAGCACTCAGGGGTTACTCCTGATTCTGTGCTCAGAAATTGCTCCTGACAGGTTCAGGGATCATATGGGATGCTATCTGAGCACTTTCTCTTTTTCCCTTGTGGGTCTTGCCAATGGTTTGTCTATCTTGTTTATTCTTTTGAAAAACCAGCTCCTGGTTTCATTAATTCTTTGTATTGTTTTTGCTGTTTCTATTTCATATGCTCTAGTGTTTATTATTATTCCTTTTCTAGTTTTATTATTTCTTTTCTTCTTGTCTTTGGGTTTCTTTATTGTTGGTTTTCCAGATATTTAAGGTGTACTTTTAGACTGTTGATTTTTATTTTTTTCTTCTTTCTTTATATAGGCCTGTATCTTTATGAGTTTTCCCCAGTTGCTGCTTTTGCTGAGTCCCATAGATCTTAGTAATTTGTTTCTTCATTATCACTAGTCTCAAGGAATCTATTTATTTCTTGATTTCCTCTTTGATCATTTATTATTAAGAAACTTGTTCAGTCTCCAGGTGTAAGAGGTTCTCTACATCCTCTTTTTACAATCAGTTTCTATCTCTGTAGCATTGTGGTCTTATATGATGCTTGGTATAACTTACAATTTTGAATTAGTATAAATTAGACTTATGTACTAAAATGTGATCTATCCTAGAGAATGATTATGTTTCAAGTGCACTTGAGAAGAATGTATATTCAGCTTTTTTTTTGGAGGGGGGCACACCCTGTGATGCTCAGGGGTTATTCCTGGCTATTAGCTCAGAAATCACTCATGCCTTGGGTTACCATATGAGACACCAGGGGATCGAACCTCGGTTCGTCTTAGGCAAGACAGAGCTTACCACTAATGCCACTGCTTTGACCCCTATATTCAGCTTTTTGAGGATGAAAGGACCTGTATAAATCTATTAGTCCATTAATCCATTAGCTCTTCTAGTTTCTCATTTAGGGCTCTTGTGTCCCTCCTAATGTCTGCTTAGTGGGTCTATCCAGTAGCAAGAGTAGCATGTTACTACTATTACAATTCCATCTATGTTTCTCTAGGTTTGTGAGCAAAAGCTTTAGTTACTTTTCTGACTTTACATTTGATGTGTATAGTTTGATCAGAGTTAGTACTTCGTCTATTGCTCCCCTGTTCAATAAGTAGTGTCCATCCTTATCTCTAATTACTTTCTTGAGGTTGAATGCAATTTGATTTGAATATGGCCACTTGTTTGTTTGTTTTCCAGTGGCTTGTATAATTATTTTCTATTCTTTTACCCCGAGTCTATGTCTATTTTGAGATTTTAACTGTGTTTCTTGCAAGCAACAAATGGTTGGGTTTTGTTTCCTGATCCAACTCTGCTCTGTGACTATTGATGAGAGAGTTTAGTTCATTGACATTTAAGAAAACTATTGACAGAAAGGCTATTGTGCCATTATAGTGTGTAGGGTATTACTGTTACAATTGGTTGTTTGGCTTATATAAGTGATCTTAGTTTAGTTCACTTAGATTCAGTTTGGTTACCTCAAAAGTTGCAAGTTCTTTTTGGTCTGAGAATTTTTTTAAACTTGATTTTTTTGGGGGGTACAGGGAAACAGGGCTTAGATCACTCAGGAAGTGTGTCCTTTAGTATTCCTGAGGTTGGTTTTGTGACTTTTTTCTTTTTCTTGGCACTGCCACTGCTCTTACTGCTTCAACCAACTTTTTCAGGGCTACTAAGTAGCTCCTCCTTGATGGAGAATTTCTGCTTTTTTTTTTGGAAACCTTGTTTTCATCTTATTCCAGATCACTAGCTAGTAACCTCTTCCTCTTGGGAAAACTTACAGTGACAGTAGACTCTTCAAAATCATCGTTATTAATTTGCTCTTCCTGGGAAATGCCCTTTTTTACTTGGGTTTGGAGGAGATAGAGTGTTCTTCATCCGTCCCTTTCTTTTGGGGCACCTCCTGTTGTTTTTCCTTCTTTTTGGGCCTTTCACTTGTCTCCTCCCCCTACTCAGGGGTGTTGGTTTCGGGGGTGCTGTTTTCTGAAGAGGCAAGGGTAGCAGCAGCCGAGTGTTTCTTTTTTCTTCTTTAAGTGTTTCTTCTCTTCTTTCTCTAGTTTCCTGGCAATCTTGGCAGCCACTTTCTCTGCCTCAACCATTGCCTCCCTCATGACATCCAGATTCTTCTGTGGGATCTCTCCTGTCTTGTCGAATGATAGCCACTCCTCAACTCACCAAACACACTTGTGGGCACCTCAGAGATGCAATTGATTCATGAGGCAATACTGTATTTGCTTCCCAGGTGTCAGGAGATGCGGCCTTTGTTTTTGGCAGCTACTTGACCAATGAAAATAGAGTGGAAAATGAGTTCATATTTTGGGGTGTTGCCTTTGTCTTCAAGGCTCTGAAAATATGCTGGGCCCTTGGAATCTGAGAATCACTCAGATACCAGGACTGGCCCATTGAAAACGCTTTTATCCTCTCTTCTCAGATAAATGAGAGGTTTGTTGGGCAGTGGATTTTAGGATGAAAAGTTCTTTCATTCAGTAAGTTGAATATGTCATTCCATTCTTTTCTTGCCTGGATCATTTCATATGGGAGATCTAATTTGATTCTCATGTTCTTTCTTTTATACTTAAGGTTTTTCTTTTTCCTTACTGCTCTAAGAAGTCCATCTCTCTTCTTGATTTTACAATTCAGGATTTTACAAGATTCAGGATTAACTAAAACTAATTATCTTTTGTAAATATTTTAAAAGCAAATATTAGAAAACCTATAAAATGCTGATTCCTTGATTTCTATTGCCATGGCTTTCATTGCTAGCTTTAGGTCCTCATCTATTGGGCCCATGCATTTTGGTGGGCTTAGGAACTTGCTAGGAGTACTCATTATATCCCCGGTTGCAAGTTTACCCATATTTCTTTGCATTTGGTGTTTTGGCTTGGAGTGTTCTGCCTTTGGATCTCAGCCCTCCTTTGCCACCTGTGGCTTGGGATTGGGTCCCTTCTCTGGAGTGAGGCCCTAGACATGTTTGATGGCTGCAGTCGCTGAGGTTTGGCTCCACCCTCAAGTCTCCTCCCTCACTTTACCAGCCAGAAGGTGTAGGTTCCCTCTGTTACAATTACCTTAGTTTTTTTCAAGTAATTGGTTATTTTGGTGGTTTTGATGAGGCAAACTAATTGATGAGGTAATTAATGCCTGCAAGGGTTTGTAATGAATTTTCTTGGAATTCTGTAGTTCTTACTTTGAGGAATAAGAATAATTTTCCATGATTGGAGAAAATGCCAATGGTAAAGAGTTCCTCCTTATCAAAACACAGGATGTGAAACAATTGCAACTGTCCATGTGTGAAACACAGACACTGACATTGTCCATGGGGTGTTTATTGCAGCCAATTGTTACTGAAATAGAGAAGGCAGGTGTAGTGGCATGTAGCAAGGACTTAAATACCTGTTTAAAGTAGGAAATAAAATCTCCTTTTCTAGGCAGAAATCTGGAATTCACAGCACTCGCTTTAAGTTTGAGAATATTCACAAAAATTTGAGGTCCAGCATATTTGTCATGATTTGGAAGAGAAGAATCAAGCAGGTGGTGTCTAGATTTTCTATCCTCTTAACATCTCCAGCTGTTGCAATGTTCTCAGTGCAGCTGTGTCCAGCAGTATGGGTATTGCTTTCAAAAATTAAATTTGATTCTCTGCTACATCCTATTGCCTCTTTTATCATGCTTGATGTCCTTAGCCAGCAAGACCTCTTAATAGAGTGCAGCTTGCAAACCCTAGTTTATCTTCAAGGTTATTTATTTCAGGATCCTAAATTGCTAGAAAGCTTGACTTGCCAGCTCTTTCTTACTGCTCATGCCAGGATTCACTCCTCTCACCTTCCTGTGCACCACTGTGAATAATAAATTTGAAGCTTGTATTTTACACCAGGCTTTTATGGGGGTGTGATGAGGGCAAAAAAAGTCATCTGCCAATGGTCAAGAGGCCCATGGGCAACACTAATTGGCCCTGCAGCTCAATGCAAGGACTTTGGATATGATTTTTACTGGGACCCTGTGGAGCAGGGATAACCAGGCCATTCTAGTGGTGCTGGGAGCCTTCAGGGCTATATTTGTTGATGCTTGGGAGACCATGTGGTAATGGAAATGAACCTAGATCCCATGCATGTGAGGAATGTACCCAAACCACTGTACTTGGTTCATATTTTCTTAAACTTTTCTTACATGCGATCTCTGCATCTAACAAATTTTTATGTGATCCCAGGTATATAGTGTATAAAATAGGTATACTATTCACACATTTTTGATAATAAACCATAAAGAAATTTATTTTAAACCAAATTTTTCAAATGTTCATGAGTCCATGTTGCATTATGACTTACAGTTTAAGAAGTTTTACAGCCTCTTTAAATGTCCTGTAAATAATTTTATGAGAACCACTAAGTGAAAAACATAAAATCATCCTGCATCATGATTAATGGGGTGGGACTTAAAAGGAGTGGAATGTAAAAGACTCGTGAATTAAAAAACTCACAAAGGTAGAGGATTGTATAGCTTTCATGGTTACATTTTTATTTATTTATTTATTTTTGTTTTTTGGGCCACAACCGGCAGTGCTCAGGGGGTATTTCTGATGATGCTGAATAAGTGCAATCTATTGAAATATTGAAATAAAAATTTGCTGTAGTTTTTATTAGTACATTGAGAAATGATATTTAAAACTAACTAAATATGTCAGTTTCAAAATATCAAAATTAAAATTGTTCTTTTTTAGGGCCAGAGAGATACCGAGGGGGTAAGGTGCTTGCCTTGTATGTGGCTGACCTGAGTTTGACCCCAAGCACTGTACTTGCTACCTCCCAAGCCCTCTCAGGAATGATTCCTTAGCACTGAGCCAGCACTGCAGGGTTTGGCCCAACACCTGAGACAGGACTAAGCACTTTCTGAGAATGCTCCTAAAACAAAACAAACAAAAGCATCACAGAAACCAATTTGTTGAGGTTTTAAGTGTGATAATTTAAACTTAAGAGTGGTGGTTCAAGACAATACAATTGTAACCAGAAAAAAAACCCCATCTATTTTATGCAAATTAACTCTACAGCTTTATTCCCAATGTCGGTAACTGTAAGCACAGCAACATACAAACATATAAATGAGTGGGCTTATCCTGATTACACTGTACTTAAGTGAGATTCCAGAGAAAAACAGATTTACTTGAAGACAGAAAATTGGACTTAGTACTGAATAATCGTGAATCAAATTTATAGTCAGCACCACTATATGACTTTATTTCAGTTACAAATGATTTCTTTTAACTTAATGCATTGAAGAACTACTTAAGGTGTTAAAATGATTTCAAATGTTGACTGGGGGCCAGAGTACAGTGGGCAGGGAGCTTGCCTTGCACACAGCAAAGCTGGATTTGATCCCCGGCACCCCGTATGGTCCCCCAGTCAGGAATGATTCCTGAGCACTGAACCAGGAATAAATCCTGGGGGTGGCCCTCCCCCAGTACAACAGAGAGAAAGTCACTTGGTAATGCAAGCAATACATATTTTTTTTAAATTAGTACACACAGTAAACATATTTTCCACTTGTAGTGCTTTCCTGGCTCTAATACATTTAAATCCAGCTGGAATTAATTTTGGCACAAGGATTGAGGTATAGATCCAACTTTTCCTTTCCAAATGGTTAGCCTGCTATCTCCAAACTATTTAATGATTACAGATTTAATTAAAAAGCATGCATGTGTTCTAAATATTTTTTTCAAAGGATGTTAATGAAGTCCTGAAAAAGACCAATGACATGACTTTCTCTTTGCAGATGGTTTTATTCCAATTAAGAAGAATTCAGGCCTTAAGGAAGACTTGTAAAGAAATTCAGAAACCAGTAAAAAAAAAAATACTATTATCTAGAAAGTGTAGACAGGCCATTTGAAAAGGACTGAAGAAGAGTCAAGTTATTTTAATCAGGATGAAAAAAATATTTTTAAGGTGTATATATAAATACAAGGGTGTTTGTTTCAGTGTTCTTATGATGCTGCCTAGTTTCCAGAGCAGCTGCAATCCTCTGGAGTCCTTGCTCTATGGATCCGTCACAGCCATGTTTCAGACACAGACAGACATGAGCCACATTGACATAGTCCTGAGTTTTCCTTTCCCTGTATTTCTGTGTTTCTTTGTCTTCACATTTAATTTTACTTTTTTCATTTAGCATGGATTACCTTTAACATTTAAAATATGTAACAAAAATATAGAATACATTGTAGCAAAAGAAGCAATACCAGTAATCAAGACAATTAAGAGTGTAGTGGAAGGTATAATATAATTCTGGAAATACAAATTAATTTGCAGAGACACGCTACCACAAACTAATTTTCAGAAACACACTATTAAATAATATAATAATAATAGTTGTTATTGTTAATTTATGGGCCACATGCGGTGGTGCTCTGGGACTATTCCTGGATTTGTGATTATGGTATTTTGGATTCTGGTGTTGCTCAGAGGATCATACAAAGTACTAGGGACAAAACTAGAATGTGCAGTGTCCTGACAAGTGACTTAGCTCCTATATGTCACATTAGGCCTATACTTAATTTTCTTTCTTTCTTTTTTGGTTTTTGAGCCACACCAGCAGTGCTCAGGGGTTACTCCTGGCTGTCTGCTCAGAAATAGCTCCTGGCAGGCACGGGGGACCATATGAGACACCGGGATTCGAACCAACCACCTTAGGTCCTGGATCAGCTGCTTGCAAGGCAAACACTGCTGTGCTATCTCTCTGGGCCCGTCTTTTTTTTTTAAAGCCAGTCAAATTGAGCAGTGGGGGTTTACACACACACACACACACACACACACACACACACACACACACACACACACACACACACACACTTACTTTTCATAAGAAAGAGACAACTAGTAAAAGTAGTGATTTTAGAAATTTATTATTTTTTTTAAAAAAGCAACTTCCAAGGTTTGTCACTGTACAATTTTATCCCATTCTTCTATAATATTGTACAGTGCTAACTGAATTTTTATAACAATGACTCAGGCATTGAAGATCCATAACTGTCTTTTGAATGATCACAGAAAGAAGAATTAGAAGAAAACTTTAATGTTATTAAAAGATCATATTCTAATCCTTTACAATTGATTATCCGAGTATGATAATATAGCAGAGCTCAGGTAACTAGAAAAGGCAACTCTAGGACACCTCATTTTCATCTGTTGTGCATTAACAGGCTTTGTACTACATATACCTTTATATAGTTGCAACCTAGTTCAACCCGTTTTACACAGCATAAACTATTTTTGTTGAGTTAGTACCAGGGTGAAACTGTTGCTCATAATCTTATTATCATTCCCAGCTCTTTAATGGATTGCCCTCATTTGACACAGTGTTTGCACTTCAGTCAGTATAGATGAGACTCAAGATCATCTCTGCCCATCTTAGTGATATTTACATTGAGGCTGCCTATGGCCAAATATTCATGACTATCACTTTACCCATCGGCTTTCTTTTTGACTTTAAAATAAGAGAGACCTTGTTTTTCACTGAAGTATGTGTCAAGTTTTAGGTCAGAAGTTTTTTGTAAGTTAGACCTAACAGAGAAGAGCAGGAAACTCAAGGTTCTCATTAATGCTGTGTATACAAGGGTCTCGTCTTTTCAGTAACTATTTGTACATTTAGAAAAGCAATAGTCATGAGAAAAACCAACAAGCACAGCTTGGGAGGATCACTGCCATGAAATATCATTGGCCTTATAATAATTTACTACAACTGTTCTTTTTATTCACACTCGGTAGAAAATGCTTCCATCTAACACATGGAATAAGAATATATACAACAAGAAAGTGGGCTTTATAAAAACACGTTTTGAGGAATCTAACAGAGAGATTGAAAAATAATTTTGTGCAATTTTCTGATCACAATCATATGTCTGCTGCCTTTTACAGGAAACTATACAAGTACTGATGGCTTTTAAAAAATCAGTTAAAGAATTTTCCAGTCTGTTAACAGCCTACTGTTAGAATATTACCTTGTTCATACAGGAATGTTTCTCTTCAACTGTAATTCTAAATGACTAGGAAAAACCTGATAAATCTGTTTCAAGGTCAAATCCTGCTAATTCTCTTTCCAATATTCATGTATTTTCAGTTCCCTATTTCATCAAAAGGTTCACCAAAACATCTTGGAAACTGTACTTGGTTACAATTGATGTGCTACTGAGATCCAGAATGTTACCTTCGCATCTGTTGCCCACCATCTTGTTGCAGAGCAATGGCAGCATCTTGGCTTGAACTTTCTATGGCTGCAAGAATCATGCAGCAGTGATGTGGGGTGGACCATTTTGTACTGCCAGCAGTCAAAACAGTTGCCATGGGCTCAGCACCTCTACTGTGAGCCTTGGGAATCCATTCTCCTATGGAATGGTTTTCTGGAGTCCAGCAATGTCACTGCAGGTAGCTGAGACATTCTGGTCCTGATTCATGAGAGTCTATATACTAAAAAAAGAAGCCTAGTGTTCTAAAGATAGAACTGGATGGGAGGTTGGGGAAGGAGGTTGCTTTCATAAGTCCTACAACCCATCTCTGATTTTAGCTCTATGAAAAGTCTGAGAGAATCTCTGGAGGTGGCAGGCTAGGAGGAATACTACGTGTCAGACATTCTAGGAGAAGTGTTGGCTTAATGTTGGCACTGCAGGTACATGTGATTCCCTTCTAGGGAACTCTGCTATATCTTTTTTTCCCTTACTATCTATATGCCTGAGGAATTCTGACCTTTTATGCCTGAGGGATTCTTCATTCTCCTATGCAGTCTGTTTGTTTCTACTTTTTTTTTTTTTTTTTAAGGAAAGGATGGCACATTAGGCTCATTTATCTTTTAAATCTAACTTTGGGACTAGGATTTGAGAGTAGAAGGGATTACTTGTCTTTTAAAAGTACTGTAATGGATGACCATGGATGTAAGAATTAGTGTTGATAAAAATGTAAACCAGTTCCTTATGTCTCTGTTCAATGCATTGGAAAGAATAAGGTTGGTTTGATAGATTCCTGAAGGATCTTTGGTGCTTATAGCTCAAAGCTTTAAATGTGGACTAGAAAAGATTCAATAACTCATGGAATTTAGAGAGATTTTAAGACCTAAGAAAAACTAAAGAGAGGTGAAAATTTTGAACAGTTTTGTGTAAAGTCCTTCAACAATGACCTATGTTTTTACCCCTGGGTGATGAAGCCTAATACCTATGAAGTGATTAAAGAGAATGCTGATGAGAACAGATTTAGAAAGACTTAGAGGAAAAGGTAGTGCTCAGTAGGGGTAACCACATGCATATTGAAGTTTCAGGCAGGAAAATTTTGTATATTTTCCTTGCTTGACAGCTGATTATGTGAATATGTTAAAATTCCAAAAAATATTTTTGCATCCACTACACATACATTTTTGGAAAGCTAATCAAAGAGCCTGGGAATAGGTTTTTTTTTTTTCATGTCAGGTACATTATCTTTCAGGTCTCATGTGCACACCTTTACCAAGAAAGAAAAAAACCAAAATAATGGAATTATATGGCAGGAGCATTTGATGAAAGTCACTCATATTTGATTTGAAAATGGGGTCAATCACTTTTTCATTCAAACTAAAGATAAAGCTTGATTTTAACATAAAGCATTAATAGGTTTTCTTCAACAATGCTATTTTCTATTTTGTTAGGGGATTGTATTGGATCAAAGCCAGCCACCTCTAGCCACTGATAGTCTGTGGGGTTTAGAAACTGAATGATGCTTTCATCAGTCCGTCCCACATCAATGCACACACCTGATTTCACTTACACAGCAACATGGCAACATACCTTTTTTCCATTTCTAAATACCCGCTCTCACCTTATTTGGAAAATGGGAGAGTTTAAAAGCAAAACAAGGAATGTTATTACTCTTCTGAAAATCAAAGAAGAGGCTTTTGGGTACCTGTCTTGATGTTGACTTTCTTTCCACATTGGGAATCTTAAGTTCCCCAGAGCTGTAGATAAAGGACTTATATCTCCCTGGGTAGATTCCTTTGTTCTTAGCCCAAGTTGAGGAGAGAAGACATTTTTTAGAAATCTAGCAATGTTATTTCCTAATCATCTCTGCATTTCACCCTCAGAGAAATGATGTTCTCATTGATCTCCACGAGACAATCCCATTTAGAACATCTCAGCAACTTCACACTCTCTTGAAACCTTCTGAAAGTAATGGTTGGTGGGCTGGCTAGAATTGAGGCTGTGGTTGTCTCACTTGTTTTCCATCATTTAAAAAATTCGATTTCCTTCTTCCGATCACATTCGTCAACGTGCTGGCATTACAAAACAAATTTTTAAAGTATGCGAATGTCATTGGGCTTTATCACTACCCATTTCCAAAGGGGAAGCCTCCTCTAACTACAAAGACTTGCTATAACACCACTGCAGAGCTTCCTCCCCAAAGTTTCTGGGAGCTCAGAGCTATGAACTTTGGGTTTTAGACAGAAGGCCTAGGAGGAGGTCTGGAGGGAGGCGGGGCCCTGTTGGGAGGTGGGGCCTGAGGAGGAGGGGGGAGAGTGGAAGGTGGGGATGGAATTGGTGGTGTGGGAGCACTAGGGGGTGGGGGAGGACAATGGGGTGCAGGGGATGGAGGAGTGTAGATTGGGGCAGGGGGAGGCGAGGTGGTGTGGTAGGCATTGTTGAGGGGGTACTTGGCTGGCTGGTTGTTCTTGACTCTGGTGAAGTTAATACAGCGCCCCTGGAAGAGAAACAGAGAGAAGACATGAGCTGAGGCTTGCTCCGTGGCCCTACATCAGGCAGGTGGGAAGCTTGGAGGGTGGTTAGGAAGAAATTGATTGAAGGCAGGCATTTTATTTATGAAAATGCTCTATTGGCATACAACAGAATCGGACAACAAATAAGTTGTGTTTTTCCTCCTATGTTTCCTGTGTTTCAAAGTCATTTGTTATAACTTTTCCCCCCTGTATTTTTACCTCTCTCTCAAGGTGCAGGAAGTGAAGTGACTGACATGAACTGCAAGCAAGGGTTCAAGATCTATATTGAGGTCATTGAAAACATTCTCCTCAACAAACTTGCCAGCTAGTATTATGATCAACAAGTTTTTTTCCATATCCCAGAGTAGAGAATTGAGTCTCAGAAAAGCCAAGACATTTCTCAAGGTTACAAAACTAGCAATAAAAGAATTGGGTCTTCAAAACCAAAATAGACTTCACTAGAGGCCGGAGTGGTGGCGCAGTGGTAGGGCGTTTGCCTTGCATGCCTTTGACTTAGGACTGACTTCGGTTTGATCCCCTGTTGTCTCATATGGTCCCCCAGGAGCGATTTCTGAGCTCATAGCCAGGAGTAACCCCTGAGCATCACTGGTGTGGCCCAAAAAAACCAACAACAGCAATAACAACAACAAATAAACTTCACTGCCTCTATACATTCCACTACAGCATGATGTTTTCTAAGTAGTGATCCCCAAATTTATAAGTGAAGGACACTAATTGCAATAGATTTCAATTACACTTCGGGAGGCAGTGAGCTCATGGCTATTTTGCCCCCATATTGACATTTGCAGGTGTTGAAATATAACTGCTTTGTCTTGAATGTGACAGATTGGAAGGATTCTCAGAGGTTCTCTTGGGTTTTCTTCCTCTGATTTCCTTTTACCCTCAATTATTGATCTGGACAGAGGAAAAATAAAGGAGATCTTCCTCCCAATGTGGCCTCCCCCTCCATACTCTGCCCTCCCTGAAATCTGGGTGTGAGCAATGGTCCTGACTTTGTGCTAGTAAAGGTGCTCTTCTTCCAAATGCTGCTCACTTGCTCAGAAAGTTTTGAGTTTGAAAAAAAAAATACAAGAGACAACACATGTTGAGCATGTGCTTTGCAAATAAACCATGAGAAACTAAGGCTTGGCCCTCAGCACTTGATTCTGGCAGTACCACTAGGAGTGATCCCAAGCACCGAGCAGGGATTAGACCCTCATTACCACTGACTGGATGTAACACAAAAACCAAAAGAGGAAAGAAGGAAAAAAAGAAGGAAAGGAAGGAGGGAGGGAGAAAAGAAAGGAAATAGGGAAAGATGGAAAAGTAAGGGAAGCAGAATGGAAGGCAAAAAGGAAGGAAAGAAAGAAGAAAGAGTAAGGGAGGGAGGGTGGAAGGAAAGGGGAAAGAAGAAATTGTTTTTTGTTTGTTTTGGGGACACAACCAGCATCGCTCAGGGGTTACTCCTGACTCTGTGCTCAGAAATCACTCCTGCATGCTCAGGAGACCATATAGAGTACTGGAAATAGAATCTGGGTCCTTCCCAGGTTGGTGGCTTGCAAGGCAAACGCCCTACCATTGTGCCATCGCTCAGACCCAGAAGAAATAAATTTTGAGAACATTTGGTGGCAAAGTAGGCAACTTCCATGGATTCTTTTTTCATATTTTTTTGGCTTGAACAATACAGAACAAACACTTGTTTTTCAGTCTCCAGAAATTCTAGAATTCAAAGCCTGGTCTAAGTAGCCCAAGGAGTGTCCTCTCTGTTCTCCACAGGACTACCATCCCATTCCCCAACAGAAAGCTCCAACCTCAACAGACACTTTGGAGCCTTTCCCTGGGCCTCCAGTGAAAGGAATACTGGACTTTTCAACTCACAGGGCTTTCCATCTGGACCTTATTCCTTGTTGTCCATTTAAGAAATTCCCATCTAGATTGGTGGTGGGAAATTCACACTGGTGAAGGGTATTGTACATTATATGACTGAAATGCAATCATGAACAAGTTTGTTACAATGAAACTAAACAAGCAACTGTATTATGAATAACCTTGTAAACCAAGGCACTTAATAAAAGTAATAAAAAAACCCACTCTACTTTTCTTGTCTGGGTCAGATAGTGGCCACTTGGTGGTCTCTGGCCTCCTTCCAAACTCTTTATACTTATAGGGTCTTTTATTTTTCTTATCTGAGGCCCACAGACTCTCTTCTCGAGGTGGGGCACCCCTTTCTGAGTCTTCTCTCCTTCGTTTTTTGTTTCTCCTTCTGCTCATTAAACTATATGCAGCATGGGGGCCAGGGTATAGATTTTATTCATTTTTTATTTTATTTTTTGTTTTTTTTGGGTCACACCCGGCTGTGCCAGGGGTTACTCCTGGCTGTCTGCTCAGAAATAGCTCCTGGCAGGCACGGGGGACCATATGGGACACTGGGATTCGAACCAACCACCTTTGATCCTGGATTGGCTGCTTGCAAGGCAAATGCCACTGTGCTATCTCTCCGGGCCCTATAGATTTTATTTTTACTGGCTTCACTTTCTAGAAGGACCATCCTCCCAGGGTGTCAAGTCTCAGTGGAATATGCCCAAAGAGTCCAGCTTTTGCTTTTCTAGACCCTTGGAAGATAGGCATGGGAGGTAATGAAGAGTATAAAGGTGGTGGTGGTCGTTGTTGTTGTTGTGTGTGTGTGTGTGGTTGTATCTGTTTTTCGTAGTTGCTAGTTTTGGTTTTTGTATTTCTGTTGGTATTGCTTTGTTGTTATTGTTTTTTGTTTTGTTTTTTACCTTTTTCTTCTCTTTTCCCCTTTGTTCTAAATTGATATTTATAACACCGAGAGGGACTCCTCATAGTTTTTTATTCTTTTCCTTTTCCTATATCTCCAACAGAACCACATTACTTGAATCATCTTGTTCAGTCTCATAAACTGAGAGGGAAAAATGGATGGTACCAGGTCCAGACAGTCGCATGAATATTTAGTGGAAATAAAAAATTATCAGACCTGAACATCAAACCCAAAGTCAATGACAACAGAAGTGATACCCAATCTACAACAAGCTGTACAAGTGGGGACCAGTTACACTAGTGTTCTTGGGGGTAAAGGAGGGAGATATGGGATGCTTCTGAGAACAGAGTGGTGGGAAGGCCCCTGATTCATTGTCACTATGTAACTTAAATATTACTGTGAAAGATTTGTAATTCACTTTGGCCACAATAAAAATTAATTAAAAAAAGAGTATAAGGGTATAGAATTTAAGACCTATAGACAAGAGAGATTGCTAGTGTGTGATTTGAGACCTGAACTTGTAAGAAGAGCCTCCTTGAGACATATATTTATGAAGGATGCTGGGCCAGAGACATCTTTTCTCATGGGCACAGATCTCACTTCTTTCAAGTCCCTTTCCCCCCACATCTTCCCCTGATGGATTCCTTCTCCTTGATTCCTTCATTAGTTATTTTTTTTTTAAGTTACAGTATATATCACACAGTGAAGCCACACTTTGACTAATACTTTGGTTTTGTCTTAAGTTACTTCCCTGACTAGATGAAAAGTTTCTAGAAGGTAAGAGCCTTGTCTTGTCCTTTGGTTTTTGGATACTTTCATGGTAGGAAGATTACTTATCAAAACTGAATAGTTTGGAAACACTTGAAAAACTATAGGGATTTGCACAACATTGGTAACAAAGGCTAGAAAATTCATTTATATGACAAAGCATTAGAAAGAGAGAGAGAGAGTCCTGGCAAGAAGGGCTTAATTAAAGCTTAATTGCACTGCAATTGATATAGAAAGCTCAATGTCATATTTCATAATAGCATCCCATTTTCTTTGAACTTTAAGCTAATGAGCTTAAATCAGGACTTAAGTTATAGGTTCAGATTGGGGTCCACTAACTGTAGGAAAAACTTACTATCCTCACTTTGCACTGTTTAGAACTTCGGGATCTCATTCAAATTTTATAAAATCAGTTGATTTTTGTAACCCAGTATTATAAGTTTTTCAGTTATCTAAGCAACCCTATTTTTCAGTCTAAGTCTTAGTTACAGTTTATCTGCAATTCTGGTTCAAACTCTTTCTTTTAAGGTGTCAGAATCCTGATAACCATCTGTGATAAATTCCTGTCATGGACAACTTAGAGTTGGGATTTACTGTACACATTATGCACTCTTTCCTAGACATGCTAACTCAGACCAAGAGACACAAGTGAGTCATTTCCTTTAAACATGAAGAAAATTCTAAGGCTGGGCTGTCTGGTGCCAAGTTCCCATGTGTTTGTTTTCTATTTCCCGAATATTGACCACTTACGATTCTCCCTCCTACAGATATCAGCGAGGGTGGGCTGTGTGTGTGTGCTCATCTCTTTACTTATTTCACATAATTATAACATTTTTACTAGAGATTTCTTTTGTGGAGGGGAAATCAGGAGTTCCCAGTCTTCATCTGCCAATACTTTTTTGCTTAGGCTAGATTGGGATCATCATAGATCTTTTTAGAGATATGAAAAGATGCCTAGAATGAAAGACCTCTCTCCAGTCAGCTGTAGATGGAGGAATCTGGGTAGAAGTTGGAGGAAAGGCCTTTCTGAAGCTTCCAGCTGCCTCCAGGGCCTCTCAGCCAAAGCCACTGAAGATTGGGTGGGGTAGAGAAAGACAGAGTGCCCCATTCCTTGGCTGAGGGATTGTACCTTGTGCCTCAAGGCTCCTGTTTCAGAAAACTGAGCTGTGATTTTAGGGATCCCTTGGTCACCAGAGTCATATTCAATGTTCCCCCTTGCCCCCCAGAGAGGAGGAGCCAGAGGGAGGTGATTGCTCACAGCTTCTGTCTTGCTTCTGCTGTGACACTCCACTCGCTGCTGGGTGAAATAGTGTGGAGATACATCACCTGCAGTCATGATGGTGATTCATAGAATTCACCAACGAGGTATTGGTGAAGACCTTGGAATAGTGCTGGCAAATGATGTTTGGTAAGCAAAGTTGGGTCTAGATGAGAAAACAATAATGATCAAGAGGAAAGGAAGGCTGCAGCGAGATCAAGTTTTCTGGCTCCTGGTTTATTTAGTGCCTTGGAAATGAATAGAAAATTAGAGCCTCTCCATGCTAATCTGGCTTCTAATCAAAAAATGGAGCATGGAATAGGTGACCGGAGTTGCCCTAAGAGCCCGCCCACTCTCTTGTGCCATCTTTCTCTCCTTCTACTTCAATGGAACTCTGACAATTTATTCATACAAGACCTCCCACTGTGCTTTGTGCACCAATTCACTGACCATGCATTTGTGCATACTTATAGTCCTGGGAAAAGGTGCAGACTCCGAATAAATACTTCCCTGGGGTCGGGAATAGTAATGCGCAATTAGGACTTCAGGGAGTGGTGTGGCTGCAAATTAAGTTCTTAAACCTGGAGCCAGAGAAGCCAATACAAACACTATAACACTTAGACCATATAATTGGCCTAAAGATCAGTTTACACGACATCACTTTTTGCTTGCAAGAGGATAATATAAAGGCCAGATGTTCTCAATGTCATATGCGCCAGCAAATCTGCACCAGTGTTTGGTTAAAGGTTGCTAGGACGATTGGAGATCTTTGCTGTACCCTTGTCTTTGTTAGGCAGCTTAATTCTTTGCAGTATTGTTTTTTGGGTGGTTTGATTCAGATCCAAGTTGGAGCTTTGACCTCAGTTTACTTCAGCTTGCTCATTTATAAAGCATAATTGTTATCCCCACCACCACCACTAGCAATGAAATGCTCTAGTCCAATTCTATGATAAATATGCAGTAATATCTCCTGTTAGTGATGGCTTAGCAAGAAGTGAGGTGACTTTCCTTCCAAGTTGGAAAATGCCATTTTGATTTGACCTAATCTAATGGTGTTGGGAGGATTATTAGAAATGTCCAAGCATACCATTCCTTTTAATTTATGGTCAAAACTTAATGGGCTAAGCATTATGTCTTCATTGTTCAGAAAGGAGACTGAGGACTCAAATTAACTTAAATAAGAAAGATACCTAAGATAACAGTCAGGGGCTGGAGAGCTACTACAGGGGTAAGGTGCTTGGCTTGCATGACAGCTGATCTGAGTTTGACCCCCAGCACAATGACCCCTGAGCACTGTCAGGAATGTTCCCTGAACATGGGGCAAGGAGTTAGCTCTAAGCACAGCCAGATGTAGCCCTTCCCACCTTCACCAAAAAAGAGAAAGATTACACGATCAAAACAATTTCTTGAAATTGATCAAAACAATTATCTGCTTGTTTGAACAGATAATTTTTTCAAGAGGACATCGAATAGTGAATAGGTATATGAAGAAGGGTCCGTTATCAAATTATCAGGGAATTTCAAGTCAAAATAACAATAAAATATCACTTTACACCAGCCAGAATGATCTAAATCAAAGTGTTTGGAAACATTAAATTCTGGCAGGGATTCTCTGTTGGTGGGATTACTGCTTGGTTTAGCCTTTTTGGAAAACTGTGAAGGCTTCTTGAACATTCAAGGTTATAATTTCTATATGACCCTACAAATTTACTCCTGGGCATAAAGATCACAAAACAATCTATTCAAAAGGACATATGCACATCTGTGATCATTGCTGCATTATTTACAATAGTGAAGATCTGGAAACAACCCAAGTGTCCAACAGCAGATGAGTAAATAAAGATATTGTGGTATAAAAAAAGATGTTGTGGTATATATGCACAATGGAATTATTACTCAACTGTGAGAAAAGATGAAACTTGGATGGAACTGGTTGTAAGTTGTGCTAAGTGACAGAATTAGAAATGACAAAGACAAATACCAGATGAGCTCACTTACTTGTTGAGTATGAAGAAACAAAGCAATTAGACAATCCCTAATATAAACAACCCCAAGATACAATCAATAAACACTGAAGGTCCTGGGGAGTGGTGAGGGAAGAAGGAACTGGGGAAAATGGTGGAAAATACCAGAATATCAGTGATAGACATGGTATAGCAGCACTGTAATTATACAACAATAATAGTGATATTATTGTAAAAAAAAAACAAAAAAAAAAACAAAAAAATGTAACCAAACAAAAAAACCCAAAGACTCAACCTCCCAAATCAGTTCTGTGGCTTTTTTCTATCTAATCCTAAGTATTAGATGAAAAGTACAAACAATTTCTTAGAACTCATGTTGATGGTATCACACAATGTTGTGTTTGGCCATAGCCTATCAATTCTTGGCATAGTTGTCAAGAGATCTTTCTAGACCATGAGTCTGGTCAATTCACAATATCCACTGCTCAAAATCCCTTAGTGGCTCTGCATCATCCTAAAAATAACATTCCAATGCCTTTAGTAGTCTGTGCAGCCTGTGGAAAACTGGTCTTTACTTACATTTCTCATTTTCTCTTGCCTTTTTTCTTCCTATCTATTCTGCAAACCTACATATATTTGTTGGATGGAAGAACATAAAGGTCCACATGACACTCCTTAGTATAAACACATCTCCCTCCAGGGGAGGTTGAGTATCTCTGATGCAGCATTCTATTAAATTTTTTTCTTGTTATAATTTAGGTAAAATAGTTACAACAGTGTATGTTGTGAAGTACAAAGTTACTGCACCTTCACCATTGCCAAAATATTCAACACTCTCCAACCATTGATTTTGTGTCACTTCTCGCATCTCACATTTCTTCCCTCTACTGCCTGGTAATCTCAATTTTGTAATGGGCCAGTGTTCTTAAGATCTTTCTAGCCGCACTAATTTAAGTCTAAGTTCCTGATCAACCTACACTTAATATTCCTAAGGTGGTGCAAACCTTCTTAGAAAGCTCATAGAAATTTGAGTTTCCAGAGAAACAAAAGTCCATGAAAGCCTGTGGGAGAAGATTAGGTCTTAGTCATGCTCTCACGGTTTCTTGGGCATCTTTCAGGCACTTGAAGGAGGGATGACAAGAATCTTCAATGTTCTTCTTTCTACATTTGAAATGCTGACACATTACCTTTAAAAATTTGGTTTCTGGGCCCGGAGAGATAGCACAGCGCCGTTTGTCTTGCAAGCAGCCGATCCAGAACCAAAGGTGGTTGGTTCAAATCCCGGTGTCCCATATGTTCCCCCGTGCCTGCCAGGAGCTGTTTCTGAGCAGACAGCCAAGAGTAACCCCTGAGCACCGTCGGGCATGGCCCAAAAACCAAAAACCAAAACCAAAACCAAAACCAAAACAAAAATTTGGTTTCTGAATGACTTGTCAAAGGAAATTATCCCTTAACAAAAAAATCCCTTATTTATTGCAGGTGCTACATTTTGAAATAATCACATATGCACCATCAGCATGAAAGATCTTGCTGTTCAGGGTGGACTTCTTTCCATTTGAAATGTAGACTTGCATTGATAGGCCATGGAGAAATAAGTCAGGAAACTGAGACAGTAGTCAACTGTGAGGGACAGGGGTGAGGTGGGCACAGAACTCTACCTTAAGTCCTGCCTCTAATATAGATACAGTGAAAACTTGAGTAAGTCACTTTCTCTCTATAGATTTAAGCTACTTCATCTGAAAATAAAGTTATTGTGCTAGGCTATACAATATCCAAGGGTTTTTCAACCCCAATATTCTATGATTCATCAAAATTCTAAGTCAATGCTTTGGAACCAGTCACTTAGATGCTTTCAATTCTTTGGGAGCAGCCAGTTTATATGTCTTTTTAATACTTAATTTGGATCAGTTTTTGTATTGCATATTTTTCCAGTTGGTCATAATATTGATAACTATTAAATCAAAAATTAAAAAAATTTCTCATCTTCTCTCTTGTGACTGTGGTCAGGATTCATGCTTGCCTGTGAATTATGTACTTGGGTTTATGGACTGACAGGGGAGATGCAAGAAGAGCCGAGGGCTGATTGTGTGCAAAAGACTAGCCAGTGGTGAGCTCATATGTGTTGAGTGTTATTAAACATCTGTTTGGGTAGCAGGCACACTGCAAGGAGAGGGATCTGGCTTTCCAAGATGGTTAAAAATGTGCCAGGGCTCCCACAATTAAACTAAATAGTTTCCAATGAATAGAGGTCATTTAAGGAAATTTAATTTCACAGAAAGAATATAAAATAATCAGATGAAGACTGACATTTATGCCAAATTTCTTCTAACAAACACCTTTTTCTCACTGGCCTGGTTCTCCCAATCATTGTCTTGTTTGAAGCTTGCAGGTAATTCTCAAATTACAACTGGATTGTATTAGCGAGCCAAGTTTCCCCCCCCCCCTTTTTTTCTTTCTTTAAGTCAATTGTTTAGAGCTGAGGGAACATAGTTTCTCACTTTAGTCACATTTGTAAAAGGAGTTGGTCTTCAGGGAGGACCACAAAAGTTCATTGGTGTACTAAAAGCAATTGATGTAATCCTGCTTAAGTTGGTACTATTGTGATAAATGTACACATTTGCAGAAAACTGATGAGTGACTGTAATAGAAGGTTATATAGTGCTTTCTTCCCCATCTAATATTTTTGTTGTAATTTATGCTTCTTATTTTTTGACACATACTTTTTGAGTGTGAACTTGTGTGTAGATGGTATAGAACAATCAAAACTAGTTTGTGTCTCATGAAGAATGCAGTTCACAAATGCTCAGAGACTGCAGGTAACGTGATTCTACAAACAAATGGAACTTGTTGGGCTAGAGATGGATACCTAACCTGAGCTAGGTGAGTCAAGTTCTCTCTTCTGGGAGTCTGGAGTTATCACAGAATTACAAGAAATCAGTTAAAAAATCAGTTATTGAGGAAATGAAAGTGGGAAGTGGGAAAGTGTAATTTGCCAGGACAATAAGAAGTAGAGTTGGAAGAAATAGATTCTGTCTCTTAAAGATGCTTCACTCTTCCCCATCCTAACTCTCACTCATCATTTATAACTTAGAATCACTAAGCAAATAAGCCTTCTTGTTTTCAGGCTATATGGCCTGATAATGGGTATGTAAAACATACATATATTATAATTATAATAATAAATATAACATATTATATATACAGACACATTAAAAGTTGTCTTCCTGCTAAAACTTTACAACATAACCCACCTCTTCTAGGAAAACCTCCAAGTTCCTCACTGTGAATTGGCTCCTGCACTATTTGCATCCCTACCATCTCATTTCCTCCTTTCTGTGAATCCTACACTTTACTTTTGTTCTATCATAGGCATTAGAATTATCATATTGAGTTTTTTTTTTTAAACAGCAACCGTACACAGGTCTTATATGGGGATAAGGAGAAAGTGACGCAGAAATATGTCATTGTTTCCTTTCTTATTTCTCAAAGTCAGACCTAGTACAAAGGGAAGGGTGTTGTGAGTGATGATGCCAGAGTCCTCAATTCTCTTTTAACCACCTCAAACCTGCCTTGTCCATAAATCTCCTCTAATAGCTTCCTTCTATGTGCTGGAAAAGGATCCAAGGTCAATCTTTCCAGTTATTTGATTCATTTTGCTGACACACACACTGGCATGCTCTCCATAATAATTTTTTAGATGCCAAAACTGAGGGCAAGATGAAAGTAAGAAGGAAATTTTTGGTAACAAGAGGAAATTAGGAAAATGAAAGGGTAGAAATAAAAATAGTGATGTTTGGTGGGACACGTGCAAACTTGGGGTTTAAGAACTATTCCTGAGATAAGGCTTACTCATTAAGAAACTTCTCTTTTTTAAAGCCTAATAAAAATCAGACATTTTATTTGTAGAAAATAAGAAGGAGGAGAGAAGAATGTTAAATTTTACAATTAATAATAATGTACTTAATTTTATAGATTACTCATACTCCTAAAATAGTGCATACATACATTTAAATAATGGTCTCAACCAACATAAAATATTTATAAATTATGCTGCAGTCAATGCTTCCTTGCTATTTTCAATATTCTTTGCAATGTTTGCATGATCTATCATATCACAAAGAGCCTGATGCAGTTTATTATTAGGGATTAAGAGTCCAATTTACCAGTACTTCTATCTTAACGTTTCTGAAAGTAATAACTAGAAAGTTCTAGAATCAATTCTGTCTTTGAATTGAGAGAATTTTTATCTTTATCTTTTTATATATTCTGTATTTCAAATAACATTTTTTTTTTTTTTTGGTTTTTGGCCACACCCGGCAGTGCTCAGGGGTTACTCCTGGCTGTCTGCTCAGAAATAGCTCCTGGCAGGCACGGGGGACCATATGGGACACCGGGATTCGAACCATCCACCTTAGGTCCTGGATCGGCTGCTTGCAAGGCAAACACCGTTGTGCTATCTCTCCAGGCCCATAACATTTTTTTTGTATGTATTCAATGCATGAGAAAATTTTCTCCCAATCTGGACATTATTTTAGAGTACAGTTTTGGGTGACTAATATACATATGTATATACATGTGTGTATGTATATACTAATATATATATTGGCACAGATATTGACTTAGATGTTGCACCTTTTTAAATCCATTTCCATAATTTATTCTACTTAGAAAATAATTTATTACATGTAAGCTTTTGTTTTAATAGCGGCCACACACATCGTGCTGAAGAAAGGGTGTTGGGTTAACCCTGGAGGTGTCCCTGCCGACAGTGTGATCCTGGTAGTGTGATGCTCAAGTCCAAAGGGGATCAGAGGCCACCAGGCCCACACTTGGCAGTGCTTGGAGCTCATCTGGTGCTGGGGATCGAATTCAGGGTCTTGCAAGTGCTAGGCATAAGCTCTCTTCCTGGTCTCTCACTAAAATTATTTAAGCATCAGCGTAAGTTTGTACTTTGCAGGAAATTTTCATAGTTAAACAAATCTATTTGTAACAGGACATTTTTGTGGTGGTAACTGAAACAAAGATTGTTTTATATGTAAACCTGGGCGAGACAGGCTCAGGATAGTCTGAGCTATCTGCTCTTACTCTGTTCTTACTCCCCCACCTATTGGTGGTCTCTGCACTCAATAAAAACAGTCCTGGCAGGCAGCCCACTCTTGATATGCAGTAGAAGATTGTCAAACTACTCGTGTTTCATTCTTAGGCAGTCTGGATTATTTCATGAGCGACCTTGCTTTAGATTCATTCACCTGGGGTTGGAGATTTAGAGTCTGGAGTGATTTAACACTTTTTTTTTTGTATTTTAGATGTTATTCTTGTTTGCATTTTATAACATTTGTTTTTCAAAACTTTCCCGGGGGGTGGGATGTCACACCTGATGGTGCTCAGGATTATTTCTGGCTCTGCACTCAGGAATTGCTCCTGGAATGCTCAAAGGATCATAGCGATTGAACCTGGATCAGCTGCATGCAAAGCAAAGTGCCCTACCTGCTTTACTATCACTCTCGCTCTGTTATAATAGTTTGAACTTCTAAATGTATAGTAAAATGGGCATCTCCAAATAATATTTTTTAGGGGAGAGAAACCTCCTAAGTAGTAGTGTTCAGGAGGTCCAAGCCTTCACCTGCAATTCCTGTCCAACCAGGTCCTGCTTGAGGTTATAAAACTAAATACTAAAGTCTTGCTTTTGCTTAATTATTATAGTTTATTCCTCTAACCATAGCTTTCTTGGCTTCATACTTATTTCTATATTTTAAAGAAATGCTTATTTCATTTATTTCATATTTTCTGGCTAGATAACAAAGAATTAAGGCTATATATTTTTCTAAGTCTCATAAGCTTTCATCATTCTAAATGTCATTAGTTTTTAGAATCCTAGTAATTAAAATTTTGCTCTTTGGTTTAGGGGCCACACCTCGCAGTTTTCAGCAGACCAATGTAGTGCCAGAATTGAACTGGCCAAGTGTAAAGCAAGTCCTTATCCTTGTATTATCTCTTTGGCCCTTGTTTTCCTTTTATTTATCAATCAATCAAGAATTTATGAATGTTTTTAATTTTTTTCATTATATTTTGTTCAACTTTCCTTCACCAGGGACTCCAGGTATAGGCAGTCAGGGTCACCACCCCTTAGAGCACTGTAGGATGGGACATTGAACTCACAATACCATAACCATCAATCCAATGCTTTTAGCCATCGAGTTGTCTTGCTGTCTCTCCACATCCAAAGTACTTTAGAAAAACCTCTAATGCTTTATTTCTTAGTTCCAATTATTCTGTTTATTATTTTATTATCATGCTGTAGGAAAATGTGATGAGTAAAACGATAGTTTCTAGGCCTAGCGGATGATAACATAATGGGTTTGGGTGAATGCTTTGTAGAGAGAGGTTCAAGGTTTAATCCCTAGCATGACATGGTCTCCTGAGCACTGCTGAATGTGGTCCTGGTGGCTCCCCAAATTTTTTCTGAGATTATGACTCAGTCAGGCTTAAGCACAAAACCTTAAGGCATGCACAGCAGAGTCATGTATCAGCAGGAATGTTTCCTGGGCCACCTAAACAAGAATAGGAATTTCTATTCTTCATGCCATGGGCCTCCATGTAAAAAGGCCTCCACTTCTGTGGAGAAAGGCCAATTTGTTAAGTTCTCCCTTTTGCTCTCCTTCAATCTGACCCTAATTCACTAAGGCTTCCTACTGTATAGATCACTTGAGAAGGAAAGGTGAGAATGTAAGTTATTGTGGCTACTTTTGCTTTCCCCTCCCAAAATTATACATTCTGGATTTGTCTGATTTTTTTTTTTTTTTTTTGGGCCTCACCAGCTGTGCTCAGGGCTTACTCCTGACTCTACATTCCTGGAATCCCATATGGTTTACTGAGCCTCCCAGGAGCAATTTCTGAGTGCAGAGCCAGGAGTAACCCCTGAGTGCTGCTGGGTGTGGTCTCAAAACAAAAACAAAACAAAACAAAAGCCACAGATAACTGGATACATAAACTATGGTAGGGACCAGAGCAATAGTATAGTGGGTAGGATGCTTGCCTTGAATGTGGTCATCTAGGTTTGATTCCTGGCATCCCATATGGTTCCCCAAGCTCAGCATGAGGGATTACTGAGTGCATAACTAAGAGAAACCCCTGAGTATCACCAGGTGTGGTTCAAAAAACCACCAACCAACCAACTCTCCCAAACTATGGTATATGTACACAATAGAATACTACTTGGCTATATGAAAATACAAAAGCATGCAATATTCTGCTGTGTTGATGGAAATGCAGAGCATCATGCTGAGTGAAGCTAACTGAGAAGAGAGGGGCAGACACAGAATGATTTCTCATATGTGGAATATAAAGCAGCACAGCAAGGAAATAAAAAATGCTCAAAGGGAACAGCACTTGCTATCTGGTCGATAGCACTTTGTTTGGGGGCTGGAGTGATAATACTGAAGGTAAGGTGCATGTGGCTAATCAGATTTGATCTCTGCACCCCATCTAGTCCCCTGAATATTTTTAGGAGTGATCCTGAGTACAGAGTGAGGAGGAAGCCCTGAATACTTTCAGGTATGGACTCCACCCCATAAAAAACAAACAGTTTTGTGGGAGGCAGTGATTAGGATGAACAGAGAGAAGTAAATACTTTGGTGGAGAGTGTAGTGTTGGAACATTGTACCCATAAAGCCCTGCCAATAACATTATTGTAAATCAAGGCACTTAAATAAAAAGTACATCTGATAGCAAAGGAATGAATATGGTTGAAACCATTTTGGCATTGCTTCTCCTCACCTTGCATGTTAATCTCCAAACTTCACTACAAAGTGAGAAAGTAGGCTTTATAATTTTGTTTTAAAGGTTATGAAATGTACCCTTCTCTGAGGCTTGAGAAATCTTACATGATAGCACCAGGGTCCATGTGTAAGTTGCCTTGAGTTGGAAACTGGCTTCCTCTTCCCTTAGTGTTGCTTCCTGTAAGCTGTGTCCCTTGGCATTTCTCCAGTCTCATTCAAGACAATGGGTGGGGAACACCTGGGAGGCCCTCCCACAGAGATCAGCTCTGGAAAAATTTCAGGCTGGCAATACAAATAAACTCTGGGAGTCCAGAAATTTGGTGGGAAAAAGAGTGACCTCATACTTAGTTAGAGCAATCTTTGTTCAGTCTTCAAAAGCCATGCAGATGGGTTTGGGGTACTAGCGGTTTGGCCCATTCCCTTCTTTGCTTCCATGGCCACCAAATAGCTTCTAATTTCCTAAGGAAGCAGATTCTTGAGGCTAATCTATGTGGCTGAGATGGAGGCAAAGGTGGAGACCACCACCATTCTGGACAGTTTGCTCTACTTTTCGGGGCTTTTAGCTGTGAAGGAAAAGGTAAAAACAAACAAACAAACAAACAAAAAAACAAACCCAAACCAACAAACCACCACCACCAAAAAAACACAAAGGTTGGCACAAGAGTGATACTAATCCTCTGTGGTCACTGCAACTTCAACCTCACTCTTCCTCTTTCCTATATTTTCTTTCTTGGCTCCACTCCTCTCCTCCCCTGGGTGTTAATGTTTATGTTTCTGAGTGAGCTGAGCAGAAATCCCAAATTTCTTTGTCTTGAGACATCCTCTTCCTACCCATTATGCCCTCAGCAAGCCAGTCTTCCACCTTGTGTGTTCATCACAGCACATGGAATGCACTTTTTTGTAGGAGTTTTTCATTCTTTATTTAAAATCCTTCCTCACCATCTGGTGATCTGAGGTCACTCCTCCTCCTCCTGTATCTGGCCCCTGCTCTGCTATTGTCTTGACTCGAATATTAGAGTTGCTTATTAAATGGCCTCTTTCTTGGGTTGCTTGCTGATTACTGTTGTCACAGAAAATGGTTATAATTTTCAGTGGAGACTGTTGAAACAACACTGATTCTATTAGCTTGGAAATACCACGAGGAAGACATCACTGTCCACTCAAGGCCACTGGAAGAATATTGGATGCTGACTGTTTGGGCTTTCCATGTATTTTTTACTTTTAAGGGTTTAAATCTTAGTTTAGTCTGCCAGAAAACATTACCTCACCATACTCTGTCACTAGGTTAAGAAAAAATTTATGAACTAAATGAAGATTGAATTTCATACTCAGAGTCCAGAAATCTTAGGGGACCACTAGACAGAAAAAAATGAAGATCAGAGGATTGTTAATGATGAATGAGGACTTTGAAAATTGGTGTCCTGAGAGACCTGGGCACAGAAAGGAAGGTGCTGCTGAAGGGAATAGGAGCAAAGTGGTTAGGGCATAGCCACTGTGTTTTGTGATTTAGGCTTACATCTTCTTACTTGGGCTTTGTTGTAACAGGCTGGAACATTTTTCTACCCACCAGGGAGTCTAGCTCACACATCTGAGATGCAATTCTACAATTATCTCTTATAGTTTGCATCTGTTTTCTTCTCTTCAATAACCACCCCTCTCAAAAATATGAAGGAGAAAGTAAAATCGCATTGTCAAAGGTTGACCACTGATAGTATTTTGGAAAGAGATGTTTATTTTCTGATGTACAATACATCCCACCCCTTTCCTTTTTCCTAGAGGTGAAAGCTCAGTCTAGAAAACTAAATGGATTCATTGACAAACTTTCTTTAATAAATTGTGCTATGATGAAAATTGAGACCCTACTGAAAGCCTTTTACTACAATTTTAGGTACCCTTTTTAATTATTTTTTAAAACTTTATTCATTGATTGATTGGTTTTTGGGCCATATCTGGCAGCACTCAGGGGTTACTCTTGGTTCTGCATCCAGAAATTGCCCCTGGCAGGCTGGGGGCCATATGGGATGCTGGGAATCAAACCGGGTTCCTCCCGGGTCAGCTGCATGCAAGGCAAATGCCCTACTACTGTGCTTTTTCTCCAGCCCACTCTTTTTAATTCTTATTCAAATTCAAAATTGAATCGTGATATAAATATCAGATGGGACATATCTAATGAATTTAAAAGAAATAATCTTTCATATTGGTATAAGGGCTAATACATCCCCTGAACTCTGATATCTCCCTTTTATAATTTACTATATGGCACTTTTTGAAATTAGAGATAGAGTTAGAGATACTTTTTGAAAGATACCCTTCAGGGAGTCTTGATGGGAGATATCCATCTATAGGAGCAGTAGCCACTAAGTTCTGGTTTTTAATAATTGGACAGTGTCTATGTAGCTCCTGGTCACTAATTGTAATGTGAATGGTCATTTCAGACTGTGTACTATGACAAAAAATATCCTGTATATATTTTTCTTCTTTTTGTGTATAAAGGAATACTGCTTTATTTTTTTCTATGACATTGCTCCATTCTCTACATGCTATTTTATTTCATAGGACTTTTTATCATGACATGTCTTATGAGCTGCATTCTTTGGACATACCAAATAAAATCACCCTTTGTACTGGCAGCACTCAGGGGTTACTTCTGGCTCTATGCTCAGAAATCGCTCCTGGCAGGCTCAGGGGACCATATGGGATGCTGGGATTTGAACCACCAACCTTCCGCATGCAAGGCAAATGCATTATCTCCATGCTATCTCTCCAACCCCATTGCTGAATTCTTTTAGAGCCACAGAACAAATGAGATCTCAGGTTGTTGGCCTGTGGGGGCCTTTCAGGGTTCATGTGTTCCATACTTTAGTTTTGCAATTAGCTAGGATTAAGCTGTCAAAACATTTTTAACCAGAGGGAAGCAAGTGGATGTTGCCTTTACATGTGACATGAAAAGACAGTGTGTATTCATGCTGAAATGAATGATATAATTCATTTGTCAATTCAATGAGTGACCAAATAATAATTTCATTCTCAAAAGTAGACGAAACTGAATTAAGATATGGAATGCAACTTTGGAAATGCTATTTTAAACTAATTAAGCATAATACACAAGCATATACTGAAAGAAAAAATATTATGATTTCTTTTTTTTTTTTTTTTTGGTTTTTGGGCCACACCCGGTGACGCTCAGGGGTTACTCCTGGCTA
Organism: Suncus etruscus; assembly: GCF_024139225.1. Lineage (NCBI taxonomy): Eukaryota > Metazoa > Chordata > Mammalia > Eulipotyphla > Soricidae > Suncus > Suncus etruscus. Next base: position 25,610,579 of record NC_064859.1, read on the forward strand.
TGCGCTCAGAAGTCGCTCCTGGCTTGGGGGACCATATGGGACGCCGGGGGATCGAACTGCGGTCCGTCCTAGGCTAGCGCAGGCAAGGCAGGCACCTTACCTCCAGCGCCACCGCCCGGCCCCAATATTATGATTTCTAATTGTTGGGGACGAAGAGAAAGCATGGAGGTAAGGCATTTGCCTTATATTCAGAAGGACGGTGGTTCAAATCCTGGCATCCCATATGGTCTCCCGAGCCTGCCAGGAGCGATTTTGAGCATTGAGCCAGGAGTGCCTCCTGAGCACTGCCGGGTATGACCCAAACCCCTCCCCCCCCCAAAAAAAAAAAAGATTCCTTATTGTTACACAGTATAACAGTATAAGAGATCTTTTAGGTTCTCTGTGCAAAATGCAATTTTCCCAGTGACACAGACCTAGAGATTTCAAGGCAGTGACTTGTTCTGTCAACAAAATATGGGGAAATGCTCTATCTGTATAGAAGCATTTCTTATTCTGGGCATGAGAGGGTCTTTATGTGAATGAGGAACCCTCTTTGAAGAGAACTGAAATGAGTTAATGTTGCCCTGTGGCTTTCTAGGTCCAGTAGAATCTCAGAGACTCTGCAGGAGTTCCAAGTGAGGGGAGGTAGCAGGAATTACTGCTCTCTTATATAATCAGAAAAAGGAAGTCACAAGAAGAAGATAAGGGTACAACACCAAGGTTTCCTGTAGAACCATAAGACTGTCTTGGCTCCCTGTCTGGCTATCTCTGTTAAATATTTTGAACTTTTCAATAGAAAGAACTGTCAACAATATAAATGTCAAGCAAAGCAGACTTCAAGTTAGCTAGCCTTCCATTTCTTTAGGTCTTGTCACTAACTCTTAGAGTTTAATAAAATGCAAAAAATGTAGTGCCTGTAGTTTGAGATAGCTTCCCTCCAGTGTAATTCTTTTACAGTGTACTCCTTGGGGGTTATTGAAGCAAAGTCTGTTTAAATATACAAGAAGGGTCAAAATGCTCTGAAAAGGTTAACAGAAAAAAGGAACTTATTTTTTTGGTTAACAGTATTTATTATTATTATTATTATTTTTTAAATAATTTTTATTGTGACCAATGTGAATTACAAGTCTTTCACAGTAGGAACTTCTTTTTTATAATGAATGATTTCAATGGAGAAATTTTATTTTTTCTACTATTAATATACTATGATATTTTTATTATTAATTAATTTTAATAATTTCTTTTAGCATCATGGTTACAAACATGTTTGTATTTGGGGTTCAGCCATAAAATGCATACCTCTTTTCACCAGTGCAAATTTCCTCACTGATAGAGGAGAGAAATGGGAGACATGGGTGAAGAGGAACTTCTTCTTTTTTTTTTTTTTTGTTTTTGGGCCACACCTGACGGTGCTCAGGGGTTACTCCTGGCTATCTGCTCAGAAATAGCTCCTGGCAGGCACAGGGGACCATATGGGACTCCAGGATTCAAACCATCCACCTTAGGTCCTGGATCGGCTGTTTGCAAGGCAAACACCGCTGTGCTATCTCTCCGGCCCTGAAGAGGAACTTCTTAACAGTGACAATTGAAGTGAGTTAGTTCAGAGGTGCCAGCTTGAGGTGGTTTTTGCCTCCCAGGTAGACAGAGTCGAGGGACACTTTTCACCACATCTATTGGTGACTTTGGCTGACTGAAGGGAGACCAGCATGCTGAAAAGAACTGGACAGGCTAAATTAATAGACAAAATCAAGTGAGAAGGCCTTCAGGAGTAAAAGCTGAGTCTAGCAAGAAATTAAAGATGGTGGAACGCCCAACAGAAAATGAATGGATCAAAATTTGTGATATATACAATACACACACACACACATACATACACACACAGAATGGAATGCTAATCAGTTCCAAGAAATTTGCAATTTGTACCAATATGGATATCCTGCTGAGAAAAGTCAGACAGAAGAAAATATAGATACAGAATGTTCTCTTTCATGTGTGGGTCTTGAAGGTATAAACAAGGTAGCAGCAAACAAAGGTCCAAAAAGAGCAACACAATGGAATAATTAATTCTTACAATAGAGAGGTGGTAGAAACTTGAGAGGGAAGGATATTGGGGTTCTTGGGAGAGGGATGTGGGTACATTGGTGATGGGTGTGGTACTGGAATTATGTTCATGAAAACCCATCCTTAACAGCATTATAAGCTACAGAAAGTCAACTAACAATTTTTTAAGAAAGAAATATTTAAATTTTCCTATACATGGAATCTATTATGCTGAGTGAAATAAGTCAGAGAGAGAGAGGGAGAGAGAGAGAGAGAAACACAGAATGGTCTCACTCATCTATGGGTTTTAAGAAAAAAGAAAAAAAAAGAAAAAAAAGAAAAATGAAAGACATTCTTGCACTAATAATTTTCAGACACAAAAGAGAAAAGAGCTGGAAGTTCCAGCTCACATCATGAAGCTCACCACAAAGAGTGATGAGTTTAGTTAGAGAAATAACTACGTTCTGAACTGTCCTAGTAATGAGAATGTATGAGGGAAATAGAAAGCCTGTCTAGAGTACAGGCGGGGATTGGGTGGGGAAGAGGGAGATTTGGGACATTGATGATGGGAATGTTGCACTGGTGATGGGTGATGTTCTTTACATGACTGAAACCCAAACACAATCATGTATGTAATAAAGTTATTTAAATAAAAAAATTAAAAAATATTTGCCATGCAGGGGGACTAAATAAAATGCCAATTTACATTGACATGAAAATATATACATAATTCACAATAAAATAAAAAGACTTAAAAAAAAAAAGAAACTCGACTTCTAGAGTTTTTGTTGTTGTTGTTGTTGAGGAATATCCATATTGTTTTCCAAAAAGCCAGGACCAGTCAGCATTCCCATCAGCAATGAATGAGACTTCTTTTCTTCCTGCATCAACGTCAGCATTGGTTTTTATGTTCTTTTTGATGTGTGCCAGTCTCTGTGGTATAAGATAATATCTTATTGTTGTTTTGATTTGCATCTACCTGATGATTAATGATGTGGAGCATTTTTTATATGCCTTTTGGCTATCTGTATTTCTTCTTTGAGGAAATGTATGTTCATGTCTTCTTCCCATTTTTGGATGGGGTTAGATGTTTTATTTCTTGTTAAGCTCTACTGGTGCCTTATATATCTTAGATATTAACCCCTTATCAGATGGGTACTGGGTGAGTAGTTTCTCCCATTTTGTTGACAATATTTATATCCTAGTTGCTGTTTCCTTTAAGATACAGAAGTTTCTTGGTTTTATGTAGCCCCTTGCCTAACTCTGCAGCAGATACTTTTCTTCTCTCTCTCTTTCTCTTTCTCTCTTTCCTTTAGTGTCTAGAGTCTAGACACTATGGTCTGTGGTATTGTTACTGAAGGTATATTATGAATACCACTTTATTTCCTTTCAGCACACAGTTCTTGTCCATAGTGATCATTTTCAACTATCATTGTCATAATGGTCCTTTCTCTCCCCAACTGTACTCCCCCTTAATTTAGGGTAAATGTTCTACCATGAAATACACTCCTGGTCCTCATCTCTTTTTATAGATATTATTACCATACTACAGAAAATATTCTGCTTAGTGAAATAAATGTTTTGGTGGTCAACTTAATGCCATATATACAAGTAGATTCTTAATGATGCACACATAAAACTGATACAATGTTAGAATGCCCAGTTGCTTCAATAATGAAAATGGAGATAGATTCTGATATGAGAAACCCTTACCCAGATATAGGCTGGATAAAGAAGCTTTGGGGAGTTCAGACTACCTGTGAACATAGGGCAGCATGTGACCACTAAAGGGAGCAAATAGATTCTCAGGCCACACAAGGAGTCCAGTGCCACCATAGTGACCTGCCTACATTCTTCAGATCGAACCTATTGAGAAACTAGGAGCGTTACTAAGGAGAACTTTGGAGAGACTGGAAAATTCAGGAGAATGACTTGATCTTATAGCATAATACTTGTTGAAAGCGTGGATGCCAGACTTCTACTCCATAAAAACTGAATAAGGATTATCAAGAGAATCTATCACTTCAACATATGCTGAAGGATATATGATCAGAAAGATATGTGTTATGTAAAGAAAATAAATTAGTTAAATATTTACTATAGCACCTGGCAAATGGTAAAAGACCTAATTATTAGCAATGCAAAAAATGAGGGAGATGAATGAATAAAAATCCTAGACCTACTCTTATTTTGTTTAGGTTTGTTTTGGGGTCCCATCTGGCAGTACTCAGGTTTTAATCCTGACTCTGATGGTTCACGGAGACCATATCTGGTCAGGGATTAAGCCCAGGTTAGTTTATACAAGGCAAGGGCCATAACCCCTCTACTCTTTCTTTTTTTTTTTTTTTTTTTTTGTGGTTTTTGGGTCACTCCCGGCAGTGCTCAGGGGTTACTCCTGGCTCCATGCTCAGAAATTGCTCCTGGCAGGCACGGGGGACCATATGGGACGCTGGGATTCGAACCGATGACCTCTTGCATGAAAGGCAAACGCCTTACCTCCATGCTATCTCTCCAGCCCCCCCCCCTCTACTCTTTCTTGAGCCCCCAGGATCTACTCCTAGCCAGTTGGTTAAGGGAAGTTGATGATCTAATTTTCTGTTCCTTAATTGGGGTTTCTTTGACATATAACATGAGAAGAGTTTCTGGTGGCTAACACAAAGACACTGTATTTGTCTACTTAAAATAAGTCTAGTTCACTTTGTCATCACAAAATTTACACAAAGATTTTCTTTTTATGGTGAGAACTTGAACAATTTACTCTTTTAATAACTTTCATTATATGCAATGAAATAGAATTAACTATGTAATCATGTTCTAGATTACATAGCATAATTTATTACTTTTATAACCTGAAATTTGTACATTTTTATATAGGTATAAATTTATATATATGTAACATATATTTGTATATATATTTGATATAGATAGTATTTGCCTTTCTGTTATTTTTTGTTTGTTTTTGGGCCACACCTGGTGATGCTCAGGAGTTACTCCTAGCTCTGTGCTCAGCAAACACTCCTGGTAGTGCTCAGTTGCTCATATGGGAAGCTGGGACATTGAACCTGGGCCGAACATGTGCAGACAAATGCTCTCCACACTGTGCTATCACTCCATCCCCCGGCCTTTTTTTTTTTTTTTACCACTGTTTCTTTTTTTTTTTGTAAATATATTTTTATTTTAATCATAGTGGCTTACATATCGTTCACGGTAATATTTTAGGTACATATCAACATTGAATTAGGGGAATTCCCGTCACCGAATTGTCCTCCCTCTACCTCCGTTCCTGTCCTGCCTCCCATATCCTCCACCCTCACCCCCGGGGCTGCTAAAATGAGTGGTCCCCTCTGTGCCTACATTACTACTTAGTGATCTTAGAACTATTTGGTCATGGTACCTCCGTTATATCCCCCTCTAATTGGGAGGCGAGACTAGATAGTTCAAGTTATGTGGTTTTGTTTGAAGAAGAGAAAAGTAATAAAATGGGGTAAAAATCAAATACACCGAAAATGGGCGGAGTCCTTCTAGAGGCTCTCAATCTCAGTTTGAGAGATGAACCCCCAGCCTTTTTTATTTTACTTACAACAATGCCTCCAAGGTCCACCTAAGTTATTACAAATGGTAAAATTTCATTTTTGCCTGGTGAATCTCTAATATTGATCTATGGTATATTTTTCTTGTGGTAAGCATTGTGATTTTCACTAGATTTGAGGTTCTTAAATCAAAGAGATTTCTGAGTAATAAGATAAGCAAGTAAGTAAGTAGAGAGAAGTTTCCTGATTTCAATAGTCCTTTCTGCTTCTGATGTCCTAAGGCCCAGATATAATAATAGGGCCACTAAATAGCATCCCATCTAAAGATCCTGAGTAAAAAATTAGATGAATAAATTGTTATTTTGGGTTTTATTGGTTTAATTTATTTGTGTTTTAAATGTATTACATGAGAAATTAATAATCTGTACATTATAACCACTGGTAGAACTAAGAATGAGTTTCCTGATGTCAAAAGAGGGCAGCCATAATTGGATTGTTTTAATTGGACCTGAACCTTTCAGACCAAGTCTTTCCATTCCCATTTCTCCAGGTTTAAGGGTCCCCATCCCAATTAAGTGGTGGCCTAAATGGGGCAGTGATATTTAATAGGCTTTGGTTTTCTGTGAACCTTTCATCAATGCTGACAGAAGCCAGATCATTTCAGCTGCCTTTCACCTTCTGGTGCTGGGTTCTTGAGTGTTATAGTTTTTCTGCTGCTGTGATTTCTGATATCTGATGAAAGTTGTTCAAAATTAGGTGTTATATAACTATTATTCTTCCCTAAAGTGTTCGAGGCTTCTCAGACAGGCCCAAACAGGTGCTTTATGGAAAAATGACTTGGCATCCAAGAAGGTGCTTTATGGAAAAGTGACCTAGCAGGTATCCTCTACTTTAGGAGAACCTTCCTAAAAGGTTCTGTTCTAAACCTTCCTGCATCAATTAGAAAGAGGGTTTGAGGGGCTAGAGAGATAGCATTGAGGTAAGGCATTTGCCTTGCATGCAGAAGGACGGTGGTTTGAATCCTGGCATCCCATATGGTCCCCTGAGCCTGAGGAGCAATCTCTGAGCATAGAGCCAGGAGTAACCCCTGAGCACTGCCGAGAGTGACCCCCCCCCCAAAAAAAAAGAGGGCTTGAGTTCTCTGGAGCTTATAAGCACTTTGAATCCATGACTATGTCATATTTGAGTGATTACTTTTAGACAAACACAGCACACTCTCCTTATTGACTTTTTTGTTCTTCATATAAACATATAAAAAAGCATATCCAACTCCCCCTTTTTCAGAAAAGAAAACTTAAAATTGACCAACTGTCATTTATTACTATCTATTGCCTTTATCGGAGGCATTTTACCTACAAAGTAGCTTAAGAAATTGACCCATAATTTTCAAACTTACTGGAGCTAATTTCTTTCAGCTTAATTTTCATTGGCAAAGGCCTACAGAGACTCTTATAATGTTCCCATGAGAACTGGGACCAAGATTAGTAAAATATTAGGCTGCCACATTGGTTCATTGCAGGGGTTGCTCATCCAGCTTCTGAGTACCTTCTAGGTATTCAAGAAAAAGGGATCTCTTGTATTCTTCTCTCTGGAGGTTTGGGAGTCACTGGTAGATCTTGTCCACGAGTTAAGATCTTTTTTTATGCTCTCTAAATAGTAGGGTCTGGGCCTGAGAAGATTCTTTGACATGAGCTCAGAAAACTGAGAAACCATGTGAATAAAAGGGTATTTTTCTTATGATACTATTCTATGAATATCCAAGCTTTACAGGATGAGATGCTTTAAGGGATCAAACCCTCACACAAAGTGAGGCACTCTACAATTGAGCTACACTGGGCTCCACATTTGCTCCCTAGAGAAGGTATTCCTCTTAACACCTATAGCTACCTTTTCAGTTCTGAGAGGTTCACTAACTCAAATAACTCTGTAATTGGTAGGCTTGGTATTCAAGTCCAAGGCTTGATATTTGTAGTCCCCACTTTTATGTGCCCAGTGATCCTGAACCCAGAATTAGTGTATCTTATACAGAAATAATTACATTGAGTTGAATATGGTGTTCCTGGAGTAAGTAAATGGACTTTATCCTCTTTGATAAAGTCCAGAGGGTCAGAGGTGAAGGGGTCATTGCTGTGACCTGGACTCTGGCCAGCCTGAGGGATACATAGCTCTCAGGCACTCAGCACTTTTGGTGGGAACTGCTGACTGGAAGCTGGATGTCAGGTCTTGGCAGGAAGTTAAAACAGATCATTAAACAGATGTTTTATAAGCTCCAAAGACAGGAAACAGTGGTCATCTCTTTGAGCAAAGGTTTGCAGGGAGAAAACTGTGCCAAACCTCATTTAATTTCTGCAAATCTCACTAGATTTGTAAAGGGGGCTGACAGATGGAGTTTATCTGCATTTCAGCAAATCATTTCACACGGTGTCACTGCAGTATATTTAGAGAAAGGTGAACAGAGGTGGATTGGAGGTTTATCTGCTAATTTGCGGGTTCAGAGAAGGTTGGGCACAAAGCACCTGAGGAGTATTGATGTGACCATATTTTTCTGTGTACAAGCTGTCACAGCATGGGAGCCAATTTTGGTGAGAAAATTCAGGGAAAACTTAAGCAGCTTCAAGAAAGGAACTTTCTTGGAGGTAGCAAACACTGCAGGAGAGACAGAAGCTCTGGAGATAGGGGAATGAGATCTGCGCTTCTCTGGAGGAATGGGGGAGATGGGTCTGGTCCATTCTTTTACCCTTTGAAGGGCTGCCTGACCTGGCCAGGAGTGTGGAGAGCAAGGGTCTGCCACTGTTTGAACACAATGTGGGTCATCATCTTTTGAGATTGTGAAAGAGGAGGTTTAGAGACTATGGTGGCAAAATTCTGTGTGTGTGTGTGTGTGTTTGTGTGTGTGTGTGCGCGTGTGCGCATGCTCACACTTGCTCATACATCCAACTTGGTTTCTTGGCCCATGACCATCTGGAACAAAATCATCTCCACTTATCTGTTTCTCATATTGGGGTTCTGGCAAGATTTTCTTTAAAAAAAAGGAATGCTCCTTTTGGCCCCCAAATGTTTGAAAACCACAGACTTTTGATGATATCTTAGATTACTTTTAATTCTTAAAATTAAGGACTTTTAAAAAATTGCGTAGGCAGAGAGAGTGCTAACGGCAAGGTCTAAAACATATTGACTTAATTTTCCATTTCCCTTTTCCCTCTGGTATGTTCAGAGTCCCTGGAAAGTCTAGCAGTAGCCCTGCTATGTCCCTTGATTCTTTCTAGCACTAGAAACTATCCTCTGGTTAGTTTTCTGCAACAAATTCCCTGCTTAAGAATAAATGATGAGTAAAGATCATTTGTTTGGGGCATGTATTTTCTTTGCTATAAAAGACTCAAACTGAGAAAGAAATCTGACTAGTAAAGTTTTGAGCAGTGTGACTAAGGGAATAGTTTTAGGAAGGAGAGAGAGAGAGAGAGAGAGAGAGAGAGAGAGAGAGAGAGAGAGAGAGAGAGAGAGAGAGAGATATGTTTTGGGTCCTTCATGGTCCTGCCTAGATAAACTCTTTTCTTATCCACATTTTTTAGAGCACATATAACCAACACTCTACTAAACATTGGGGGTGGGGCGGGTGGGTATAAATGAATAAAAATAATCTCAGTCTTTAAGTCTAAACCTTACAGACTTGGGAGATTTTTAACTTTACTTAAAAGTAATTAGTAAATTCAGCAATTATTCATCGAGTGTCTATTATAAGTTGAGTTATAGTAGTGAATAAACCAAATGAAACTTTTGACTCTTTGGGCTATACAGTTAAATGTATATATAATAAAAATGAGTTGTTTGTGATAATGGGTAATTTTGACAAGACTTCTCTGATGAGGTGCCTAATCATCTAATACGGATTTTCTAAAGTGATATCATTAAATTAGATCTATGACATTTAAACTATCAGTTAAAAGATAGAAAAAGGGAGTAGCATATGTGTAAAGGCTCTTCGTAGAGAGTACTGAATGCTGAGAATGATATAAGTGCCTTTTGGCCTTTACATCTAGGGAGGAGAAGAAGACAGGAGATGTAGGGAAAGATTCTGTGGGCTTCCTTTCAAGATTAGTGAGTTAAAGTGTGTGTATGTGGGGGGGGGGCATTCCTGAAGAGCATAGAAATGAGTGTATAGAATGATTTTGTCTGAGACAGTAGGATTCTCTGGTGGCAGTTGAGGTCAGGTGCTTTTGATAGGTTGTGCCCAGTCACATGTTAAATCTCCTCTGGAGCAAATGTGGCCTGTGGAAGAAGGTCTAGTGTAGGCCATTTTGGATCCTCTACAAGTCTTCTAGTAGGATAGTAGGACTTCAGCAGCTAGAAGCTAGAGGTGAATGGTAGGCCCAGAGATTGTAGAAACAAATTCAAGCAAAATTGAGTAACAAAGAGATAACTGCTATGTCAGTTTGTGCCCCACAAGGGCAAAGATCCAAAAGTAAGCTCCAATGAGTACCAATCATGGGAAAAGGAAGTTGGATTAATGTAACTATGCTGGGTTCACCAGTACAATGCCAACTTTGATAGTCCCAGTTCAAGAAAGACACACCTTTTCTCTCACCTCTACTTATTCTACCTGGGAAGGTAGTCTACCTATAAGGAACAAGGATGCATTTAAGTTATGATGTCCTGGTTTGATCTCTCATATCATGTAACACAAACTGGGATTAAGACTGAAGAGAAGAGCAAAATGGAGAAACCAGGAAAGCCAACTCTAGAGCTACCAAACTAAGGGAGGAGGGAAGATTTAACTCTGGATCAGGTCAAACTCATCAATTTATTAGACTGGATTTCCTAAGAAATGAATGGATTTTATTTATTGACTGAGTGAGGTAATGTGTGTTGTATATGAAAATATTTCCAGATTATTCTTTGCCTGTTGTCCCATCTTGACCTTCCAGATGGGGGCGCTGTTGAGAGCAGAATAAATAGTTTGAGAGTGAGGTAGGTGTTCAGGATCTTTGCCAGAGTTGGCTGGCTGGCTCTAGGTGTGTTGTGGAGCTAGCAGCAGGCTGACAAAGGACTCTCTTCGCCCAACCTTTTACCCCTTAATGCTCCTGTCTGTGTGGATTATTTGCTGCAGATAAATATTACCAAGATCTCCCCGCAAAAGGGGAGAAGGGGATGGGAATCAATTTCTCATTCTGGGAGCTCTTTGCGGATATTCAAACAATCAACAAAGGAGTAAACGGGACCCAACAAATGGGGCAACAATGTGATTTATTGTGATTTACAAATTGTTAATGATTGTTTCCTATGTACTTAATTCCACCACACTCATCATCAGTGTACCCATCTCCCACCCCCATTTCCCAATGCCTCCCTTTCAAAAGTTCCCCACACTCCCAACTTAGTTGTGTGGATCAGGACTCCTGGGGTGCTATCTTTGGTACTTTGTTGTTATCTTGCTGTGTATCCTTAAGATCCACATAGGACAGAATCATTTTGTATCTGTCCTTTTCTTTTATTTATTTATTTTTTTTGAGAGGGGGGGCACATCCAGAGGAGCTCAGGGGTTACTCCTGGCTCTGTACTCAGAAATCATTCCTGGCCCGGGCACCCTATGGGATGCTGGGGATTGAACCCATATCCATCCTGGGTCAGCCATGTGCAAGGCAAATGCCTTACAGCTGTGCTAGCACTCAGTCCCCTGTCCTTTTCTTTTTGACTGACTTTACTCAGTTTAATATCATCTAGTTCCATCCGTGCCTAAAGACTGAATTTAGAGTATGCTTTGGAATCAGATCTGCCAATCACTTAAAAGTGGGTTGAATAACAGTGGGGCCTGTTTGATTGACCTGTTTGTATTTGGTCATAGTGGAAACATCTCTTAGTGAATAAAGTTAGAAGGGGTTGGGAGTAATAGAAGCCCACGTTTTACTTTGATCATGTCACAAGTCATTTTTTTTTTTTGCACATACCAGGTACTAGTACTTAGAAAGAAGTGCCCCGTTTTGCAGGAGCTGTAATGAAGGAACTAATCTAGCACATGGGGCAGGGTATGGGTGGTGTCCCTGAGTGGGGGTCCCCAATGGTGCTTCTCCTTATAGGCTTTAGAAATGCTCTGCCAGATAAGGCTCCTACACCCACTTTGCACACATATGTGGCTTTTTACTGCCTGTGAAGCTGGATGAAACTTTTGTGGTCACTGTCCTGGCTGAGCCCACCAAACAGAGGGACCTGTGGGAGCAGAGGAGGGACCAGAGGAGTTGGACCTCCTCCTTGTCTCCAGTAACCCTCTTGAGCCCATTATTGTCAGGTTCAGAACCCTAGCCATTCATGTCCTGTGGTAGCTGCCACCCGGTGCACCGCACTTAGCTCACAACTTGTAAAAGTCAGAGGAAGCAGTGACTGGGACCCAGGCCTCTTGGCACTCGGGTTCTTTCCAGGAGTCCAAATTGGAAGTCTATTTGAGGTGTTGCCCTGGCACTGCAATGGAATTTTACCCAAGCAGCAAAGATGTGCATCTGGGCATTTAACAGAGTGCTGGAGATGGGTTTAGAGAGCCAGCCAAACTGCCTCCATAGGATGAGCTTTTCCACAGTGGAACTCTGGCAAGTATATTGACCTTATGGAAACAAACTGAGTCCACAGAAATAGACTGGCATCTTACAGAAAATGGGCTCTTTGGGAAACTTTAACCTTGTATATGACATAAGTCATGCGGACGGGCAAATTTGAAATGTAGGGCAAAAGGTCTGGTCCCATTAAGAAAACAAGTTATTAAAAGATGTGGTGACCATTCCTGTGTGTTAGAGGCAGAAACAGTTCTGGGTATATTTCTTGGGTCTCCATCTCAGGCAGTTGGCCATTTGGTTCAGAGACTACAAGTTGTCTTCCCAAGAGAAGTAGAGATTTAAACCATATAGAGAGTGAGAACACAGAGATACAGTTGGGAAGCTTAAAACCCCACCTAAGCAGAATCTCTGATACCAGCAGTTTTAAGATTTTATAAATAAAATATAATAAAATTTATTTATATTTAGTACTGGCAACATATGTGTCATGCTGTTTAAGAAAGCAATACAGAAATAGGTGTTATGCTATTTTGTTAAGAGTGTAATCATAGGCAAATGATAGTAATAGTGCAAGAAGGTTAAGGGGTTGCTGTGGGTGCCTCTATTTATATATAGTTTGTCTAAATAGACCAAGTGCACTACAAATCAGCTCATGAACTTCACCATGAAGTCCATTTCCCTGGGGGCTACCTTGGCTCTGTGTAAAAGGACAATCTCATAGATTCTTCTTTTTCATCGAGGAGAGTTCTGTGGCCCTTTGCCACCTTTGCACTAGCCTCTACCTTCTCCTTCCCATTCTTTCTCTCTTCACTCTCTCTTGCTTCTCCCCCTCTCTCATCACCTGCTTGTTGCTCTCCTTTGGTACCATCCATGAATGAGAACAAAGAGACTCAAAGGGGCAGAAGCCAGCTGAAAAATGCTCTGTAGGTGTGGCAGGAAGCACTGTGACAATGGCTCTGAAACCAAAGTCTACAGGTGTTAGAGCAAAACTTTCCAGAGATGACATGACTTGTGCGGAGTGACTGTGAGAGGAGGGGAAGGGTCAGGAATCCTTGGGCTAGTACATGGAATGAACAGGTCTAGAAGCTGGAACATGTAAAGCACCCATGGGGGTAATGCCTCAGAGTGGGACAAATGTTGGTTCCACTAAGACTTGATGGTAAAGCTGCTTAATCTAGCTTTTCCCAGAGTGCCTTTCCCTGTTCATCATTCCAAAGGATGCATGACCTTAAAAACAGAACAGTCCTTTGCACCGCGTAAGACATCTATTTGTTTTTAGCCAAACGTATCTCAGATTATTAAAATATCTTTGTAGCCCTGCTCCAAAGAAAAATAACCTGCTAAACAGGAAATAAAAAAAGCCAAACAGAAAAAACCTGTAAAACAGAAAATAACCTATTAAACAAGAAAAAACCTGTTTAATATTAAGTGTATTTTCTAAACATATTAGCTGCTTTGGGGCAGCTGTGGAATAAGTGTTATGCCAAACACACCTTGTGTGGGCAGGGAGGGGGAGCCAGATGTTTTAGAAGGGGCCTAGCCCAATGCTATGAAGGGGTAAAAACAGCCTCCAGCCAGACAGGCGGGTGTGGACTGGGGTGCAGGCAGCCAAAAGCCTATGGCTGGGGTTAATTCCCTCCTTTTTTCCTGGGAAGAGCTGGCTGTGTGGGGACGTGAGAGGGTGTGTTCTCATGCCTCAGTCCTGACAGTGTTGACTGCCCTGGGGTATTGACGGAGGCTCAATGCACAGGCCAAGAAAATGTTTTCGCTGGCTGGAGGAGTTACATATCCATATGCATGCACATCTAAACTTCTGCTGACTGGCAGCTCTTTTTGATCTCATATCCTCCTTGCTTATCTTTGTTTAGCCAAAGTCCGAGCATCCTCTAAGGAAAAGCTGAAGCCACACCTCCTCGGGGCAGTCTTTTTGGATCAAGTGTGGCCTCTGGCTGACTTGACCTCTCAAACCCAGATCTCTCATTTTCTTCCTCTCAGCCACAAGCATGCCATCACTTTATGCCACACTTCTTGGTTCCTTCCCTGTCCTCTTTGCCCCTCCTCAGGAGTGCCTACTCAAGCTGGGCCCCATGGTTGAGGACACTTTTATAGATGACTAGCACCTGGGAAATAGCATGCTGCTGCTTTTGCAGTTTCCAAAGGTAACAGGGCAAGCAGATGTGCAAACAGTTCACTTTTCTGCTAGTCTTGAGAGAATCATTTCATGCTATTTCCATCAGGATGATTCTGGAACATGGCAAGACCTTGCTGTTTGCCATGAATAGGGTTTTAAAGGTCAGCAAGGACAAATAAGAGGCCAGTGGCTAGGCAGGACAGAAGTCATCAGCTTGATCTGGAGTTCCATTCAGCTTTCTGAGCATTAGTGAGAAACCACACTTAGAGGTACAGAGGGATTTCATTGTCCAAAGTAGAGAATGCTGGGAGGATGATAGCAGGAGGTAGAAGAGGTTGAGAAAATGAACATATCAAAGGAAGCTGAGGTTCATCAGATCTGATGCCCTCCTCACTAGACACTACCACTGTGTCTCACCCTGCACTACGGTCACCCCACTCTTACTTTCACCTGTGCCTCCCTTCAGTTTATTTCTCAAGGAAAAGGTTGGAAGGTTGGTAGAAGACTTGAGCCCAAAAATAAGACTTTGGCTTCTAAGTTAGGTCATGTCCCTCTGCTACTGACTCCATTCCACAATTTTCTGGTGTTAATCCAAAATATAATTTCTTACAGCCACTTTTGTTAAATGTAAAAAGAAACAGGTGTGTCTAATTTTAATAGTAACCTTATTTAACACAACATTTACAGACCATTATTTCATATAGTCCATATAAAAATTACTAAAAAGTTGTTACACATTCTTTTTTGTTTATAGTACACCAGACTTTTAAACTTAGAGCACTCGGCCTTTCTGTTTCAAGTGCAGTCAATAGTATGGGAGGGCCAGTTTCTGACTTTTTGGATGGTTTAATTCTAGGCCATATTTTGAGGTATCGGTATAAAAATGTATTTGTTTTTATTTTTGGGTCACATCTGGCAGTGCTCAGGGCTTACTCCTGGTTTTGTACTCAGGAATCATTCCTAAGGCATTCAGGGGACCATACAGGGTACAGGGATCAAACCTAGGTCCGTCATTTGCAAGGTAAATGCCCTACCCTCTGGAACATCCCTCCAGCCCCAGGGCCCTATTGTGATCTAAAATACATGTTACTACTTGTGGGGTGAAATGAAGAGGTCACAAATAATTTTTTAAATGTGATTCCGTTTCTAATATCACCAAGTTTTATGCTGTTATTCTGTTTAAAGAAGTAAGCCCTGGTCAGGCCAATAAACTCTTTTAAGACTAAATTTAAACTCCTGTTGTGATAATATTTTTATCCTCTGGTTTCTACAAGAATTTCAAATACATACAGATCTATATTTGAAAATTTATCTGTTTATCTACTATTTTTTAAAAGTAGTAGGAAGATAACGTTCAAAATAAAATTGTGTCCCTTGTCTTTAAACCTGTTGTTACCACGTTTCTTTAGGTATGTATAGTTTGTTTCATGGCTTAGAAAATTAGACAATCTTAATAATTAAATTGTGTCATAAGTTAGAGGTCTAGTAAACTAAACATGATATCAGTTGAATGGACTCAGAGAGAAGGAAGCAATTCAGAGCAATGTTATCCCAAAGATTATTTTCTTTTGACACAGGAATCTATCATACTTGTGGATTTACTGGACCTGGATTAGGTGTTCTAAACGACAGGCATCAAAGTCTAGATTAGCACTGGAACATTCCTTCTAGCACCAGAGTCACTGATCTAGAAGCACAGTTATGATTCTGGGTGATTGGATGACAGACATTATGCAGGGCAGAGGAAAGCTTTTGTAATTTCCCATCCAGGGAGATTATGTGATCTGATATGGGATGCAAACATGTGTGTTGTTGGCTTGATATTAATTATTTGTAAGGTCCAGTTTTTTTCAAAACTAACCTGTTTTGGTTCATTGGCATACTTTAGAGCACAGAGGATTTAGTGTGAAACAAGATCTTGCCACTGATAGGGTGCAGTGGGGACCATAAGATGCAAAGAGTTTTGTGTTTATTCCTGGCTTGGAGAGATGTTTCATATGCACGGGCACACAATTGGCCTCAGAGTTGCAGGTGCTTGGCCATCTTTGGACAACCCATGTGACAACCTTGAACATCTGTAACATGATGGAGACAGGGAGTCTATGGTTTGGTAAGCTTGTTTCCCCTGCCATTTCTTTCTCTTTGCCTCTAGTCTAAGAAATCCAAACCTGTACAGTCATAAGTGCTTACCATTTGTGAGAAAGAAGGTCTCACCTTCTACCTTGCAGAACAGCAGGGATAACTACTCAATGCACTTCCCTGTGGGTTTACATTGCTTAGTTCTACCACTGAAAGAATTGATTGATAAATTGTTTCCAAGTTTCCTGGATAGAAATAGTTTCCCACAAAAAACCCTCCATAATAAGCAGCAGAATATATGGATAACATTTTTCAAGATGTATTCTCAGTTAAAACTGGTGTCCAAATCAGAGTCACTCTGAAAAGTAGATATGCCAATAATTACTGATGTCTGGTTGTTGGATGCAAGGGCTACACTAATGGGGTAACCCAGTTTGAATGTTGGAGTGTGGAGGCAGAGGAAAGCACAGAGGTGCAGAAGGCTAGAGGATGGGCATTGCCAGAACTTATTAGATCATCATTGTGCATTCTATTATTCCCCACACATTTTTGGGGGGAGATCTTTGGGTCTCACCTCGCTATAAATAGAGCTTTCTATCTCAGTGCTCAAGAATCACTCCTGGCACACTCAGGGGACCATATTTGGTAACAGGAACTGAACTTGGGTCAATTGCATGCATAGCAAGTGTCCTACTTGCTGACTATGACAACAACCTCACATCACTGTGGATTCTAAATTTGACTTTGCTCTCTGACAGTATTAGCAAAGGACAAAAAAACCCCAAGACAGTAAACACATATCAGAAGAATGATATGTAAAGTAAAGCAAATAAAGTCCTAGTTGGTTTTCTTAATTAAACTTTCTATTTCTTAACAACTTTTTTTGTGCATTTTGGGCCACACCCAGAGACGCTCAGGGGTTATTTCTGGCTCTGAGCTCAGAAATCACTCCTGGCAGGCTTGGGGGACTATATGGAATGCCAGGGGTCAAACCTGAATCTGTCCTGGATCAGTACTGTGCAAGGCAAATGCCCTATAACTGTGCAATTGCTCTGGCCCCATAACTTATAAAAGTCAAATTTGACTATGACAGAAATATAAGAACCAATTATACAGCAGAATTTTATTATTTTAATAACACTTAGGCTGAATTTTTATTTGATCGTTGGCCTTATGAGGCTATGAATTCCCTCTATGAGAAAAGGCAGAGAATGAGTCAGTAGGAATGGTACAAAGCTTTAGAGACCTTACAAACCTCTGGTCATGAGTTCAATTCCTAGAGTCCACGTGCACTTCATTTAATCTGGTGATTCTGCTGTTTGAATTTGACAATTCTGCCTTCTACAATACTCAGTGACTTACATGATTTTTTGGCTGCACTGCAGGTAGGCAAGTGGAAGTTATATAAAAAGGATGTGACTTCTAGTGAGCCCCTAGCTAAAGAGATGTGTGTGCTTCATAGCCAAAAAGTGCCACCTGAGTGATATCTTGAGTGGGCATCACAACTAAAGGAGCATAGACTTCAGTGAACATGAGACCAAGTGTGCAAGCTACAACTTGATGGGCAACCTGGCAAGCAACAAATGTTTGGGCACCATAGCCAGCTATGTGCACAACTTCCAATCATCATAACCACCACCAACATCAACAACAACAACACTTAAAGGGAGAGGGGGAGGAGAAGGAATAAGAAATAAAAAACTTAAATAAACAATACTTTAAAAAGACAGAGCAGTTACTGGGATTTCTCTTTGCTACTACTAAAATACAGCTATTTTCCACCACTACTAAAAGTCACCTCAGACTTCTTTCTTCGTCTGAAAAAATATGATGGTTACCAGAGGCAAGGAATGGAAGAAGTGGGCAGAGGTGGTGGTTTTGATAGCATGATGTGTTGATGGATGTGGTATAATACACATCTAGGGATGAAAAGCATGCCCACCAAAATATTTAGTATTGTACACATCAATTACATCATTACACATCAGTAAAATTTGATTAAACAATAAAATGAGAACATTCAAGTAGATGATGGAATCCAATGTGTCAGTTATTCAAGAAACATTTGAAAAGGGCAAAGTATTGCTCTAGTAACTGCTTAGATGCTTCATGACAAAAAAGATTTTCTTTAAAAAGAACAAAGAGGTGGCAGAAAATATGAAACCACTGAATTTAAACCTATTAATTATTGCTTTCTAAATATTTTCAGTTCCACAGACTCAAAACCCAGGATTTAGGCCACAGAGAGTTTTCACTAGAGTGCTGCCAACTTGCAAAATATTAGTTCCTGGTGCATAGAGTTATTATGTTAGAAAGTTTTAAGATATATCTATCTCCAATGGAAAACAATCCACACCCCCAAAACAGAAAATACAGTTGCCTTCTACAAATAGAAGGTCATAGTCATTTATAAACAAAGGTGACCATGACAGAGTTGCAGAAAAAATGACAAGCTGCTGTGATAAAGAAATAAATTGAGCCATAGCCTCAATGGTGAGAAAGAAAACAAAAGAAAATAGGAGCTGAGTTTCCCTCCCCCAAATCTCTACAGGAGATGCAGAGAGTGAGAAGTCACAATAACCTGAAGTTAATATGGCACTAAAGTTTGTGACAATAGCTTTAATACAGGGGTAAGGAGTGACCACAGGGGAATGTGAAGGGGTTAAGAGGAGAGTCTTACAGAGACTTTACTTGAAAGGCTGAGTACCTGAAAGATGCCAGTAGAGGAAAGGGTGGAGAAGGAAGAGCCAGGAGGTGGTGTGTAACTTCTCTCTCTCACCCCCCCACAATATCAGCCTGGGCCTCCTTTGTCATCTCCTTTCTTGTCTGGATCTTCCCATAAGCTGATTCTTCCAATCTGGTCTATTCCTCACTTCTAAAGGAGAGTTTCTCCTTCAATTCTTATTAAATGGGGCCTTTCCTTAGTACCTAGTCTGCTAAGTTATGGTCTAGGACCCCCTGAAAACTTTGACACTCCACATCACAGTGCAATTAAATTGGTAATATTTCCAAATATACCTCTAAGAGAGACTCCACAAGAGACCCTTTCTCATTCATTCTAAATCCCTATTGCCTAGGTTGATGCCTGGTATAGAGCAGGAGCTCAGTATCCATTTGCTGGTTAAATGGGTGTGCTGTATCTTCCACACAGGATAAAGGAAGTCAAGGAGAGGTGAAATCAGGGAAGAAAAGCAAACAATTTAAAAAAAGCTAAGTAATTTGGGAGCATAGCTCTTTGAGCAGGAAGGCAGGCCAATGTGGAAAGCATCAGAGGTTACATCATGTTGGATAGGGTATAAAAATGGAAAGTTGTTGAGAGGTGGGAGAACATAGGAGGACATCAAGGAGATTTTCTGTAGTTGTGCCTGGTCCAAGTTTCACACCCAATTGCAATTCACACCCTCTTTCAGTCTATGGTCAGGACTCAAAGAGATACAGGTATTAACATACTGGTGGGTCTTAGTTTTACCCCCTCACTAGATTTGTGACTTTGAGCAGAACAGAACTTAATTCTACTTTCATCTTTATAATATGCAAGAAAGTGAGGATGAGGAGCAAATGAGAAAGTATAGTGAGGAATGCTTAGAACTTTCTACATTACTGTATTTCCTTACCTACAACTTGAAGAAACTGAAATTATGAAGAATACCTAGTCAATTTCTGTAACCAGGGACCAGGTTGAGGTGGGTTAGTCACAAAGTTTCTGAGAAAATATGGGTTGGCACAGAGATATTTTCTAGTTATTAGATATTCTCTGCACTGTGAATTCTGGAAAGCTTCCTTCTAGCTCAAATTTTGCTAAGATTCATTTTTAGGCCAGAATGAGATTTCAGCCAGCATGAGTTATGGTAATTCTCCAATGAAGTTGCCCACTGAGTGGTAGAAAGTCCCTGAAGACAATATCCTCAGTGGGAGTAACATGTCTATGGGAGTCAAAAGACTAGACATAAACATCACATTTGAGCAAAGTCACAAACTTTCTAAATTTTATATACTTGGGGGTGAAATTTTAATCCTCAAACCTACCCTCCACAATCTCAATTCTGCTTGTAAGGAAAATATGAAGTCAGAGAATTTGAATAGGGTTTTATTTACTATAAGCTATGTCTTGTTCTGCTTGCTTTTTTTTCAACTGGATACCAAGACTTGACCTTCTGTTGTTGCAGCTGTTTGGAAGATGAGGCAATTCTAAGATGAAAGTCCCAAGAGAGTCTATATGTTGATGGTAACAGTATTGAGAATGATGGTAGTGGAGGCTGATGATGTGTGAGTGTGTGGATGAAGTGAGAGTATCAGATTATGGATTTCAGTAAAGAAAAAAGAGAGGAAGAGCCCCTCACTACGTCAATTGTCCCCATATTATTTATTTAGTGAGATGTCCTCCTGTGTTGAAAGTGGATACAAAAAGATCTTGGGATAGTGTATTTTGCAGCATGAACTTGGGTCTGACTTCTCTGATAAAGTTAACTTTGCAAGCTTTGGGTACAGTTTGGTTTCTGCTGGACAGAGGGTGTCTTGAACTTTTTCTTTTTTAAATTCATAAAGTTAGCCAAGAATTCTAAGTACTCATGTCCCTCTCTAATGAGACAGAGAAGGAAAGATTTCCAAGGGTGAGAACTGAATAAATACCACTGAGAATACAAACATCCAAAGAAAGTGCTCTGCCAAAGCAAATCACACCCTCTAGGAACATTTCCTATAATTTTTTTTCCCTACTTTTGAAAAATGACGCACTCCTGCAAAAGTTTATTAAAGGTCAGGAGTCAATGGTCAGCAAATTGGACTTTTTCCTCTTCATCACTGAGTTTTCATCTGAATCTGTTGTCAGTCAATATAAAGGTCCATCTATTTTATATAAACTCTCCCCACCCTTAAAAAAACTGAAACTGTGAAATTGAAGAGCAAAGCAAATAAACAAAGCCAATAGAAAGTGCACTGCAAGAACATATTGATTTCCACATTAGAACTTCTGTTTATAGAAAATATGATCTTTTGATCATTGATAATATAAACCTGAGACTAAATGGAGAAGTTTTTAAAATATGTTGATAGGAATCTAAACTATTAAAATCAACTGTAGTTTTTAGGGCAGATGGACAGGGAGAACATGAACTCTAATTTATTTACACATGTCATTTTCTGTAATCCTCAAAACACTAAGGAGGGACAATTAGATAACTTTTAGGCACGAGGAACAGAAGAGCAGGGTGATTGAATAATTTAATTGAAGCCACAAGGCAGTGCTTAAATTTTAACATAAAGGTTTTTTTTTGGATGCTACAACTATTATTCTCTTTCTCCATCCATGCTGACCAATTTTAGACAGTGCTACCTTCTATCTTTTCATCATTTGTTATCATTTAAGTATAAGCTCATGATCCAAATTTGAACCAAGCAATAGCATATTGACTAATTAATGCCATTTTCAAGCTATTGTAACTGAGCTCTGGTAGAGGGATTTTTAATGTGACTATTTTGTAGGACAATAACTGCTGTGGTCAAACTTTATATGTTAAGAAAGAAAAATTACAATTCCATTATTTTTCTTTTCTTTTCTTTTCTTTTTTTTTTTTGGTTTTCGGGCCACACCCATTAGATGCTCAGGGGTTACTCCTGGCTACGCGCTCAGAAATCGCCCCTAGCTTGGGGGGACCATATGGGTGCCAGGGGATCAAACGTGGTCCTTTCCTTGGCTAGCGCTTGCAAGGCAGACACCTTACCTCTAGCACCACCTCGCCAGCCCTTATTTTTCAATGTTTCTTTTTTTTATTTAAACAAATTCATTACATACATGATTGTGTTTGGGTTTCAGTCATGTAAAGAACTCTACCCATCACCAGTGCAACATTCCCATCACCAATGTCCCAAATCTCCCTCCTCGCAACCCAATCCCCGCCTGTACTCTAGACAGGCTTTCTATTTCCCTCGTACATTCTCATTATTAGGATAGTTTGAAACTTAGTTACTTCTCTAACTAAACTCATCCCTGTTTGTGGTGAGCTTCATGAGGTGAGCTGTAACTTCCAGCTCTTTTCTCTTTTGTGTCTGAAAGTTATTATTGCAAGAATGTCTTTCATTTTTCTTAAAACCCATAGATGAATGAGACCATTCTGCATCTTTCTCTCTCTCTCTGACTTATTTCACTCAGTATAATAGATTCCATGTACATCCATGTATAGGAAAATTTCATGACTTCATCTCTCCTGACAGCTGCATAATATTCCATTGTGTATATGTACCACAGTTTCTTTAGCCATTCATCTGTTGAAGGGTATCTTGGCTGTTTCCAGAGTCTTGCTATGGTAAATAGTGCTGCAATGAATATAGGTGTAAGAAAGGGATTTTTTTGTATTGTATTTTTGTGTTCCTAGGGTATATTCCTAGGAGTGGTATAGCTGGATCATATGGGAGCTCGATTTCCAGTTTTTGGAGGAATCTCCATATTGCTTTCCATAAAGGTTGAACTAGACAGCATTCCCACTAGCAGTGGATAAGAGTTCCTTTCTCTCCACATCCCCACCAACACTGTTTGTTCTCATTCATTGTGATGTGTGCCAATCTCTGTGGTGTGAGGTGGTACCTCATAGTTGTTTTGATTTGCATCTCTCTGATGATCAGTGATGTGGAGCATTTTTTCATGTGTCTTTTGGCCATTTGTATTTCTTCTTTGTCAAAGTGTCTGTCCATTTCTTCTCCCCATTTTTTGATGAAATTAGATGTTTTTTTTTTTTTTTTGTAAATTTCTGTCAGTGCCTTGTATATTTTGGAGATTTGCCCCTTATCTGATGGGTATTGGGTGAATAGTTTCTCCCATTCAGTGGGGGGCTCTTGTATCCTGGGCGCTATTTCTTTTGAGGTGCAGAAGTTTCTCAGTTTAATATATTCCCATCTGTTATCTCTGCTTTCAGTTGCTTGGAGAGTGCATTTTCCTCTTTGAAGATGCCTTTAATCTCAATGTCCTGGAATGTTTTACCTACATGTTGTTCTATATATCTTATGGTTTTGGGTCTGATATCGAGGTCTTTAATCCATTTGGATTTAACCTTTGTACATGATGTTAGCTGGGGGTCTAAGTTCAATTTTTTGCAAGTGGCTAGCCAGTTGTGCTAACATCACTTGTTGAAGAAGCTTTCTTTGCTCCATTTAGGATTTCTTGCTCCTTTATCAAAAATTAGGTTATTGTATGTCTGGGGAACATTCTCTGAGTATTCAAGCCTATTCCACTGATCTGAGGGCCTGTCCTTATTCCAATACCATGCTGTTTTGATAACTATTGCTTTGTAGTAAAGTTTAAACTTGGGGAAAGTAATTCCTCCCATAGTCCTTTTCCCAATAATTGCTTTAGCTATTCTAGGGTGTTTATTGTTCCAAATGAATTTCAAAAGTGCCTGATCCACTTCTTTGAAAAATGTCATGGGTATCTTTAGAGGGATCGCATTAAATCTGTACAATGCTTTAGGGAGTATTGCCATTTTAATGATGTTAATCCTGGCAGTCCATGAGCAGGGTATGTGCTTCCATTTCCGCATGTCCTCTCTTATTTCTTGGAGCAGAATTTTATAGTTTTCTTTGTATAGGTCCTTCACATTTTTAGTCAAGTTGATTCTAAGATATTTGAGTTTGTGTGGCACTATTGTGAATGGGATTGTTTTCTTAATGTCCTTTTCTTCCTTATTACTATTGGTGTATAGAAAGGCCATTGATTTTTGTGTGTTAATTTTGTAGCCTGCCAACTTGCTATGTGAGTCTATTGTTTCTAGAAGCTTTTTCATAGAGACTTTAGGGTTTTCTAGGTAGAGTATCATGTCATCTTCAAACAGCAAGACCTTGACTTCATCCTTTCCTATCTGGATTCCCTTGATATCTTTTTCTTGCCTAATCGCTATAGCGAGTACTTCCAGTGTGATGTTGAATCGGAGTGGTGAGAGAGGACAGCCTTGTCTTGTGCCAGAATTTAGAGGAAAGGCTTTCAGTTTTTCTCCATTGAGGACAATATTTGCCTCTGGCTTGTGGTAGATGGCCTTAACTATATTGAGAATGGTTCCTTCCATTCCCATCTTGCTGAGAGTTTTGATCAAGAATGGGTGTTGGACCTTATCAAATGCTTTCTCTGCATCTATTGATATGATCATGTGATTTCTATTTTTCTTGTTGTTGATGTTGTATATTATGTTGATAGATTTACGGATGTTAAACCAGCCTTGCATTCCTGGGATGAAACCTACTTGATCGTAGTGGATGATTTTCTTAATGAGGCATTGAATCCTATTTGCCAGGATTTTGTTGAGGATCTTTGCATCTGTATTCATTAGTGATATTGTGTGGGTGTACCTATTTGAGACCCTGAGACCCACCCATTTCTGGGAGGGGTCTTGGGAACCGGATAGTAGGTGTAACCTTACCTGCGAGACCCTCCCATTCCTGGGAGGGGTCTTGGAAATGTTAGATAAGGCTTGGACCAAGGGAATTCGGGCTTTTGGCTCTTGGCCCTTTCTGTGCTGCTGTGCGCTCTGGCTTCTGGGTTTCTGTGTTCTGGTCTTTGACCAGCATGGAGCCCAAAGGGAAGATGGCTAACAGGAAATAAGATGCAGGGCTAGCAAAATATTGCTGTGCTTGAAAGGTTATGAATAGGCCACACACACGTGGTGGCTAGGGCTTGAATAAAGTTGTTGCTTCCTGACGCCTGACTGTGAGTGAGTGATTTCACCTGGGCCTGGGACTCGCCGACTGCATGGAGGTTGCAGAGCCACGTGGACTGGGATGGCACGGAGAGAAATCCACCGCCATCCAGCCCCATCGTTAATTATTTAATGCAACAATATTGGTCTGTAATTTTATTTTTTGGTAGCATCTCTGTCTGGTTTAGGTATCAAGGTGATGTTGGCTTCATAAAAGCTATTTGGAAGTGTTCCCGTTTCTTCGATTTCATGAAAGAGTCTTGCCAGGATTGGTAGAAGTTCCTCTTGAAAGGTTTGAAAGAATTCATTAGTAAATCCATCTGGGCCTGGGCTTTTGTTTTTGTTAATTTCCTCAATAGTGATGGGTGTGTTTAGATATGCTACATCCTCTTCCTTCATCCATGGAAGATTATGAGTCCAAAAATTTATCCATCTTTCAGGTTTTAATTTTTAGTGGCATAGAGTTTCTCAAAGTAGTTTCTGATTACCCTTTGGATCTCTAGCATATCAGTAGTGATCTCTCCTTTTTCATTCCTAATACGAGTTATCAAGTTTCTCTCTCTCTCTCTCTCTCTCTCTCTCTCTCTCTCTCTCTCTCTCTCTCTCTCTTTGTTAATTTTGCCCGTGGTCTATCAATCTTGTTTATTTTTTCAAAGAACCAACTTCTCCTTTCGTTGATCTTTTGGTTTGTTTTTCGGGTTTCCACTTCATTGATTTCTGCTCTCAGCTTTGTTATTTCCTTCTGTCTTCTTATTTTTGGTTCCTGTTGTTGAGTACTTTCTAATTCTATGAGCTGCATCATTAAGCTATTCAGGTATGCCCTTTCTTTTTTCCTGATGTGTGCTTGCAAAGTTATAAATTTTCCTCTCAGTGAGAGGATACTGCTTTTGCTGTATCCCATAGGTTCTGATAGTTTGTGTCTCCATTGTCATTTGTTTCTAGGAAGGTTTTGATTTCATCTCTGACCCACTGGTTATTCAATATTAGGCTGTTTAACTTCCAGGTATTAAAGTTTATCTTCTGTGTCCCTTTGTGTTTCACATATAATTTCAGGGCCTTGTGGTCAGCGAAGGTAGCCTGCAAAATTTCTATCCTCTTGATATTATGGAGGTATGTTTTATGTGCTAGCATGTAGTCTATCCTCGAGAATGTCCCATTTACATTAGAGAAGAATGTGTATCCGGGCTTCTGGGGGTGGAGTGTCCTGTATATATCTACTAGGCCTCTTTCTTCCATTTCTCTTTTCAGGTCTAGTATATTGTTGTTGGGTTTCAGTCTGGTTGACCTGTCAAGTGTTGACAATGCCATGTTGAGGTCTCCCACAATTATTGTGTTGTTATTGATATTATTTTTCAGATTTGTCAATAATTTTATTAAATATTTTGCTGGCTCCTTATTTGGTGCATATATGTTTAGGAGTGATTTCTTCCTGCTGTACATATCCCTTGATTAATACAAAATGTCCATCTTTGTTTCTTACAACTTTCCTAAGTATAAAGTTTGCATCATCTGATATTAGTATGGTCACTCCAGCATTTTTATGGGTGTTGTTTGCTTGGATGATTTTCCTCTAGCCTTTTATTTTGAGTCGATGTTTTTTCTGACTATTCAGGTGCATTTCTTGTAGGCAGGAGAAGGTTGGATTGAGTTTTTTGATCCATTTAGTCACTCTGTGTCTCTTAACTGGTGCATTTAGTCCATTGACATTGAGAGAAAGAATTGTCCTGAGAGTTAGTGCCATCCTTATATCGAAGTTTGGCGTGTTTGTTGGTCAGTCTTGTCTTAAAGTAGTCCATTTAGTTTTTTAAGAATGGTTTTAAGTCTGTAAAGTTTCTGAGCTGTTGTTTGTCTGTGAAACCATGTATTGTTCCTTCAAACCTGAAAGTGAGTTTTGCTGGGTGCAGTATTCTAGACAAAGTATTTATTTCATTGAGTTTTGTCACTATGTCCCACCACTGCCTTCTGGCCTTGAGTGTTTCTGGTGACAGGTCTGCAGTATATCTCAAGGATGTTCCCTTGAATGTAATTTCTCTTTTTGATCTTGCTGCTTTCAGAATTCTTTCTCTATCTGTGGGATTTGTCATTGCGAGTGGGATGTGTCTTGGGGTGTTTTTTCTGGGGTCTCTTTTAGTTGGTACTCTTCGGGCATGCAGGATTTGATCGCATGTATTCATTAGCTCTGGTAGTTTCTCTTTAGTGATGTTCTTGACCGTTGATTCTTCCTGGAGATTTTCTTCCTTGGTCTCTGGGACTTCAATGATTCTTAAGTTGTTTCTATTGAGCTTATCATAGACTTCTATTTTCATCTGTTCCCATTCTTTGAGTAATTTTTCCATTGTTTGATTGTTTGCTTTAAGGCTTTTTTTCCAATTTCTTCTGCTGTATGGAATTGTTATTTATCTCATCTTCCAGTGTACTAATTCTATCCTCAGCCGCTGTTAACCCGTGGGAAAACTCATCCATGTTTTTCTTCAATTCATCTACTGAGTTTTTCAGACCTGTCATTTGACCTGACATTTCAGTTTGGAGTTTTCTGATTTCTATCTTCATATTCTCTTGATTATTATTAGTGTTCTCTTCTATACTTTCTTTGAGTTCTTTGAACATCCTCCATATTGTGATTCTAAACTCCTTATCTGAGAGATTGACTAGTTGGTTGGTCATGTTCAAGTCATCAGAGTTGCCATCGTCATTCTCTATGTTTGGCGCTGGCCTGCATTGTTTCCCCATTGTCACACTTGTATTGTGGGTTTTTCTACGTGTTGTGGTTGTATTCATTGGTTAAATGATGTGCACGGCTGGAAAGTAAAGCGGAGCAGCCATGCTCCTCTGGCTCCACCCTTTCTGGGCTTGTAAACTCACCTCCAGGGAAGACTCCAGGGAAGACGAGCCATCCGCAGATGGGCCACACACAGGATAAAATCAGGTCAAAGATGGAGCACAGCACAGAAGACAGGCAGATGGGGTGCTGGCATCTGAGTTCCAGCAGAGTTCAGTGGCTTCTCCTTTCTGGGATTCTTAACTCACCTCCAGGGAAGGCTCCAGGGAAGCCAAGCCATCTGCAGATGAGCCACACAGAGGATGAAATCAGGCCAAAAATGGAGCACAGCACAGAAGACAGGCAGATAAGGGTGCTGGCATCTAAGTTCCAGCAGAGTTCAGCGGCTTGCCCTTTCTTGGCATGTAAGCTCACCTCCAGGGAAGGCTCCAGGGAAGGTGAGCCATCTGCAGATGAGCCACACACAGGATGAAATCAGGCCGAAAATGGTGCACAGCACAGAAGACAGGCAGATAGGGGTGCTGGCATCTGAGTTCCAGCAGAGTTCAGCAGCTTCCCTTTTCTGGGCTTGTAAAGTCAGCCATTTCTTACTCACTCACTTGCTTGCTGGGTAGCTTCAGAATGCAGTTTTATTGGGAGTTCACTTCCCAGGGCTCTGAGGAGAGCTGGAAGGATTCAGGAAAGTCAGAGGAACACAGGACAGGGTTCTCTTTAGGTCCTCAGCTTCCTCAGAAGAAGCACAGGAGGGCAGAGACTCTGCAGGTGAAGCAATCAGCACTTCACCTGGCAGTCCCCACAGTCAGCCATTTCTTACTTACTCACTCGTTTGCTGGGTAGCTTCAGAATGCGGTTTTTATGGGGGTTCACTTCCCAGGGCTCTGAGGAGAGCTTGAAGGATTCAGGAAAGACAGAGGAACACAGGACAGGGTTCTCTTTAGGTCCTCAGCTTCCTCAGAAGAAGCACAGCAGGGCGGAGACTTCGCAGGTGAAGCAATCAGCACTTCACCTGGCAGTCCCCAAAGTCAGCCATTTCTTACTCCCATTATTTTTATTTTTATTATTTTTGTTTTTTTTGGGCCACACCTGGTGACGCTCAGGGGTTACTCCTGGCTATGCACTCAGAAATCGCCCCTGGTTTATATGGGACAGGAGGCATTAAACTCTGGTTTGTTCTAGGTTAGTGTGTGCACAGCAAATGCCCTATCGCCTGCTCCGTCGCTCTGGTCCCTACAATTCTATTATTATGTTGTCATATTCAACTTTGCAGAACTTTGTAGAAAAGAGTATTTATTTTCTTTGCATTTATTATCTGGCACTATTGTGTTTAGTCCTGTTAAAGATTAATTACAAATTAAATGTAGACTTTTTAGTCTGTCCAGCAGGGTAAAAAAAATAATCTCATCTCTGTTCACCTTCTAGCCTTATAGATTATCAGTGATTCCCCTCACTCTAGTCTGACATACCACTTATATCCCTCTTGGCTCTGAGGGTTAACCATGGACATTTAGGGTTTCCCTTCTGTTCAACTAAATACCATTTTTAGAAATAATTGGTTTTTGGTTGCTGTAGTATATTGGGCCACATCTGGCTATGCTCAGATTTTACTCCTTGCCTGTGCCAGTTTTCACTCATGGTAGCACTTAGAGACCATATGCTATGTTGGGGATTGAATCCTGGTCAGTCTTGTTCAAGATAAGTACCCTATTAGATGTACTATTACTCCAGTTCCTCTAGAAATAAATTTTGGCTCCAAGGCCAGAGAGTTCCCTCCTGGGTTATTTCTCCCATGTCATTTGCTTAGTTCATCAAAGAGGATCATTAGAGTGGTGTGGAGACATCTCTTTTGTTCCCAATAAATTCCCTTCAGGGTCTTATTTTTCAACCAGCAGCCAGCACCAGAGCAAAGCTTATCAGAGAAGTGCTCTACATGTTGAATTTTTATCCGTTGAATGCAAAACAAGGTTGAGGAAATTCTTTGTGTACTATTACGTCTGGTGTAAAACTGAATTCAGGTATCATCTGTGCTCTGTACCAGCATGTGTCAGAGGGGAAAGTCAGCCTCTTCTGGATCTTGGTTTCTGCCCTGAGAGAAGGAAATAAGCCGGGTCTCCACACCCAGGTTTCTGTGAATGGTTCTGGGTTCTTGTAAAAATAAAAATTCAGCAAATATAATACTTTCTCTTCTTTTCCCTTTCAAGTTGTACTCTGGACTGCAGGATGCCAAAATCAAATCTTACTCTAAAGAATGTCCCCAGTGCTTAGATTAGAGAGGGGTTCTTCATGAAAGCAATAGATGTTCGATGAAAAATTTAGGAAAGGCAGCGAAGATAAAGAAAGAAGGTAGAGGTAATGCAAGGAATGGGAAGAGAGAAACAGAGATGATAGAAACAGTGCAAATACTTTCTCTGAATCTACTTAGGTCACAGAAAGTTAATCTGCTTTCAAAGAATTGGTGGCTGCCCTCCCACAAATGTCACCTGTCCAGTCACCTGTGCAGAACATTCTCACCTCTTTGACAATAGGGAGATCAGTGACCATGAAACTGGCCTTGATTTCTGACAGGAAGCAGCCAGGCAGGCAGTAGTCCCATGGCTGGAGTTGCTGGGATTTTATAACCAGCAGAGCCAGACTATGCTTTGCTAGATGAATGTCAAATATTATCCATAACATTTACATGAGTTTCCCTGGGTCTCTGATTGCAAGGAGGCCAGGCTTTGGATAGCAAGTTCAGAATGTGCCTTAGAATTTTGTTCTTGCAGAGAGTAATGGCATGTGCCAATCTCTCGATACTTGATCTCAGAGAAAGCAAAGGCACATACTATGAGAAGATCTATGCCCCCGAGGGTTCTTACCATAGCATGAAAAATGGGGAATTAGAATTTCAGTCCTGGTTGCCAGTGACTATCAGAGCAGCCAGGGAAGTTTTAAAATCCCAATACCTAGTCCTTGTTCCCCATCTTATATAGAACTTAATTCTATTGAAGTGGGTTCCTGGCACCAGTGTTTTATAATTACCCAATGAATGCTGGAGAGAGTTCAACAGATTACAGGAGGCCCTGGTTTAATACCCTGTACCTTAGAAGCATCATCAGAAGCAACTTCTTATCATAGTGCTGAGAGTAGTCCCTGAGTAGCCCCTAGGTGTGGTTTGTCCCTCTCTCCCACCCCCAAACCAAAACGAAACCTCTCAAGTTGCAATGACTGGGTTACATGAACTCTGATCTCTGAAGTTCCTTATGTTTATTTGTATTTAAAATTAGTAATCTAGGAGTACTTTGTACTGGTGAAGGATACAACTGGTTGGGATTAAGATTTAAGCTAGAGTAGTTGTTCCCTAACAGGATTGGTAGGTATCTCTAATGAAAAACAGGAAAGCAGTGTTTGAATGGTGAATTTAGTATAGAAATAGTTCTTTTTTATTTTTTTCCTCTTATTTTGTATCCCAATCTATTGCTTTTCTTTCCTTCCAACAAAACCACATACCTTGATTTATCTAGCTCTGCCTCTTAAATAGAGGGGGAAACAAGGGAGGGTTCCAGGACCAAACAGATATGTGATCACTAATAGAAAGCCAGACAAAGAGGGATCCACCTACTCTAGCAGCCCGGGGGGTGATGGTGGGGTATATGGGTTGTAGAAAGGGAACTGGAATGGGGGGAGGACATATTTGGTGATGGGTATTCCCCTGATTCAATGTTAATATGTACCTAAAATACTACTGTGAAAGATAATTAAGCCATTAAGGAAAAAATTTGTTTTTAATTAGAAACTTTCTTTGACTTACATGTATTATTATTATATTAATATATTATATGTTATGTTATGTTACTATATTATGTTATGTTAGTTTACCTCATTATGTTAATCAATTTTGTCTCTTGAATATTCTTACAATAAAAAAAAGAAAAAAAATAAATAGTGAATGGAATCCCAAGCTTTTAGGGGTAGAGCTGTGAGTGCAACTTCTCTCATTGATTCACATGACCAGAGTTATCACGACCGGAGTTATCAGTGGTCACCTGAAATCTTGCTGGAAGTGCTAATTCCCTGGTCCCACCTATGACTTGTTAAATCAAACTCTATAAAGTTAGGTTCAAGAACCTGCATGTTTTTATATTAAATTTCTTTATTTTAAGCATGATGATATACAGAGTTATTCATAATATAGTTATTTCTGTTACTCAATGTTCCAATACCAATGTAATATTCCTTCCACCACTGTTCTCAGCTTCACATTCTTCCTCAAACCTGCCCCTTGGCAGGTACAAATAATTTACATAACTTTGCTTGTTGCAACAATGGTAATAAAATTATCAAAAAAAACTTCATTACTAAAAATTTTAAAATTGTCATATCTTGCAATGGGGACTTTATGTCATTGTCTGAAGGTTCATTAAGTTGTTTCTTGCTAGTTGAGTGTTCATTGATGGTTTTGCTTGTTGGACTTATGTGGCTTCTATTATTTCACATTTAATTTTGTGTATTCCTACTGGGAAATCTATATTAAGATTTTGAAAGTGTCGTGCAGCTACCTGTTTTTTTTTTTTTGTCTTATTTATTTGTTTTTGGTCTATATGAGGCTTCTGTCTGGCTCTGTACTCAGTGATTAATACTGAAGGTGTTTGGGGGCTATATAGGGTTCTGAAGATTGAACCCAGGTAAACTGTATGTAAGGCAGTGCTTCTCAAATAGTGGGGAGCGCCCCCCTGGGGGGGCGCGAGGCTCCATAAAGGGAGGCGCGTTTGACCTTGGCAAACACTGTCATAACAAGCTAAACTCCCTGTTTATGTCTCTGTATGTATTTGGAGCTGAGAGTTGCTGTGTCCTGCTTCAAACCCCAGAAGCAAACAGAAGCCTCCAGTGTTGCACTCAGTTATAGTTAGGGGTGGTGGGGAGAGACTCATTGAACATGGGTCAGGTGCATCCTAGGCAAAGGCCCTTTACTGCTGTACTGTCTTTGGGCCTCAGCAGTGACTATTTTATGAGAACAGGGATGGATTTAAGTAAGGGATATATATATGGGGTGAACTTTAAGAATTTTATGCTCATTTTTGTGCCTAAGTCACATTTTACTATTTGCTTTGCTATTTAAGTTTTTTTTTTCTGGTACTTTCTCTTTTATGTTTAGGAAACCCAGGCATTTTCTGGAGGACTCACAGAAAAAATAGGGATGTGAGTGCACCCCAGGCAGAGAGAGGAAGATGGGAAGAGCAGAGGGAAAACATTCTTGTTTCCTGCTGCTGCCCATTCATGTTTTCCCTGACATGACACGGGACTTGGACAGCCAGGAGAAGGTGGGTGCCAATTCCAGGCAAGGGTGTGGCTCTAAGTTTAGAAATGACTCTAGGGTGGAGGCCGCCAGTTCTCAGCCCTTTCATCAGCTTCCTCGGCTGTTGGTGGGCTGGTGTCTGTGCGTAGAGCCTAGGGGGGGCTCATCAGGGCATGGGCTAGAGGAAAGGCTGGAGGGGAGGGAAAACTGGAACTGAGAAAAAAAAGTTGCCCAGTGTGTGAGGTCCACATGTGCCTGAAACCTTTCACATTGCAACTGCGAAAAGTAATCAGGTGACTTTGTTTTTGTTTCTGTTTTAGAAGAAAAACTTAGAACCTGTGACTGTTGTTCATGAGCACATGCCTGGATGTAGTAACTTCGCATTTATGGAAAATGTGGTCAGCTCCATAAATCACTGCAAAGGAATTCTTACACTCCTCTCTGCGCAAGCAGTGCAGGTCTTCTGTGATGTTTCCAAGGTTATGCAAAACAACACGGAATCCACGTGCCTATAAAAACCTCCCTCCTCTGAGTGCTCCTTGAGTTGCCACACGCAGCTCGACACTTTTGCTTTGAGTATGTTCTTTCTTGTGCATGTTCTTTCTCTCTTCTGCATGTGTATCAGTGTCTATGGTCACCTCCATAGCTTCAAGAATGCAATGCTCTGCTTCTACTTCTCCCATGAATCATAAAGTTATAGCAGGACATCTCTGAAGGAAACTCATTTAAAAGTAGGTAGAAAGATCAAATTTTGTGCTAAAAGGTGGCCGAATTCTAATTCTGAAACCTCCAAAATGCCAAAAACTATTATTTTGTTTTTAGGCAAATGGAGAGGTTCAAGTGGTATTGTGCTTCTCAAGAACATATGGAACATCTTCAAATGTTAATTCAGAATTTCAGTCTGAATTAGTAAATAAGGGATTTCATATAAGTGGGATTGTTTAGAGAAAATTCCGTCAGTTCTCTCTCCAGTATTGTTGGACTACACGATCAAGCTTCTTGGTTTTTACATATTCTTTTCTTCTACCTTTTCTTTTTCCTATACCTCTCTACTTCTGAGGCTGACTCCAGTTTAAGAATTTGTCCCATGCTCTTGCTTTTCTCAATTTACTCTGTCTCTCCTCCCTTCTACCCTCCTCTCTCCTCTCTTTCTTTCTCTCTCCTCTTTCCTCTTTCCTCTCTCCTCTCTCTCTCCTCCCTCATCTCCCCTTTCTCCTCTCTCTCTCATTATTTTTCAGACCACCATTTCCTTCCAGATCCACATCTCTCCAGTGTTTTGGTTTTAGAACCTGAGGATTTAATTAATAAAATAAAAAAAAAGAATTTGTTCCATAAAACTGGACAGTGGCAACTGGAAAATTAATAATTTTATTTATTAATTGATTGATTTTTGGGCCACATATGATGTTACTCAGGGTTTACTCCTGGCTCTGCACTTAGGGATCAC
This sequence comes from Suncus etruscus, assembly GCF_024139225.1. Classification (NCBI taxonomy): domain Eukaryota; kingdom Metazoa; phylum Chordata; class Mammalia; order Eulipotyphla; family Soricidae; genus Suncus; species Suncus etruscus. Next base: position 25,645,050 of record NC_064859.1, read on the forward strand.
TTCTGGTGGGGCTTAGGAGCCAATATGGGATACCTAGGACAAACCCAGATTGGCTGTGTGCAAGGAAAACCTTAACAACTCTGACCCTACAAGTCAATTATTTTGCATATATGTTTAACCACAATTCTTAAGCCTTGTGCTCAAGTCTTGCTTCCGCTTTGTACTCAGAAATCACTCCTAACAAGCTGGGGGGAGGGACCATATGTGGTGCGAGGGATGTTAACAATTTTAATAGACAATGAGTACTTTCAGTTTCTTTGAAAGAAATACTTATTTTGTAATTAAAAAAATAGAACAGCTGAACCCCAATTTAAATATTTTATTGTTTTTCTTCTTATTTTAGACGACTCTCATGTATGCTAAGATAATTTTTCAATTCTCCACAGAAACTAGATCATGAATGTATAAGCCCAAACATCCTCCAAGTACAAAGTATATAGCTGTTAACTGTAGTAGTCTACTTGAGGATTTGCTAAGGCAATGGGCTCTAGTGGAGTTTTTAGGCAGAGTAAATTTCAGATGCTAAGAGGGACAAGTTGATACTGCATTTGTATGGTTTATAGAATTTCTTTCATCACACTTGCCTGCTCTTCCTGTTACAATGTGGAACAGGAAGATTCTTTGGATAGTAACTTAGTCTCTAAAGTGATGTCCCATCCCCACCTTCCGCAGGTAGAGGGGAGAAGGGTCTGCCTTACAGGACTACTCTTACATCTGCCAGCAGTGTTGTAATGAAAAGTGGACAGATTAAATAGGGCCAAGCTGTGCTATATTCTGTACTTGTTAGCTGCATCATGATTCGGATTTTATATCACACTTCCACAGATAGTAGAAAAGCACAAATCAAATAGCCAATAGTATTTACTATTAATTGTTACTGTAAAAATACAAATACTGTACTAAATTCAAACATTACTGCCTCCAGGCAGCCACACTAAGTAGTTATTGTCATTTACTGTAGAAAAGGAACTTTGAAACAGGTTTAGTGTATGGACTTTTTCCAGCCTGGAAGGAAGATTCATACTCAGTTCTGTCTGATTTGAAAGAAACAGTAGTAAAATAGACACTATTCTTTTGGGGTTGTCACACCAGGCAAAGCTGAAGTTTCAATTCTAGCTCTTTGTTCAGGGATTACTCCTGATGGGGTTTGGAGCATCGAACCATATGTGGTTCTGGGAATTGAACCTAGGTGTGCCACATTCAAAGCAAAAACCTTATAAACCGTACTATCTCTTAGGCTCTAACTCTAGGAACATTTCTTCTACTTTTTTGGGCTAATATGCCTGATTTCCGGTGTAGCAGATGGAAGATGTAGGCTGCTGGTGATTGATGAACATCTAGTACCAAGATTAGCTCTAACATAATTTACAGAAGAAAGACCAGATCTAACCAGAAGATAGTAAAGGTGAGAATTCAGCAAACCTGAGTTAGTTTCTGGCTTTGTTACTACCTGAACCAGAACATGTCATTAAGCTTCTCTTGTTTTCTGGTTCCAGTTCTGTGCTCCCATACCCCCATCTCTTGGTTAGAAATACTTCATGTTGGGATCTCTCAGTTTTGAGGCAACTTCTCACCAGGACAGAAGATTATCCACCAACTTGGGCCTTAGTCCAATTATCCTGGGCCCAAGGGCCTCAGTGCCTGATGGAAGATGGTGGAGGTGGGTGGTTTTCTGTAGGTCCCATTATTTTGTCCAAGCTTATGACTCTGCCTCTTGCTGGCCACACTGGCAGCTGAGAAGCAACAGGCCTTTTTCTCAGCACTGCCCAAGATAAGAACCTGTCTCGTTTATTTATTGAGGAGCCCATCAAGTTATAAAATCAAGTCCTAGAAAATTAAACTTAACTTATAACTGTTAAAATTCTTTCTAAAAAGGAAAACAAAGTCTTATGTTCTGTCAGCACTAGAAATTTGAAAATTAGCATCTGACTTGTGATAACATGAAATAATAGCTGGAAGGATATATCTGGAGTTATTTTGCCGCTACAGAGACAGACAGATGAAAAAGAATGTGTGTGTATGTATGTATGTGTGAATGTGTGACAGAGTGAGTGAGTGAGTGAGTGAGAGAGAGAGAAAGAGAGAGAGAGAGAACTCATGAATCCTACCGTGTCTCCTGGCTGTGGACGCATCACGGACACACGATCATATCCTTTTCTTAGTAGGACCCACAAGGCATCAAGTTTACCCTGAAATAAAGCAAATTCACCAAGATTACATATGAAACAAGATCAGAGCTAGTACAGGCAGGTTGAGCATTTCATGCTGCTTCAGTCTTGTGAACAATTCATGTGAACAACAATGCAACAATGTTGTCTGACAATGTGGTTGTGACAGAATAAGGGACTTGAGTTCCTGAATTCAGGGCTCTTGGAGAAGAGACACATCGAAGGGCACTTGATGCTCACATAAGATGCACTGGAGATGAGAACAGTCCCACATTTACAAACACAGTCATGCTCTTGGCTTTCACACATCTGGGCATATGATCATAGTGCAAGTCAATCCTTTAAGTTTTGATTTTTCTTTCAGCTTGGTGTCCAGCATTCATAAATGACAAACACTGGTGAAAAAGATCAAAGCATATTACTAAACAAAGGTATCCTATTAAAGGCTCTTGGGAAGCAGATTTTGAGTTGTTCTCTAACTTCATGTGACAACAACTTGCTCAGGAAGACTGGGTCACAGGAACAATTTAGCAAAAAATCACAATCCCATTAGAGTTGTTGGTAATTGTCTGATTCTGAAACGACTGTCTTTCCTTCTCCAGGATGTAATAAATACCTTCATTCCAGTTTCCCTAAATTCAATGAATAGAGATTGGTTTCTGCCACTATACATTTATTTGACTTTGCTCTTGTTCTTACTGATGGCTGGTGACTCCACCAACAGGTAGAAGCCACTGTTACTTTGCTTTGTTCTTCACTGGCAGTGAAATCACCTTCGTTCTCCTAAATGTTGGCATATTGTTCTCTACAACCAATATATTACTTTCTGTCACCATAAAAGGATTTTGCAAAAGTGATGAAGTTAAGGATTATGAGATGGATCCGAGACTATCCTGGAATATTTGGGTAGGTCTAATATAACCATGTTTAATAAACAAGAGATGTAAAGGTTGCTTGGAGCTAGGGGAGATATGAGGACAATCTAAGTCAGAGAGACTGCGTGAGAATTCAATCCACTGCTTTGGCCTTTGGAGACACAAAGCTGCCATAAGCCAATGAGTGTGGGCACTGGAGTGCAACTTTCATCGAAGTTCCCAAAGGATGCAGCCTTGGCCTTATTGTGATTTAAATTCCATGAGATGGAACCATTTTGGGGGCTCTGAACTCTAAAACAAAGTAATTTGTTTTAAGTCAGGTTTATGATAATTTGTTTGAGCACCAATAAGAAATTACAAAAGCTCTTAATTATTCCTAGACATAGTATGTTTATTTGTTCATTGTTTCTCTGCTAGCTGACTTTATAAAATAGAGCTGTTTATCAAATTTAGGCACCATGACTTACAAAGCTACTGGTATTTGAGTTTCAGACATGAAATGTACCAACTTCAATCCCACTGGCAATGTCAGCATCCCTCCACCAATGTCCTTATGTTCCCTCCCATTCCCCTGTTGACTCTTTAGTAGACACATTTTTAAGGTTAATTAATGTAGTTTGGGTTCCATGCTTACAGTTATGTTGGCTTTAGTGATTTGGAAATATAAAGATTGGCCTTTGAATCACTAGCATATCTAAGATCTTTGACCATTGACCCCTTGCTTTGTTAAATGTTATGTGCCCAGATTTTAGGACTGTAACTAACTGAGAAAAAATGAGGCTAATAAAGACTCACAATTGACAACTGTCTCCAGTTGTGATTAAAGAGATGTGATTAGAATCTATATCTAATTTCAAAGTGTGTTTGAAAGCTTACATACTTCCTGTTACACCAATTGTAGAATCCTTTTGAATATGGTTAATTTAGAATATTTTAGAATAAGGTTATTAAATTGTGGATTGTAATCCTTTTAGTCCTTATGAAATCTTTTTTTGTGTGTCTATTAGGATTCCAGATTATTTTTTGGGGAGGGGTCACACTCAGTGGTATTTAGTGGTTATTCCTGGCTCTGTGTTCAGAAATTACTCCTGAATGCTCAGGGACCATATGGGATATTGGGGATCAAACTCAGGTCAAACTGAGTGCAAGACAAACTTACCCTATCTACTGTACTATCACTCTAGCCCCTGGGGGGGGGGATCTATTTTTATTAAATGAATTAAAGTGTGTGCGTGTAGGTTTGTACTCCTATGCTTTTAAAAACAAATACTGGGCCCATGTCTATTTTCTATTGGTGTCTCAGTCAGCAGGCATGTTTAAGAACACTGGTTTGGAAGATATCTACAAAGGTCATTGCTGGAAAAGCTGTGAAGTTTAGCAAATTGAAATGTCCTGATACAAGACATTTATTTATTTGTCTGTTCTGCCTGATGTGGTCTCCTGACCTCCTCCAGGATTGATCCCTGAGTACAGAGCAGGGGATGGCTTTTATTGAATTTATTATATAAGTATTTCGCTATCTAATTTTAAGTCCATAGGATAGACAGTATAATTATCTCCATTGTGAAGTGAGAAAAACAAGATAAAACAACTTATCCAAGACTGTAGAGTTTTTAAGGTGTGGACCCAGAATATGAATCAGACAGTCTGAACTCAGTCATTTTGTGCTTAATTATTATACTATGATCTGTTGCTACAAGGAGACATAATTTTACTGTGTTTTTTCTGTGACACAACTACGACATTTCTGCTCTTTTGCTTACATGTAGCTTTAAATATCTGCCGAATTAATTAACAGACTTCTTCAATAGATGATTTTTCTTTCAACTGATGTCAATTCTCTCATTTGTCAAAGAGTTGAGTGACTAGCACTGACAACACTGTGGGTGAACTGATTTACAAAAACAAAACAAAAACAAAAACTTGGAAGTACCACCCTGGTCTATGCCAAAAGGAAAAGAATAAGGGAAAAAATTGGAGAGGCAGAGATAAAAAGAGAGGCATTCATCCAGAAAATTCACCTAGTGTATTCCAAAATATAAATGTTTATCCTAAATAATCTGAAACGGAAATATTTAACTGATGATTGAAATGGTTAATGCAGAAAATTAAGCTGAACTCAGCAGCAGTTCTAACCAGAGTTCTCAAGTCACTTCAAAATATTTGTAGAAGCGTTAAGAAATACTTTACCAAAAGATATGAGAAACATTATGCTTAGCAAAGCAGAGCTGAACCCACAGGAGCCCAGACAACAATTGATAAAGGTTCAGAGTATATTGTTTTGTACCTGAATATAACCTACAAACAATTTTAGAACATGAAGTTTTCGAAATCATATTCTTTTGGGGAATAGGGCTAGGAGACAGGTAATGGGTTTGGACCATATCCAGCAGTGTAAAGTAATTAAAATAATTTGGGTTGTTATATAGAAAATGGAAAAAAAAACTATGATGCAGAGTCTAGGAATTCAGTAATATGGGCTTTACAACTAAATATATCTGCTCAACCTCTAGCTTAGTTTGTATGCCTCCATTTACATTCTTTCCTTCAAGCCTTTCATTTCTCTTTAATTTCCTTTAATTTCTCTTTAGTGTGCTTTTTTTCCTTCTACTATGATGTTTATGCTCTAAAGCAAGCTGAGGTTATAATACCTTGAATTCTGAGAAATCTTCCTCGGCCTCAGTGCTCTCAACTTTTATATAGTCCTTCTTATTTCTTCTTTTTGTTTGTTTTGTTTTTTTTGGGGGGGAGGGGCACACCCAGTGATACTCAGGGGTTTCTCCTGGCTATGTGCTCAGTGGCTTGGGGAGTCATATGGGATGCCAGGGATTGAATGAAGGTCTGTCCTGAATCAGCTGCATGCAAGGCAAATGCCTTACCACTGTGCTATTGCTCGGCTCTCCTTTCTTATTTCTGTTTAGTCCTCTCAGACTTGATTGCACTCCTTCATCTTCACTCAACACTGTTGTTAATTTTGGCTATTTTCTATTATCATCCACCATACTGAGTATATTCTTCTGAGAAGAATATATTTTTCATTTGTTTGTTTGTTTTTGGTTTTTTGGGCCACACCTACTCTCATGGGTCCAACTTCCACATATTTTCTTATAGCTCATAAATCCTACCTTCTACTTAACCCTCTTTTGAGCTCTGGGTCTAGGTAACCAAATTACTTACCAATCCTTAGCTGTAATGTTGCTGAGTAGGAAGTACTGAAAACCATTATAAATTGAATTATCTTTCCCCAAATCTTCTCCAGCATATCATAAACCATGCCATGCTTTGGTTCATGGCAACATTAACATCCAGATATAAAATTGGACACCAGAGAATGACTTTTAGCTCCATTCCCTGCACCACTACATCTTGAGGATGTTCTTTTTACAAAAACTCTTCTATTACCTTTTACAGTCTACCTTTTCCCTTTGTCTCCATGGTTACTGGTTTAATCAAGGCCTTCATTTTTTTTAAATTTAGATAATTTATTCTTTTATCAAAAACCACATATTTCAAACATATCATATAATACAAATAGTTTATTGTCACATATTAATATTTTGTGACAAGCGATATTTTATTTATTTAAGTGTTAGTGTCATAAACTATTTGTTTTTTTGTTTTTGTTTTTTGAGCCACACCTGGTGACACTCAGGGGTTATTCCTGACTATGCACTCAGAAATCGCTCCTGGCTTGGAGGACCAAGCCATGGGACACCTGGGGATCTAACCATGGTCTGTCCTAGGCTAGCATGGGCAAGGCAGATGCTTTACCACTTGTGCACTGCTCCGGTCCCATTATTTGTTATCTTTTACTATTTTCACCTCTGCCTTGATATTTATTAATTTGAGTATATGTTTACAATTGTTTCATTATTTTTTAAAATATCTTTATTTAAACACCTTGATTACAAATATGATTGTAGTTGGGTTTCAGTCATATAAAGAACATCCACTTTCACCAGTGCAACATTCCCATCACCAATGTCCCAAATCTCCCTCCTCCCCAACCCCCACCTGTATTTGAGACAGGCTTTCTACTGCCCTCATTCATGCACATTGTCATGATAGTTGTCAGTGTAGTTATTTTTCTAATGGCACTCATCACTCTTTGTGGTGACCTTCATGTCATGAGCTGGACCTTCCAGCCCTCATCTCTTTTGTCTCTGAGAATTATTGCAAATATGTCTTTTATTTTTCTTAAAACCCATAGATGAGTTGGACTATTTTGTGTCTATCTCTCTCCCTCTGACTAATATCACTCAGCATAATAGATTCCTCTTTTGTTACTCAACAATTTCTCTGTTGGCCTTTTATATTCAGGCTCCTTATCTTCTGAGACCCTTATCTAAAAATAGATATGAATGGATTCATTGCAGTGAATAAAATAGTTCAAGTAATATTTTACTACTGGTATCAATTTAGTCATTACTCAATCTTTAACTTTGCCTTGGTTTTTCAATTTGCAGAATGACAGTAATTCTAGTATATTCTTTCTGGAGTTCTGAGAAATGAAAGCATGAATACTTAGAAAACCTCTAGAACTATGCATGGCTTATGGCATGTGCTTTACCCAATGTGATCTTCTAGAAAAAGTGAGGGTCGTTTCATTTGTACCCTAAAAATGATCTGACTAGTCTATATAGCCAACTCCTTTTACTTCTGTGCTAGGTAGCATTTTATGGAAGAGCATAGACACTTGAATTTGTGTTTAAAGTTCTCTACTGTCACAAGAAAGTGTTTAACTAATGCTCTTGGAGGTTTGTTTAAATAAAAAATTGCACACCCTGTGGTACCAGAGCATGTGGTGCTAGAAATGGAACAGAATACTCATATTCCATGTGGGCCTTGATTTTAAAACTGTCAGCAGGAGTTAGTTATGAAGAAACAGTAGCTAATGCATTAACTAAAAACATTTCTTCGAACAGAAGAATCTTAAAGGATTCTTCCAACCAGTCCATGGGCTTTACCTAGACCCCAAGAAGAAAATTTTGAAGTGAATTTATGATTTATCTCAGATTTGAATGCCCATTACTTATAGGTCTTCCTATAGGTTGCATTTCAAGACTCTGTTTTCATTCCCCAGGAAAAATGTGTTCCTGTGAAACCAAGTCAGATATCCCCACCAGCATCACAACTCTGAAAGTGTGTGTTGCTAGTTCTTGTACAACACTGTTATAAACTATGTGAGTACACTTATATACAGATATTTTTTCTTCACACAGGTTCCTTAGTCATGGATTTAACCAACGTTGGATTTAAGTTGGCTGAACCAGTGATATGAACCTGAGGAGGAGGACTGACTCTATTGAACTTGGGCATTCTTGGATTTTGAAATAAGAATTTCCTGAAACCAAAGTCCCCCTGGATAATAAGGGAAGACTTGGAAGGAATCAAAAGTGACCTGTGAATTTTCAACTGCAAAGGGAGTTGGTGCCCCCAAACTTGAGTCACTGGAAGGTCAACATTTAAAAATAGTTTTCATTCACACTAAGTTAACACAATTTTGCCTATAAAATGAGTAATACATAATAAGTTCAGGCTCTCAAACTATACCTCAGTCTCAGACAATAACTTCCAATACACACAGACAACCGGAAGCTGTATATAAACTCTAGCTTTTGTTTCTTCCTGAACATGAGTTGGTGCAGAGATTGTTTATATGTCCCCCATTCAAAAGGCTCTGGTGCATGGGGTTTGTGGCTGGGCTTCCTGTTCTTTTTTACTTTTTTTTTAAAGTCAAAAACAGCTGGGTCTTCTCTTCTTGTTTGCCTGCCCTAATATATTAGAAGTCAGACAGAGGTTGAGAATTTTGAGGATAGCCCAATTTATGGGGCCATTAGAGATTAACACTTAAATTTATACACCTTAAAATAACATGGTAAATATAAGACTCATGCTTCCCCTGAGTGAATGAATGCATACAGCTGGAAATTCCTCCTCACATACACAAATCAAAGATTTAGTTTTGCCTTTTGTTCCTTTCTTCCTTTTAGTCTTTGTTTTAAAAAGTGTTTGGAGTCTTTTGGTAAAAAAAAAAAAATCATTGGAGAGGGAAAAAAAAAAGAGAAAATCTTGTTCTATGGCTGAGATTAGTTCCAGTTTTGGTGTGTTATATGGGGCTACTCATAGTTTAATCCAACATGGTTTAGTGGCCAAATGCTGCTTCATTGCAACGTGAAGTGATTAGGGTCAAGTATGATAGTTTGTCCTAAAGGATATGAACAGAAGATTATCCTCTGACAGGCTCTGCAAGTCACACAAGTAAAGCCCCTTTAGAGAGTAGCTAGACTTCATAGCTAGACTCTGGCTTTTGTTCTTGAGCTGTCATTTCTAGTCATGTGAAGGAGCTACTGGATAAAAAGAAAAATGGATTTTCTGAAGCTTGGAAGCTTCCAGTCAACCTGAAAACAGTTCTGTTTTTAATTTATCTGGTGGCCATACATCTGGGCATTACTTAACTTGTCTGAAATGGTCAGTCCCCAATTTAATGAGAAGCACGGGGTGCTGTAAATCTGAGGAGTGGAGCAGGAGGGGGTGAAAACCAAGCAAAAGGAAAATTGAGGCCAAATATTGAAAACTGTCTTGATCATGATTGTGGAATGAGGAAAGGGTGAAGTGTGACTGATGTGGTCAGTGCCTTTAATTAGCCTGCAGGATGGTAGAGAGAAGCCATTGGTGGACTAGCTGGCCATCAGTTCTCACTGGGTTTGCTGCACTTGCTTTGCCATTTCTCAAATCAAGTTTGTAGAATGCATGAAAAAAGTGAGTTCACCTCCCTATGCATCCACAAACTACAGAGTCAGGGCTGCACCCGGAAGACTCCACATACCAGTTCTTCTGTGTCCCTTCAGCTGGTATGTTGGGGGCTCTGGGCAGGGCAGCTAGCCATAGGCCCCCTGGGCTGATCACTTAGTCCAAGGGACTGAGATCTCCCCCCATGCTAGGCGGGTCTTCAGGGCCACGCCTGGTTAATCAGGTCCTGGGGGGGTGGGGAGGGAGAGAAATTCCTCCCTATGCATCCACAAACGGACCCCATTCAGGATTTCTCTTCTTACTATTATTCATTTTCAAAATAAAAAAAACCATATATACTTTTAACAACACTCAAAAATATTCTTAATTCTCGACTGTTTTAGGAAAAAAAGTGGAATTCCCTAGATTTGGAGGATAATATTCAAATAGGTCTCTAAAATCAGTGTATATGTAGATGTGACTTCCTATACCGTGGTCCTCTCTGACTGCCAAGCCTGACCATAAACAATTCATCTATACTATGTATATAACCCCTCTGATATATTTCCCCTTTTCCACACAGATCCCCTTCTACTCCCTCATATCCCAATCTGGATTGGGATTATTTTATCATTATCTTCCCCTTAATTAACCCTCTTCACCCTCAGTTCTTTAATTTGTTAGGCACCAAGACCGACCTCCTTCTTCAACAGATTCTGCCCTTGTGTATTTTCTTTCTATATAATAGCTATAACACTTTCTAAATATTCTTTTACTGTGACGATTCTATCCACTGTTTATCTTGTATTCTCTTTGTGAGTTTTTCAATAAGGAATTTTGGTGGAAGTGTCCCTCAGTTTAATGCTTATGATTGAACTATGTCATGGGGATTGTTGGACTTGTTCTTATGGCCCCATATGAGCGGACAATGCCACATGGCATTGTTCCTTGTTTGCATAGGCACATTAAAATGGGAAAATAGTATACATACAAATAAGTTCTTATCTATTAGAGATTGGAACACACAAATCTCGTAGTGCAATGGAGCCTTACACCCTGAACATTGATATAATGACCTGGCACAGGCCTCAGAAGAATGGGCATTCTCCAATCACCCCTGGATCAGGGAAGGTATCTACGAAACATCCAAGGTTTTTTATAACAACACCTGGAAGAAATCCTCTACCAGGAAGACACTACCAAGGCTCTGACATCCACCTTCTCAAAAGAGACTTCTCTTAACACTAAGAAGACTTGACAACAACAACGACCTGCTTACAGGACAGGGTTCTCTGCATTGCCCTTCAATTGTGAGGTGAAACGAGAGGACGTTCTGCACCATCCTGACTGCAATGTAGGATATGCAGATTCCAGGATCTTTAATACAGAAATATGATACCAACAACAGAGACTGTGTGAAAAATAAAAGTGTATTTTCACTACAGACAATGACCTGGATTGGACAAACTAGTTTGCCTGGAGCCTAGAGTTGGTCTTATGCCAGGAAACTTCAGGGGTAGGATCTCCTTGTATTTAGGCCAAAGCTTTTCCGTTCCATGTCCCTCATATTTTGGTGGATCTATGCAAACAATAATCACCACTCTAACACCGTTTTTACTGTGCTCCTTTGACTCTAATCCTTAAGAGAAACAAACCACTTAAACTTTTGAGGTTAACTTAAACTAATATGCATGTGCATGGAAATGTAAAAAAGTACTTTGCCCTCAATTTTTAAGGAGTTACATAAGTGTTATGTCGTTAGATTACTTTGTGTGCTGCTAAGATATATTATGTACTACAATCTGGGGACTTGAGGGACAAAGCAATTGTACATAGGTTTTATTTTATTTTTCTTAATGTTCTTTGGCTGAAAATTCAAAGTTAAGATATCAGCAATAGGACTACTGAGAATTCTGTTTCTGGGTGATTGTCCTTCCACTGTAACTTTACCTTGTCCTCTTTCTTTGCATCTTTGTTCTCATAATTAAAAATAAAAAATTAATATAAAAAAAAGAAAAAAAAAGTGAGTCCAGTGCAAAACATTTAGAGAGGCAGATGGTTCGGACTTCTTTCACTAGGGAGCTGGAAGTCCAACCAGTGCTTCCTAAAGTTTTGCAGGAAACAGCAATGTTCTTGTTGAATCTGGGGACAGTCAGTGGATGTATTACTCTCCGTGAGTTGTCTGTCCCTGCAGCTTCCTGAATTTCTCTCCCCCTTCCTCCCCCAGCTCACCATGCTCTCTACCTAGGAAGTTTAATATCTACTGAGGGTCACATTGGATCTCTTAGATCCAGCTGATCAAGGGCACCAGAAAGTGAGCGAAAAAGAGGAGGGAGAGATTTGAGTATTATTCCTTTACTTTCTGCATGCCTCTCAACAATAACTACATTCTCAAATGACAGGGATCTGGAAGCATTTTCTGTCAGAGAATAAATACGTTAAGTTTTCCAAACCAAGAGGCAAAACTCAAAACTACTATTAAGTCCTTTTTTAATCATTTAAGATAGAAAAAAAAAAAAAAACCTTGATGATGACCATGACAGGATATACTTTGCAGAAATGTAAAATTGCACCTTTAGTGCTTTTAAGCTGCTTAAACAAATATTACCTCAATTAAAAAATTAAGAATAAATAGGCTTTGTTTGAGGGACTCAGCGGCAGGGCCAAAATCAATGGCTGACCCCTCTTGATGGCTACAATGCCCCAGAGAAGCTATGATTGGCTTCAGTCCTCATATTGACCTGGCCCTTCAGGTCTAAGGGTGTTTCAGCTCCCAGAGTCTCACTGTATCCTGCATACAACTGTTTGTTCATACCTTTTAAATGTGCTTTTTATTTCCTTCAGGGATATGACAAATCTAGCTAGAAGATTCAGGAAAGGGAAGCAGAGTTCATGGGATTGCATGAGGCTGAATGTTTTGTTGAAATGCCTGGTGACTGTCTATAGGCCCCAAGAGCATAGGGCTCATCCTGGAGCAGATCTCCAGTTAAGAAATGTGAATATTGAAGTTCTGGGGCAAATCTGCCCTTCTTCTGGACAATCACATTATCATCACGACTTTTGATTTCTAATCTCAAACAGTTTTATTCTATTTCTTATTTTTTCACCTACATGATCCAGATACACATAAAATAACTTCTACTCTCATTAAAGAGATGGGAAGAAGAATGTCTCCTTTCTTGGTCAAAGAGTACAAAGTGATCAGTGTAGGCCACAGGAGATCTCAATGTGGTTTCCTAATTGGACATTATGACTCAGCCTGTTAACCAGAGATGGGGAGGTTCCATGTTGTGCTAGGTGCCATGCTGCTTACTGGTGGTTGAAGATGAGTTGGGAATAACTGTGCCCCAGGGGGCCAGTTGTGGTGGAGAGAAGACTCATAAACATGAGAGTAGGTCCTGCCTGTCTCCTGCCTACAGAGCTGGCTGAGTCAGCAGAAGCCAGGATAACTTTCCTAGCCAAGGGAGCAGGAATATGTTTTCATGACCCAGAGAGGGAGTCCTGCCAGCTGCCTCATGAATTCACCAGTGTCCCAGGTCTTTTCCATTTTGTTTTTTTTTTTTTGGGTGAATCTTTAACACTTAGATTCCCAGCTGCTTGTCAATAATTCAGTAGTCATGTTTGTGGTCAAAATGAACCCAGTTGTCACATGTGGGTCTCCTTATTGATCAATCACCAAGGTATGATCATAATCTTTGCCCTACTCCACTGCATCTGCTCTTATAGACCCTCCTATGACAGACTAGCTGGCACTTTTGTCTGGCACAATGTCTTATGTAGGCTTGTAAAACCCACAGAGTTGGTCTTTGACTCCAAAGTTGTAGAGATGATATCAATTGGAGCCCAGTATGTGCAAAAAACACCGAGGAGTTGCTGATTCTGGGGCTGGGACCACATTTTGAGAACCAGCAATTAAACACAATGACTAAGGAGGCAGAGCATCAGGGACTGAGGAGATAATTGGGAGTAATGCATATTGCATAGGGAGTTTGGATGTGAAATTTGGAATGGAAGGATGTGGGGGAAAAGGAGTTTCACTGGAGGGAAAAAGAGAGCACATTATGAGAGCCAGTGTACTCGTGAAAGCTATGTGTGACACTTATATTGCAGTTGAGACGTAAGCTCTTGGAGGTTGCATTTTTAAAGTTTATTCAAGTGATTCTAATATTCAGCTGGGCTGGTTCACTTCTGTGTAATGTTTGGCAGGACATAGTACAAGGATGGGGCACAACTGACTAAACTGATTCCGGTTCTGGTGCAATGCTTGAGAAGGTTTTGCAAATTCTAAATCTCATTGTGCAGATTTGTATTATTTTCATAAAACTTAAACCACCAAACTACCAGTTAATAAAAGAATAAAATACTCTCAAGCAGAATTCTTCCAGCAGAAGTAATGCTGTCAACATCTGAGATTACAGAAATGAAAAACTATCCATAATCAATGATGCCATATTACTCACAAGGTACAGATTCCTAAAAACGACATAATAGAAAAATTCTCTTTCTTCTTCATCTTGGAGCTTTGACTTGGCTCCTTCCTGTCTGCACATGTATGCACGCCACTGCATGTTCAGCATTAGAAAATAATTAGCAGCCAACAGCTGGTAGTCAAGCAAGTTACATTTTGCCCACATCTTTCCAGAGTTCAATTTATTGCCTGGGGAGACTTATCTTAAAAAAGAATCTCATTTTTTTAAAAGAGCAAATGAAAATGAAAATGCATTGCAATGATTTTGAGCATGAGCTAGCTCAGCTGGGAAAAGAGAACTCTCAATGAGGTTTCATGCCACTGTCTAATAATATTTTCCTTTGATTTTAGAGGAGTAGGGCTGCTCTGAAATTAGCAAATAACTCAAGGCAATATAGATATTATGTTTGTTGTCACTGGAAGGAAGGTAAGCTGTGTGTGCATGCGTGTGGTGGCAATGGGGATAAGAGCTGGCTCTGAAATGGAGTTTTTCCCTTAATGCCTTGGAGCCGGCCCAGTTCTGCTTGCAGCATGCACCAGTGTCTGGAGACATGAATTAGGGACTTGTGTTCCAAATCTGGGTAGAAGAGTACTTTGCTTATCTCAGGTTTTCCTGTATGCAGAATTATGTTAGCATCTTTCCTGTTACAATTTTCTAGTGCTCTCTGACAATTGGTAGAGTGAGATCTTATGGACGAGGTCAGAAGGTAAGAGTGGTGAATGGAACTGAGAGCCTGAAAATGCCTGAAGCACATGCTTTGCATTTGGAAGGCCTAAATTCAATCTCAATGCTGCCTGGTCTCCTCACTGAGAGAGACCCCTGAGCACTGCTGAGTATGGCTCTCTGATGGAGGAGGAAGAGAAGAGTACTCTCAGGATGCATTAGCTATCTCTCATGGTTTATATGTCCTAGTAAGCCAAAGAAGCTTATCATTTTTAGTTTTTGTTTTCATTTTCTGGGCAGGGCCTCCCATGTTATGCTGGGAAGGGGTGTTCAGGGTCACTCTTGGTGATACTCAGCCAACTGGGCTGAAGATTGCCAGAGAATTTGGTGCTTGTGACTTTGTTATCCAAAAGGACCACCCCAGTGGTGCTCAGTGGTCACCAGATTCCTCTTTTTAGGACTGGGGGACCTCCAAGAATTATATTCTAAATTTTTTGTGGAAACATGTGGTTCCATGAATAAAACCGATGTCTTTAGACATGCAAAACACATACCCCTGACTCCTTGCTATTTCCCTGACTTGAAAGAAGACTTTAAGCTCTGGTGATGTGTGGGAAGAAGAGATAGTAGAGAAAAGAGAGGTTTTTCACAGTTAGGAAAAAATGAGTTCTAGATCCATGACTAACACAACTGCCAGTGTGTCCTGATACTCTGGTGGGAAGTTTAGAGAAAGCAGAATGGATTTGTGCTATTGTTAGGAGAAGAGAAATAAGGTATCAGAATGAATTCAGCCATTTTAGTTAAATAGTGCTTACCAACAAGATTATGAATTGTTTGGGGGAATTTATAATAGTTCTCTAAAGACACTTTCTAAGCCACTTAACTCATTTTCTATCACTTTACTAGGGATATTGTAAAATGCCTAGTTCTTCACCTTGATAGTATGAACTTGAGGAAGTAACTACTTGTACTATCAAGTCCATGATTTTAGACATTTTATGACTCTTATTGAGTATGTGTTTCTATCAGGAGTGGAATCAATGCTTGAATAACAAAAGACATACCTTGATGGGAGAGTACCACTTCCGGGGTGAAGAGGGCCGACGCATGTTGTTGTTGAGATTTCGAGGCTCTGGGAATTCATACTCCTGTTCGGGCATCTTGACTCTTGCATTCTTTGCCTTTTCCAACTTGGCACCTTCTTCTGTGGAGCCCTTTTCTCCCCAACGGACCTAAAATAAATAACATAAGCCAAAAAGGCAAAATAAATAGAATGCATGAAATGGGATCACAATTACATATGTGATGGTACACTTGAGTGTTCTTCAACTCTCAAAGTTTTTTGGGTTTTGGGGAGAGGTTGGATAAAAGGAAAGGTGAACTGAAGGTATAGAAGCTCTATACTCTATACTGAAGCTCTAGGGGATTGGGTGAGCTATGGGGGGTGTGGTGCAGCTTATATATGTATGCAGGCCCAGATAAGAACATTAGATTCTCTGAGAAAAGAAATTACATGGGGAGACATGTAGCAGAGAGTGAACTATTCTGTTTATAGTGAACATAACATGGGTGTTACAGTTTGAAAGCTGTAATCTGATCATCTCACTTTGATCACTCATAACCCAGTAGATAAGATTTTCTAATTTGCTCCGATTTTTTATCATTGAGTAGACACCAAATAAATATGATAGCTCAATGGGTTAGAGAACATGCTCAACATGTGGGAGGCCTATATTAAATTCTAGTGGTCTCCTGGGAACTTCACTGAGTGACTCCTGAATACTACTAGATGCTTCTCCATAAAAAACATTATTATTTCCACCCAGTACCAGATCTCAAACCCAGAGCTTCATACAGGGAAGACTCTAAAACAGGGCCAATTTCCTGGCCCTTTTGCTGTCATATTACCTCCATCCTTTTAATGCCTCCAACACCTCGTCCACCATAATAAGAGGCATCGACTGTAGGCCACTTTTTCTTAGGGAGACCATCATCATCTTCTTCCTGCAGAGAGATTGTGACCCATGTAAAGAAGCCAAGACCATAGTCACCACGTATGTACCCACATGACCAAGTGCATGAGAGCACTCTGCTAGGTGAAACTGTGGCTCCATGCTTATTGTGGTTTTGATCAAATTGCATCACTGCAGAAGCTTCTTTTCCTTATTAGTAGTGAAGGGTAAGTATACTGCTCCTAGATAAGGGTGGGATGCAATGTAGAATTGTAGCCTATTAAAGCCCAATTACAGTCTGAGAATTTTAAATTTGTGTCTTCTTCCTGATTCCTTTAAACTCCAGAGGCCAACTTAACAATGATTCTCTTGGGGAACTAATAAACATCTCAACAATAGCAAGCCAAAAAGAAATCTAGATTTTTTTTCTGACACCTGATCATTTAGTAACTATCTCCATACGTGGAATTAATCTTGAATTCTTTCCTTCCTCCATTGCTTTTCTCCCACATCTCCAAAATTCCCAGAAATTTTCTTCGTTATTTCTTCTAAAAGATTCCATATTTGTGATTTTTTTCACCACCTCTGTAACTATCACCAAAATAGTAGTACCAAGTTCTTGTGAGTTTTTTTTTCTTCTATTGCTTGCCTTCTTTCTGTCTTGTAGCCTATTCACTTGCTGTTTCCTGGTTTAAGACTACATTTCCTGGGCTTTCTCATGGATTTTTCTTATCACTCCTAGGACAGCCCTTCACTGGACATCCTTCAAAAAATTTTTCAGGGGCCGGAGTGGTGGTGCAGTGGTAGGATGTTTGCTTTGCACACAGCTGACCTGGGACAGACCGTGGTTAGATTCCCCAGGCATCGCATATGGTCTCCCAAGCCAGGAACAATTTCTGAACGCATAGCCAAGAGTACCTTGAGCATTACTAAGTGTGGCCAAAAAACCAAAAGAAAAATGTTTTTTCATTCCACCAGGATATTTTATTTTTCATTAAGGTTGTTATCAGGCTTAATGTTTATTTATTTTCTGTCTCTCCAAGCTGGGATGTGAGTTCCACAGAAGCTTCTGTCACTGGTTGTATTTATACTCTTAGGTTTAAGAGTGGCATTTCAGAGATAGCAAATACTCAAGTATTATCTATTGGATTTACAGGTAAATCATATGAGATGACTTAAACTTATAACTCAGAATATGCAACTAAGCTCAGTGACAGAAAGTTTGTGCTTATGTAACTTACATAGAACTTGTATAGAAAAGAAAAGGATCATTAAAAAATTGCTTTTCGTCTTAAAACTGTAATTCTTCCTGCTGTGAGGAGAAAAAACCTACCATTTACAATTATCTATGGGTTAAGGAAGATGGTATGCCTTCCTTCCTAAGAAGATAAAGGGGTCTGTCTACAAAGTAGTAGTATGAACCAGAGGGGATGAAACTGCTCAGAAGAAGGCAACTTCCCAAGAGTTGTTCTGGTTGTATTTGGTGAGTTATCTGTATAGTTCCAGATATTTTGCCTTATCATCTAATTTTAGAAGGTTTGAGGTCAAACTAAGAATCATTACAGAGAGCATTACCTTTACAATCAAAGGCAGATATATATTATCAGGCCATTAGTAAAATATGGCCTCAGAAAGCCTAAGCATGGCCCAGGGCAATTTTCCCAAATAACTAATTTTAGAGTGTCTAAAACTGCACATAGCAGCACTGAATATGAAAGACAGAAAGAACAGAACTACTTCATTCAAGTGGAAACTGAATAGTTTCACTAATTTCCTAATTTTTTAAATAGCAGAAAAATAAAAATTAGAGATAATCTAATTGTTTTGTTTTGTTTGGGAGCCACAATTGGCAGAACTCAGGAGTTACTCTTGTCTTTGCATTCACAAACCATCCTGGTAGGCTCAGGGGACCATAGGTTCGAAGCTGGATGGGTCACATATAAGATTTACTATCTCTCAGCTGCATCTAATTTTTTTCTTTAATTGCAGAGAAGACAGATGGATCCAAAGAAATGAAGAGAGTACTAAAGTTGAAGTTCTCTGGTCTGGTTTTCTGATGGCTTGATAGATTACCCCCACACTGGCACATTAAATTGCCTTTCCTTTCAACTGCCCTGTCCAGCCCAGGACTTACTGTCAGCTCTAGGGCTCTATTCCAACCCTCCCTACACCCTGGAAAGGCCAGGACAGCTTCCTACATGTGTGTGAGGGTGGAGTCCTGCACGCCAAGTGCTGAGATTCGAGTCTGCCTCACATAATTCTGACCCACTAAATCTGTCATTTAATCTCTTCACCCAACTCATCTGCCAAACTTAAACAACCACAACAGCAAAAGACAACACAATGACCCAGGAATTGACCAACCAAGGCAGTCAAAATTTTCCTGCAGTTGTCAAGGCTCTGTTATGCATTCAAGAGCATAGTTTTGCAATCTTCAAAAGAGAAGAATCTTTGATGTGTCCTTCCATTTGATTAAAAATAGAGTTAAAAAAATCAATTCCCAGCAACTTCATAAAGAAAACCACTGGTGAAGGGGGGTATTTTGTTTATAACTGAAACCCAACTACAAACATGCTTGTAATCATGGTGCTTAAATAAAGATTTATTAAATAAAGAAAACCAGCAGCTATGGAAGTGAATGGCTATGTTTAATCATTAAATAAATTGATTAATTAAGTTAATGATTAATTAACGATTAATTATTCACGGAAGGGGAAGACTTGGGAGGTTCCTACCCTCCCTTTAAGGATGAAACAGAGAGAAGAAACTGCCAGTCTCAAGTGTTAGTAAAGCAGGAAGGAGAGGTGTGCAAGTAGGTAAGGAAGGGAGATGTTTAAGAAAAATTAAAGATATTTTGGCAATAATCCTCAGAGACAAAGAGAGGAGGGCTGAAAGGTCCAGCTCATGACATGAAGCTCACCACAAAGAGTGATGAGTGAAGTTAGAGAAATAACTACATTAAGAACTATCGTAACAATGTGAATGAATGAAGGAAGTAGAAAGCTTATCTAGAGTACAGATGGGGTGGGATGGAGAGAGGGAGATTTGGGACATAGGTGGTGGGAATGTTGCACCAGTGAAGGGGGGTGTTCTTTACATGACTGAAACCCAACTACAATCATATTTGTAATCAAGGTGTTTAAATAAAGATATTAATTTAAAAAAGGAAGGGAGATGCGTGGAACTGAGCTACCAGACAGAGTAGAGGCCAGAAGCTGCTAATAGGAATGACAAGGATAGTAGAAAAGAGGCTGCCTGATGTCCTGTTAGTAGTTGCTGATTAAAGTGTGTTGTACTCCACTTGCACATTTACTGTTTTTCATTTTTATTTATTTATTTTGGGGTTTACACAGTGTTGTAGGGTGGGTGGGGGACCAAGGCTACCCAGCAGTGCTTGGGAGCCCAAGTTCTGTCAGAGATTGAAGGCTCTGTGCATGCCAAACTTGCACTTCAGCCTTTTGGCTTGTCTGCCTGCTTTTACCCCTAATTTTAAATCTTTCAGGAAACATCTTATGCACTTACTATCTAGCTGTGGTACCTTGAGGGAATTTAGGAATTAGGTTCTTGCCACTGAGAAATTCTTAGGATAAATATGGTAATAAACCTGAATGACTCTTTCAAAATCAAGTGCTTCCTGAAATCAGATGCCAGTGTACATCACTGTCAGTGTTTACAGTATTTCCTTCTTCTTCTTCTTCTTCTCAAATATTAAAAAAAATCCATGGAAAGTGACTATTTAGAATCAAATCACCCAGTGAAAATCTTATTACTGGATTATCCCAGGAACTGCCAATTATTTGGAATAACTAGGTAATTACTGAGAAATTCTCACATCAATGAAAATTAAAATCTTAACTCAGGTTGTTAAAAACTGAAATTTCTTGCTTTTGTTGAGATTTTGACAAACAAGTTTTTAGTCATTTTATACAGGGATGCCAATGTGAGTTGCATGATCTATCAAAGTTATACATCTTTACAGTACATATGTTCATACTTTTTATTAGACAAGATGACTAAGAGTTTATTATAAAGTTGTACTCAGTCTTGAAGCCTAATTATTTAAATAATAGATCTTTCCATTAGAATATGATGTTTATAGAAACATCCAGATAAAAGTCTGGATGATTAATATATATATATATATATATATATATATATATATATGGATGATTAATATATATATGTGGGAGCTTTTGTCTTTAGTAGTTATTGACTATCAGTCGCTATTAAATTCTTTGGAAACGAATCAAAGGTGAATTAGTGAGATTCTGAACCTCAAGTAGCTAATGAGCTAATTTTATAAAGAAGAACCACTAAAATACTCATAAGAAGCAGTAAAGAAGGTATCCAAAAATTCTTTCTGATGGAAGGAATGCCAGTGTGTTTTATAGAGACAGTAATACACGAGCTGTGCTTTGAAGGGTTTGTGGGATTTGAACACAGGAAGATGCAGTGGAGAAGGTGGTCTAGATTCAGACTCGGATTTTCAGAGCAATGTATATACCATTTTGTATGGGCTAAGGCATGTTTTCTGTTTCTGGGGGACTTTTTTTGTGTCTTTTCTTTTTCCCTGCCAGACATATTAGAAAGGATATTAGAGTGATCTAACTCACAGGGCCAACACATATGCTAAGGTAATCAGTTCAGCCTGTAGTCTGTCCCCTGCCTGCCTGGAAGTAAATTTAGGTCTAACAAAACCCTTTGTATCTCAATCATCCCCAGGTTGTCATTTTGCTTCAGAAACCAGCTTGGCCTTCTTCAGGTGAAAACAGAGCCTTTTAGTAGATGCCAGATGAAACTGGAAAAATTTAGCTACTCTATTCTCTTGCTTTTAGCTTTCCTTTCTTGGTGGTTTGTTAGTCTGAACATTTTATTTCCCTTCAAAATTGTGCTCAGTTTAAACACTCATTGATCTTGTTGTTTACATAAAACCCTGTACTAGAAGCTGGAATCTGGGGCAAATCAGACCCTGCTTAATCTTCTACCTAGAGTGCCTTCATATAAGTATATATGAGTATATATCTATGTATACATATATATAAATATGTATACCAAGGTGACTTATATATAATACTGATATATACATATACTTCATTTACTTATACTTGGTATCTCTCTCTACATATACCTATATGTATATATCTATATACATACAGACACTATATATACACACATATATAGCTTCCACAGAACCTTTCAAAAGTAAAAGGAAATCCAACTTTAGAGGAAATAGTGAAGCTAATGAAGAAAGGAATATTCATTCAAGGACACAGAGAGTACTTCCTCAAGGGTACTCTTCCTATCCAATCTTTCTTTGGGAGGACAACTGACAGCTACACAAAATGGAAAGGGTCCAACTGAAAGTAGTGGAATTGCCTTCTCTCAGAAGAGACAAGGTTATTGTGGATGTAAAGGCTCTTTTTTCCACCTCTCTGCATAGCAATATAATTTCCCTCTTTGATTTTTGGGCAGGAAGAAAGTTGGCATTTCCAACAAGATGTGCTTTAATTGATTGCAGCTATTAAATCCTTTGACTTACATGCATTTAGTTCAGGCTATAAAAGCCACATGGAACTTTAAATTTAATCATTATTATTTCTGTATGTAGGAAACTTGACAGAGGCATTGGGAAAAGAAATAGTGAGGGGTGGGTCTTGGCTTGCACACAATAAACCGATGGATTTAAAACCCTATCAGAATCTTTTCTGTTCTGCTACATTTGCAGACCTGTATCTTGGCATTTAACTTGATGAATATTGCATCCTGAGAAGCCAAACAATCCCTGGAACTATCAGAGGACTTGGAAAGCCACTAACAATGCCCTGCTGACCTTGGATGATTTTTTTCACCACTGGCCTTTAATGCCTCCGCTGTATTCCATGCCAGACCATGCTCACACAGAACTGCATGCTGGCCAATTTAGTACTAGAGTCCAAAAATTTCCTTTTCAAAGGATGAGGATTTGAGATCAAGGTAAAGGTATTAGCATATTTTCCACTCCCTATCCATTCTTTTCATATTTTCATTATTATTATCTGCCAAATTGGGGGTAACAGTATGTGAAGTGAAAGAAAAATGGATTGCATCAGTATTCAAACAATTCAAATAGTTGGAACAATTGTTTAAATAAACTACCACTGACTGTTTGAAAAAGGTGGCCAATGGAGCTGGAGAGATAGTACAGTTTGTCTTGCACACAGCCAATGAAGCTTGATTCTCTGGATCTCATATGTTCTCCTAACTCCACAAAGACTGATCCTTAAGTTCAGAGCCAGGTGGAAGCCCTAAGCATTGCAGGATATGGGCCCAAACTAAACTGAAACAAAAACTTGTTCTGATTTATACACATAAGTCAGAAAGTTTCTGAAGAAAAAGGAGATTCCCTGAAGTGCCTTTTTCAGAGAAAATAATCAGTCCCCTGGAGCTATAAATAATTGTATTGGTAATAGCAGGAAGGAAAGTCTTTGGGGATATCACCTGGCTGCTAGGAGTGTTCATTTCATGTTCATTTTGAAAAAGGCAAAAGACTTTCTTCTACACAGCTTTTTATGGATTAGGAGACTGGGTATAATTTAGATCTGCTTGGCTGGTCCTGAATCTCAGGCCAGTTCAAACATCTTCCTTCTCCACCCTGCCACCTCATCCACAGAGCTGTCCATGTGCCTGTGACTTACCTCACTCTCTTCTACAGGGGGTGGAGGGACCTCCTTTATAATCTAAAAAGAGAGAGAAAAAAAGAACAAGTCAGTAGAAGTCTTCAGTGACTTACTTTCCAAGAGATGAGTTACTTGTATGGTTACGATTATCATAGTGAAGGGCTCAAGCAAGGTAGGCAAGTCCTGATGTAGTTCTGATGTTCTGATGTAGCTTTGGAAGCAGAAGAGCTCATTAGACCATGCTCCTGGCCCAGGATTCCATCCTTAGACTCAAGGTTCCCACTATATAGCTTTGTAAAAAGAAAACAATGCTGCTCAGATAACAGTCAGAAAACATATTTTCTCTTACCACAAATTTATTCCTTCATGTATTCATTCAGTCATTTCTATAACACATCATTTATCCATATATACTATAAATAAATGGCTTCACTTTTAAGAAAAGATTATATAAAAGAGAGGTCAGGATGGTTGTATAGAGATTAGTTAGGTTGTTGGCAGTTTCATTAAGTGTGGTTGATCCAAAGTGGCACTCATGGAATTAGGGTATAATAATGACCAATCCCAATGGAAGGCATAATAGAAGGAATAACAAAGAATTTCTTTTAGGTTTTTGTTATTGATAGATATAAAGATTTTCATAACAATATTCTAAGAGTATATCCTGTCTTCTCATCAGAATTGAAAGTCCATTACATATCTCTTGAAGTCTTAGGGTCAAGGGGGTATGGATCATTTAGTGCTCAGGTATAATTTAGAGAGAAAGCCATAGGCCAGGCATCAAGCTCTTCTTACAAAGCACAAACCTCTTTGATGCAAATGATGATTATTCTGGGACCTCATTCAGACTCCAATCCCAGTGCTATTCCTTGGGCTACCATTACTTAAGTTGCTCATAGTATCTTCTGGTGAGCCAGGCTACCAACTTGAGGTTTTTAACATCAGCCAGGAGACAGACTCCAATCATGTAAAAGAACTACACTCAATTAATTGAAGAGGCAGAATCTAAGGCCTCTAGGGGTTTCAAACCATTATTTTCATCTGCCTCCACTTCCTGGCCACTGTGGGAAACCTGGTGAGGGCTTCTGGAAAGCATAAGCTGTGATTTGGCTCACCCACTCAAAACTTGGCTTTCAGTTCCATAAGGAAATGTCTGGGGAGAGTCTTTACTGCCCAATGCTGATTTACCATCAACAGCATTGGGATGATTTTAAAACAGGAAATGTCTGAAAGTGGAGAGAGGGCAAGTTACTGAGGACAGCTTTCCAGAACTCTCTCTTTGTGGGCAGGGTTAGGGAGAGAGAGGAGAGAGAAAGAGAAAGACACACACACACACACACACACACACAACACACACACACACACAGATAGCAAGATGTTTGGGAATAGACACAGATGTCTTGACAGGAGTGCAACAGATAGTGTTGTAACTCAGGAAAGTACCCTGAGCTAAGTACAGTGGTTCTGTGCAGAATAGCTCTTGTCTTCAAAGTACCTCTTGTTCAGGACCAAAGAGGTTAATGTGCTTGCTTAACATATAGATGATCCTGGTTTGATTCCCAGTAAATGGTTCCTTGGCCATGTGTGACCCTCAACCTCCCAAACAAAAACAAAAAATGTAAAACAAAGTATCATTTCCTTGCTTGTTAAAAGGAAGTAGAGTCATTATCAAATGTGAACCTCAGACCCTCCTTTATCTGACTGAGGATTTGACAAGACCCACAACCTCTCTGAGCACCACTGCCCCCCCCTCTGTGAAATGAGCAAGAACATTAACTTTGCCACATGTGGATCCAGATGAGCAATCCTGGTCTCAAGACATCTGGTCTGGAGCTGGAGCACATTATCTGTTGTATGCTACTCTTCATCTCTTTCCCTTTCTTGATGTCTCTAGCTTTTTCATTTATGACACCTTCACTTGACCCTTGCACATATTCAGTATGGTGGCTTCAAGATGGAGTACCTAAAAGGCATGATTTTCATAAAATGAAAAGGTCTTCTGTAAAGAGTCTCATATCACTTAGTGTCCTTCCATTGATCTTTTAGCTATAATTAAAATATTGATTGCGGGGCCGGCGAGGTGGCGCTAGAGGTAAGGTGTCTGCCTTGCAAGCACTAGCCAAGGAAGGACCGAGGTTCGATCCCCTGGCGTCCCATATGGTCCCCCAAAGCCAGGGGCAATTTCTGAGCGCTTAGCCAGGAGTAACCCCTGAGCATCAAACGGGTGTGGCCCAAAAAACCAAAAAAATAAAAATATAAATAAAATAAAATAAAAACTTGGAGAAATTAAAAAAATATTGATTGCATAATTATTCACTTCCAGTCAGTATGACTAGGAAATTTTAATTTCCAGGTCAAATATAGGGTAGAATCTGCAATGTACTACCAAGCTTAGGATTGGTTTGGCATGTTTCCGGTCTTACAAAATTTAGGGAGATTTTGTTTGATTGTTGGTTGGATTTCAACTCCTTCTTCATTGCGAAGGACTGCTAGAAGACACAGAAGTTTACAAAATCCTTAATGAAATGTTTAAAATATAATTAATCAACAAACATATTTATAAATAAAACATGGTATACCAACATGGTAGCAGTGGAAATATATGTGATAACATTATTTTTATTTCTCCTCCAGAGATCAGCACTACTCCATTTACACCATCTTAGATTGGATATCAAAATAGGATCAAAAGGGGTTATTTACTTTTTAAATAATGAACTAATATAGTAAAGGGGGTAGAAAAAAAGTAAAAAAGATGGAAAATGAAATTTATAATTCTACTAGGATTTCCTTGTTAAGTCCTCTTCCAGTCCAATTTCAATTTAATTCCTCTCCAATTGATTCCAATATAACTTTTCTTCAATTTTATTAGATACACTGTATTCGTTGTATTAAATCCAAAATATTGATTGTATTAATCTTAGTTTAGAAAGACATAAGGACAGAACTGACAAAGACTCTGTAGGAAGAATAAAGGAAAGAAAACTTGTAAAAAGCCCAAGTAGAATCTTAATAAATCATTTTGGCATCTTATCAATGAATCAAAATAAATTCAAGTTTTTGTCTGCATTCTTATTTGACAGCTGAAAATGAAAATGATGGGAAGCTTGGAGGTAGACTTTGCATGATATGAATATAGTACAAATATGTCACTTTGGAACAATAGTTCACTTGTCTTATATGTGGCCAACCCAGTTTTGATCTCCGGAACTCCATGTGGTTCCCTGAGCCCTGTCAAGAGTGATCCCTGAGTATAGAGTCAGGAGTAAGCCCTATGAACTCCTGGGTGTGGTCCAAAAACAAAAACCAAATAAGCAAAAAAAAAAAAAAGATGTTATAGAGTAGATTCTATCTGATATATCAGAACCTTACTCTGGACTTCAATGAAGGCCAATTTTTGATTAGCCTATGAAGACATCCCTTTAAAATGATCTTTTAAATGTGAAGGCAAAATAAAACTCACATATTTAATTCATTTTGCTAGTTTGTTCCTTTAGCAGTATTCAAGATTTAATGTGTAAGTTTTACTACTTTTGGGGAGGAGCAGTTGTTAATGTTAGTTCTAAAGTTGTGCCAGGGAATTTAGTATGGTGTACAGAGTGCAATGTAGCCAACTTTTAACCCTGGTACCTCTTCTTCCCTGGATCACTAGACATTTAATTTAAGTTGGGAGTCAGGTAAACATGCTCTCTGGGAAGCAGAAGAATGTCTGTTTGGTCCATAATTTCCCACTCTGTCTCTACCTAACTGCACATTGTTCTCTTTTCCTCTCCAGTATCTTCTCTCTGTGACAGTAGTAGGCTATATAATACGTTGCATGAACTCATGTTAGTTTAATGCTTCTCTAATGGCATGAGAAGGGACAAAACAGTTGACTTCATTTTTCAGGTCCCTTTCTTCTTGTTCTTAGTGTCTCAGCATTCACCTTTTTTGCATGTATTGCATGAGGAGCAGCTCTTGAAACCTCTTCTCCCCTGAATGATATGTAGTTTTCTGGATGCAAAGAAGGCACTTCCTTGACACACTACCAATTCTAAAGGCTGAGCAAACTGTTAACAATATATTCTGTTCACAAAATTAGGTAGGTATCTTCTAATTTTGAATTAGATTACTATCAATGTTATCTGTTCTTAAAACACAGACTTTAGTACTGTGAAATTTTTCTTTGTGGTCTGAGATCTTGGCATTTCTAACAAGTTTCCCAATGATGCTTATGCTCTTGGTCCATGAACCACATGTTGAGAAGTACAAGCTAATTGGTTTCTAACAATTATTATTATTTTTTTTGATGAGCTACAGGGGTGGGTTTTGCTTTACATCAGACATTCCTATGAATGTATACTCTGAGAGTTGCAAATGATTAGTTAGAAACACCAATTTTGGAAAAGTTTCAGTGTAAAAATTCTGTATCCAATCCTATTATCATGAACTATGGGGTCTCTACTCCATGTGTCTCTGTATTGGAGAAAGACAGAGCACTGTTTCTGTTGAAAATGCTCATCCCTGTTTGAAGTCACTCTCTTCCAGCTCTGGTGAACTGGTATGGCCTGGATTCCTGAATCCAGTCTTGAAGAAATTCCTGCCAGATGGTCGCCTGAGAGTGAGAACACAGATAATATCTTTCACTGTCTGCACTGTTGGCAGTTAACTCACTAAATGGTGTTTGCTTCTCTTTCTCATTGGACTTTAGTTGCTAGAAATCATAAGCATACTTGGTTAGCTTTAAGTATCCTATGCTTGTTACTCAACTTTTCCTGGAATGAATGAGTATGCAGTCATATAAAGGTAAAGGTAATGAGAACATTTCTGATAATTTTAAACTCAACTTCCTTGGCTTATAACAAACATTTCTGTGACATAATACTCAAGTCTGGTATCTTAAACAGCCTTATAAATCTCTCTTTTATTCTTTGCAAAGAATCCCAACTTCTTCTTTTTGGTTTTTGGGACATACCCAGCAGTGCCCAGGGGTTACTCCTTGCTCTTCGCTCAGAAATTGCTCCTGGCAGGCTCGGGGGACCATATGGGATGCTGGGATTTGAACCGCTGTCCCTCCGCATGCAAGGCAAATGCCTTACTTCCATGCTATCTCTCCTGTCCCAAGAATCCCAACTTCTGAGAATGGCTACTCCAGAGAGATAGAGTCATGGTTATTATGCTGCTTTGCTGTACAAATTTCTGAAAATTTGAAAGGAATATATACAGTGTTTTTTGTGTGACAACATAGGTCTGTGATATGTAAAATTGTTCATATGTGGTAAATAAATTGGATAATAAAAATAACTAAATTATGAAATTGTGTTAGGTCAAAATTATTTTTTTCATGAAGGTCATACTATATTTTGGGATTTTTGTGTGTGGTAAATTTTGTGAACCAAGATATTAATCACTGAACTATGAGCTGATCACATTTAGTGCCACACTAAATGTAACTTCAGGTGCTGCCTGGGTGCCAACATTAATTGGCAAGAGAGATACAAAAGACACTCAGCTGCCTTCTCATTTCCATTTACCATAGTGCTATGCACAATGCTATGCACTCCTGAGCTTGCAAGCTTTTCTTCATGAAAGCATCTGATTTGGCATTCTCAATGCATTTGTGTCTCCTGGTTATAAGAATTCAGCAGCTGAATGAAAAAGGATTAAGCTTGTGGAGGAGAAGTTTGTGAGATCAGAGAACATGGGGTACCATACTCAACTTCTTAAGAGACCACACTAAAGAAGCACAGAAGGGAGCTCATGGGAGTAGCATCTGCTTTATAGGGAATTAGAAGCATGTGCCATGGGTCAGAGAAAAAGCTCTAAATGCTGAGAATGGCAGAAAAACCATTTTATAGCCTTTGGTCTTATTTGAAAGCACACAAATAGCTTTTTTTTTTTTTTTTGTAAATAAGAAAAAAAGAACCTGGCAAAACAACAAAAGCTGGGTTTCTATATTAAGCCAGTACAGAACGGATAGCAAGACAGTGAGTCACAGCTGTTCACCTCTCATGTTGTGACATTTCTTGCATATATTCCTCCTTTTTTCTGACTATAACTGTAAGCCATGGTGTCATACTTTATGCTCACAGCCACCAGGGTACTTTCTGAACTTACTTTATTTTTTTTTTAGAAATCAATGTTAAAGAAAAAAAAAGAATTCACTCCTGGACTTTGCTGAATGTACCATATGTGGTACTGAGTTTTAACCAGGGTCTGCTGCATTCAAGACAAGAAATATTTCTGCCACCTACTTTTATTTTTTAGTATATTTGATTTAAATAATTGTTTTGTTATGTTTTTTATTTGTTATAATTCCTTTTATTTCTCCCTATACTTTGTAATATGATCTGGAAATTTTATGTGTTCATGTAATTTAGAAAACATAATATATTAAAATATAATACAATATAATATAATATATAATATAGAATAAAATATTATAAATTATATTAATATAATATATTAAAAAAGAAATAAAGGTAAAGTGCTATATTTACTAGTCTATTTTAAGAATTGAAAATTCATATAGTGGTGGCACTTTCACTAAGTTTATTCTCAGTTTTAAAATTTATACTTTTTCAAGTATACTGTTAGGTGCCAGCGTGACAGTACAGTTGGCAGGGTGAGTGCCTGACACATGGCTGAGTGTAGCCCAAATTTAAAAGCAAAAACAGAATTAAGTATATTTTCAAAGTTTACTTCAAAGTATTAGGCTGCAAAGTTTTGACAGTTCTGTTCTAAACCTATTTCCTCTGAAAATTGGTTTTTTATTTTTATGGGATCAAAATTCCATATACACATGCTGAAGAAGAAATGATGGGATGTAGAGAGTTTCCAGGTACCTTTTACTTTACAGCTATTGCTAACTTTGGAGAGGGCAGAGGAAAGATGACTCACTTTCTCAACTGATTTCCGGTCTTTTAAGTTTCCCGTGTAAAATCCCAAGGAGTCTAAAAACAATATTTCTTAGGGTTTTAGTAATTTTAAATTTTGTGCTCTCCATTGTTTGCATTTCTTTGTGGGTATCTTATGAGGACTGAGTTGATGGGTTGACTGTCAAAAGGCTTTGAGATTTCTTTTGCAGATTCCTAAGTATTTCTGCACTGGGACTTTTTTCCCCTCAGCTTGCAATTTATAGAAACCAAGAAGCACACATCTGGACCCTGAGAAATTGTGTTTCTGAATTCTTAGGAACACACACACACATACTTCAAATCCATAGCATACCTTTTCACTTGACATCTCAGCTTCAGGCAATAGATTTATTATCCGCCCTCAATCTTTGTGGGTTAATAGGGGCAATAAACTAAATAAACTTGTTTTTTTTTTTGCAATCAAAAAGTTTTCCAAAGGACAGTTCCTTGTTTAGGGTTACCCAATCCTCTGATCTCCAGATCCTTCTTTATTTTGAAACTAGAATTGTCCTATATTTTCCTGTGGTCCTAGATAGGCATTTATAACAAGATTTATTATCTCTTTTTCCCCAAAGTTTTTTTATGTTTTCTTTTTTATTTTTGCCATATAGAATATTAGTTAAGAGTAACTGATTTTCTGCAAATGATTGTCTCTTGCATGCTCAGAGGGAGCAGCTCAAATAATTTTTCTCTTTAGATGACAAAAGTTTTGGAATCTTTGATTTAAAACATTGTATATTCTGGAACTTGTTGATTTCTTATAGCCAAGTTTCTAGCTGTCTCCCTGGCCTCCTAGGTTTGGTATGTCCAATGTCAGTTCTGTGCAATCTATCTATGTTACACACAGCTCTGGAGACCATGACAGAGTTCTGTGTACTGGCAAGAAAGATACTTTCAAAGTGCAGAACGAGAAGTTTCCAGATGGGAATGGGTGGAGGCTGGAAAGGGATCCAGAAATTATAATGAGTTGGGGACCAAGAAGCCTGGTTCAGAAGCTGCTTACATTTCTCAGGTTTTGCTAAATAATAAAGCCCTTTAGTGATATGAGATTTGGTTATCTACTTTTACAAATTTAATACTTAAAGATGTGAAGTTATTTAAAAACTATTTTTTATTTAATCTAAGAGCATCTAAAGTTCTTAATTTTTGTCCTTTGTAATTTCCTTGATTATTATTTGAAAACTATTTTTATTTAAGTTAAGACAAATAAAACCCCTTTTGTTATTTTTAATTGACCTTGGGAAATGTTTATGGGGCTTAATTCAACTATGCTCAAAATTCAGTATGATTCCTCAAGTAATTCTTTAAAAATGATTCATAAGATACCTACAAAGTCACTAAAAAAAAACCCAGAATTTTGTTTATATAGGGAGAAATTCCAAATGCATGTGTGTGATCCTCTGCCAAACATATTTAGAATAAGACTGTCATTACTTGACTAAAAGTATATAGTTTGATTGGAACTATATAAAACTATATATAAAAGTATATAATTTTATTTCTATATATATAAGTATATAGTTTGATTTCTGGAATGTGGTACTTTCTTTTTTATTCTTTTGTATTATGAAAAACCACATTATACTTAAATTTTCTGTTTTAACCAATTTTAAGTATACATACAACTCAGTAGTGTTAAGTATATTCACATTTTTATGCAACCATTATTTCATCTGAAAAAATATAGCAAGATTTTTTTATATTAAGGATTACTGATAACTAAACTCCTGACAAGGAGGGCATATTTCAAGGACTTTATTTAACAAACTATATAATTGTCTTTTGCTATAGAATAGTTATCTACTATACATATATATATATATATATATGTATATATATATATAAAAGAAAGATGTGTGAAGTGTGTTTGGTATGAAATATAAAAATAATAATGCACAGTTGGAGGGAGATTTGGGATATTGGTGGTGGGAATGTTGCACTGGTAAAGGGGGGTATTCTTTACATGACTGAAACCCAACTACAATATATTTGTAATCAAGATGTTTAAATAAAGATATTAATAAAAATAAAAATACACACAGTCATAAAACAAATATGTATCAGAGTTCCATTTGTGCTTGGGTTCCATCTCTGCCCATTTATCTTACTCTAGAAAATCTTCAATTTTCAATTTAGTTTGGAAACATATACATTGCACATGAGACATCATACTCTATTTTTGAGGATTCTTTCCTATGACTAGTTTATTCTTTTTGAGGATATCATAGTATAGTAAGAGACATATAATATGTGAGTAAATATTTGTGTTTCAATAAGAAATTTTTCTTTTCTTTTCTTTTTTTTTTTTTTTTGGGCCACACTGTTTGATGTTCAAGGGTTACTCCTAGCTAAGCGCTCAGAAATTGCTGCTGGCTTGGGGGGATCATATGGGACGCCGGGGGATCGAACCGTGGTCTTTCCTTGGCTAGTGCTTGCAAGGCAGATACCTTACCTCTAGCGCCACCTCACTGGCCCCAAGAAGTTTTTCTAATATATGTATAAATATGTGTTTGGAAGTCAGGTGAGGCCCCAACTAGTTTTGCTTAGGTGAAGAAAAGATAGTCATTGAGATGAAGGTTTGAGAACTATCTTGTATGAAAAATTGTTGGTAGAATAGATAGAAATGATAAAAAATTTTTTACATTTTTAGCAAAAGAAATTGTGTTAAAGAAATACATAGTCTGTTTAAAGAGTCCGAAAGAATAAAGTGCTGGAGATACCTTCTCCATCCATTTAGCTACTCAACAGACTGAAATTTGAGTAACAATATTGAACCAGGCTATATGATGCTGTGGGTTCCAAAATTTTATGTTAATTTTATGTTAATAAAGAAAAACCGACAAGGAAACATAATGTTGACATGGTCAGTACTAAAGGAGTTATGAATAGGGAAGAGAAAGTAAGAGATTGAGGTTAGAGAAATAGATTGTGACCAGATTGTGATTAATCTACATATATAATATCAAGGAATTTTCAGTTTAAGAATCACTGAAGAGTCAAGAGAAATTGAGTCAGGGGAGTAAATACCAAATGACCTGATTATATCAAGAGCAAGAATGATTAAAGGAAGCAGCAGCAATCACTGTGCAGTTTCTAGTTTAGTGCTCAGAGGATGAACAGTTTGGGGAATAATGTATTAGTTTGGTATGTGTTGAGAATAAGATGTCGGAATATAAGCTGTTCACTAGGTTCATGAGCCTATTAAAGGTCACTAATGGATGGACACATAAAATACCCATCAGCATATACATTATAGTGAAGGCAAGGAAATTGGGGAGATTATCCAAAAAACAAGTGTAGAGAAAGTTGCAGTCAATGCTGGACAAAAACAGACAACTAGAGAAATAACGATCATGAAGGAGACAGAGAATACCTGAACAGGGAAGCAGAAGAATCAGTAGAATCCAAGAGCAAAGAGAGATTAAAAGAAAGAGAGGGTGACTGCTCCTACTGTTTAGAGAACTCAAATAAAGAGAAATGAGTGGGGACCATTTTTCAGGAAATTTAAAATTGCAAAGGACAGGCTAGGGAAGAAATGGGGATGGAGGTCAATGGGTAGTGGACTCTGGCTACATGGGAGTTAGTGAGTGGGAAGAATAATGGACAGTAGGCAGAGAGCTTGAGAGGAATGGAGAAATAAAAAGTAGTCTGAAATATCTTAAAAGATCAGTGGAGGTAAATATATTTTTGGATTCAAGAACAAAGGAGGAAAGGAAAGAATGAAGATGCAATGAAAAGGGACAATTCAAGTTTAGGGGAAGGGGTTCAAGGAGAATATACACAAGTGTTGCTGGAGGTGGACAAGTTTCATTGAGCAAGAAGCACAGAAAGCTGTTTGCTGAGAGTGGTGGAGTCAAAGACAGGGCAAGGATATGCAGAGAATGAGTAAAGTTTGGGTTACTGTGGGAGGAAATCTGGACTTCCATAAGGATCAATGACAGGGACTTCAGTAGTGCAGTGCTCCCCATGAACATGCTCTGGCAAGTCTCTTGTGAAGAGACCAACATGTCAAAAGCAGGAGAAAAGAAGATTTATAACTATAAGGTTGGGCAATCATAGAGAGATAGGAGATGGGAGAGCAAGTCGGTTCATGAGAGTGACAAAGGGCTGATTAAGGAGTTAGTTAAATTGGCTAAGAAATTTGGTAAACTAAGAGACCTGGCCAGCATTTAATCTATACCTTATATATATATTTTATTTAGAGGGTCAGTATCTGTTGATAATTAGTATCTCTCAGTCCTTACTACCTGCTGCTATTTAAGAGTGATGTACTGGTCTTTGCTTGTGACATCAAGCTACTGATCATTTTGGGTGAAAGGGTAACATTAAGTTGAGAATAATTGTAAACTTGTGAGTTTTTCTAGAATAGTTCAGTGTCCTTTATTATCAAAATGTTATGGCCTTTGGTTCTTGACATAGTAGAGGTTTTCATAAAAACCAAGCTTTTAAGCCATTTTAATAAATTTTTATACAATCTTCTTTTCATATTTTCTTCACCTCCTCCTTTTAATGTTCAATTTAGAGACACAACAATGGTAGACTAAGTTGAAGAGTAGCAGAATGGCCACAGCACAGTTTTTTTGGTTCTGCTAATATCCCTCATGGAACTGAGGCAAGGCTTTATTTTCTTATAAATTATGAAGCTGCTAAATTACCTTTCTGAAAATACATGTAAGCTCAGGATTATTTTCCCCTTTCAGTGTGGTCTCTTTGTGCCAATAAATAAATGCAAGACTCATAGGAACCAAATGTTTACAGAGGTCTTGGTCTGGGGTTTGGCCCATTTGTTCCTCTCTCTCTTTCTTCTCTCTCTCTCTCTCTCTCTCTCTCTCTCTCTCTCTCTCTCTCTCTCTCTCCCTTTTTCTCCTCCTCCTTCTCTCTCTCTCCTGACACACACACACACACACACACACACACACACACACACCACTCATTGCTGATGCTCTGCTCTACTGGCAATAAGTTAGCCCATATTTCACCTCACTGAAGGACAGATGCCCAGACAGGAGTAGGATTCATTTGGTAAAGTACAAAGCAATGTGTAGTAGAATCACTTCAAATCACTAGATTTCTTTGTCCAGATGATGCCATAGCATGAACCATCAGGGTCACCTCAGTGATGCATAGGAAACACCACTGTACATAGTAGCACTTGGGGATTGAAATCATGCTGCCTGGCAGGATGTGCTCTAGGCCTTTGAACACTCTCATGGTAAATATTTTAATGATAATTACTTAAGAAAAATATTTTAAGTAATGCTATGTGCTAGGTACTAGTCAAAATAATATATAATATATTGCATATATATAAATTTATATACATATTTGCCCCATTAATCTTTGTTATCTACCTAGAAGCTCAGCATACTTATGGGCCTCCATAGGAAAATGAGGAAATCCATGCACAGAGAGATGGGACAATCTGATGGGACTCACACAGCTTGGTGAAGTGCTTCGCAACTTTTATTTTTGTTTGTTTCTAGCTGTCCCTACTCTGAGGTAACTGCTTTTGTTTTAGTTTATTTTTTTATTTTTCCCCCTTCTCTTCCCTTTGCTATTGTTACTACAATGACTGGGAGTCATACACATTTATTGTGCTCATTCACTTGGTGGAGATGGCCAGAGATTCTAAGCAGCAAAGCCCCTGGGATTGCATAGGGGTGTGGCTTCATGCTTTGCAAGGCAGGCGGCAGTCTACCAGGGAGCTAGCATGGGGCTCTGC
This sequence comes from Suncus etruscus, assembly GCF_024139225.1. NCBI lineage: Eukaryota > Metazoa > Chordata > Mammalia > Eulipotyphla > Soricidae > Suncus > Suncus etruscus. The sequence continues at coordinate 25,681,183 of NC_064859.1, forward strand.
TGATTTAAACATGAAAGGGATTTGGTGAACCCGGATGCTTACTCCCACTGAAGTCCTGGAGTCCTCTGCTTGTTGCCCTCCTCCCTCTAACACTTCCTTAAAAAGTTCAGTATGAGAAACTTCCTTCCCTTCTGAATCACAAGCACTGTGACTGACTCATGAGATTTTTTTTTTCTTGCCCACAGAAGAAAATGGTGGCACAGCTTGAACTATTTAATATAACATTAAACTCTTGGGGCCATGATGGTAAGAATCTGTTTAGAATCTTGGTGAAATCAGTTTGGTCTGGATTGCACCAGTGGAAAGAGCTTGTGTTTGTCTAGGTTCTTCCCTTTGCACACATGTTCTTGTCTGCTCCAAGCTTCTATTGGTGCATGAGCCTCTTTGTTTCTAGAAGTTCCTGCCATGTGGACTCACTTATTGGCCGAATTTAATATATGCCATTTGACTCCTTTTAAATAGCCACTCAGAGTCATTCCCCTACCCTTCAAGCTTAGTGGTCAATGAATCTTTGTTCTATTCACCCACAGGTGTATTGTATCCTCTAATACTATGTGATGAATATCAGTATTTCAGCAGTACATGACAACAGGCTGTTTCCTGGAGAGGCTCACTGGGTCCTACTGGGTTCTCTGTGGAAGAACTAAGAAACAGGGAATGCAGGAGAGAGGTGCTCAGATGACTCTCATGGTGGCATTCCACTGCACACACTGATCTTGCACAAAAGCAGATACAGGTTAGCACCAGAGACAAGGTGAACTAATGATGAATTTTTTTTTTTACTTTATTAGGCTATCACTTTGTCAGATAGAATTTGATAAATAGGCACCTATTATCTCAGATTCTAAGCAGTTTGAATGGTATTGACCAGAGCTAAGTGGTGGTTTTAACTAAGGATTAGAATTGAAAGGTCCTGACTGATCCTGAAGTTAATGTGCTTTAAACCAGTATTGGCTACACTGTATGGACAGTTCATAGGTTATAACTAAAAATATCTAAATAAGACAATACTAGTCTATGTTATTATTATATAAATTATATGATAGAAATCCTGTTATATAAATATAAATATATAACTTTGTACAGTAGTATTATATATTATTTTATGTAGTAATTATATATGATAGCAATTAAATAAAATCTGTTATATATTCTATAAACAATGCAAGGGTATCTTTTCAGCTTTTCCACAGGTCTTTATCTTACAGTACTATAATGTTTGTGTCTGCCTGGGCTATGAATAGTGGCCAGAAGCCCGAGATCGAGAAGGAGGGAAGCACTTACCACAGTGCAGCAGAGGGGCCAGAACCACCAGAGAAGAGCCAGTGCCAGGAGCAGGAAGAGGATCAGCAGTGCGATTGCCAGGATGGAGCCATCGGACTAAGGGGTAAGACAGAGAATGTGGTCAGCTGGGGTCAGGTCATATGCACAGTGCAGTGTCATTCCAGGTTCACCCCCATCACCAGTAGCCAAATTAAGGCCCCGAGAGCAGTGTCGTTTGCCAAGTACATGGCTGGGACTCTGCCCAGCATTCTGGCACTTTCAAGAAAAGCAGTTTCCTTTTTAGTGATGTTCTTTCCTTGAGTAATATTTTGTTTGTTTATTATTTTTGGTCACACCTGGCAATGCACAGGGTTTACTCTTGGCTCTGCATTCAAATACCTGAATTCAGAGCCAGGAATCTGCCTGGCAGGGCTTGGGGGATTTAACTGAAGGATATTGAACTTGAATTGACTGCATTCAAGGCAAGAACCCATACCCACTAACACTAGAGCAATATTCTTAAGAACCAGTTCTGCAGGAAACAAAGCAGGTGGCTGTCCCTAGAATGGAGAATGGAGGGACTGACCATAGTCATCTGTTTCCAGACACAGTCTCTCTCCCTTCTCTGACTTTCACTGTCCCTGCTCCTCCCCAGGCTGGAAACAGGACAGTTGCAAGGCAGATTCAGTCTTGAAATTGTGCACCTAGGTGCATATAACAGTTCATGAGGAGGCCATGGATGGCAAGGCAAGAATCTACTTTTCAGATGCAATAAAGGGCCAGTGGATTCTGGGTAGCAGAGAACCAAGTTATTGCTGAGCCCAAGTAGGAGGTCTATGGAGACTGAATCAGTTCAAGGGAAGCAAGAACCCAAGATGAATGAGGCCCCTTCCTAGAAAATCATGAAAATGGGCCTGATTGCCATTCAGTTTCAGTGAAAATCTCACTAGGTCACAAAAAACACAGATTTCAATCCTCTTTCCTTTCCGGTGATGGGATAGAAAAAGGTAAACACTTCAATGAAGGGAGGGGTACAGGGAGAGAAGGGGAAATTTGTCATTTGTATCACTGTTCTGTACACCTTTTCAGCCCAAGGAAACAATCAAGTACGTTTGTAAAGTAAATAATGATATGATAATAATAATAATAATAAAGAATATCAACCCAATGTTTAACAATAATACACTAGAGAACTAATAAAAGCACATTACAACACTAACATGCTAATAATTACAACATAGGCATTATGTATTCAAATAATATAAAATAAGCTGATAAATATTTATGTTATGAGTAAGTTCATGGCTATGTATGCATAGTAAGACAGAAGGAAAGAATGAGGGGTGTTTTTACTAATAGGAATAGCAGCTCTGCTAATAATTGATATGTGGTAAGCTTAAAATATTTTGTATTTTCTTTTATTTCTACCATCACATTTTATATTGTGAAAATAAATTGCTGATGTAATTCTTTGAAAAGCAGCCTTGGGAGAGAGGTCAGTGGGCCCAGGAATTCTCTCCCAGTCAGTGTACACAGATGGGCTTTTTAAACATAGACTCATGATTTTCTGGACTGACACCCATGATCTTCAGAGCTTGAGTCTTTTGGGGAGACTGATCACAGCATGATCCGATTTCTCTGTACCCCTCCCCACCCTGCCCCACATACAGAGGAAGGGGGTTGGGTTGCTGATCCAGGATAACACAGCAGTTAAGGGCAGAGCTGAGAGGTGACTCACTCCCACTAGGAGTGCTCAGCAGGGTCTACTGGAAGCTGTTTAAAGGCAACTCTTCCTCCCTGGAATGTCTTTGACCTAGAAGCCAGAGAACTAAACAACCAGGCCTCCACCAAGCCAGGGCTGAGGAATGTCAGATAGTCCCCGAGAGAGCTGTAGTCTTCTAAGTGCAGGTGCAGGGCTGGACAGTACAAGGGCGGTGGGTGGGGAGAGAGCAACGGGCCAGCAATAGCCATTGCCAAAGGTAAAGTGGATGCTTCTGGATGCTCTGTATTGTGTAGGAGCTAAATCTGAGTACAATGAGCTTAGTGAAACAAGAAAATTTCAGGTGCTAAGCACACTTATTAGTCAAGGACAGATCTCATGACCACTTAGCCTCTAGAATCCCTGCCCATAGCAGAGAGATGCTAAACTTGTCTGCCTCATTGTACTGGCATGAGGGTAAAATGAAGTGTATGGCATATATACAGACATAGAGGGGTGATGGGATTCAGAGTATCTCATCAAACTTTTAGCTGCATGATGCACCCCTGCTCTATATCTTCCCATGACAGGAAAAAGGGGGACACCTCAATCAGAAATCTGTTCAAAGTTGAGTGATTTTAGTTATAGAGAAGCAGTTTTAAATAGCTCTTTTACTTTGACCTGTAATTTAGTATTGGCTACCAACTAATTTACTCACACTATATGAAATCTCTCTCTCTCCCTCCTCCTCATTTTTGATGGAGACACTGAAGCTCAAAGACTGATAAATAGGAGGAAATGTTTTTCTTCCTTCTGGAGAGGGCGATTTTCAGTCAAGCAGGGAGGTGAAGCATCCAGCATTCAGAAGACTTCTGGATTGGGTAGATTTGCTAGATTCAGATAAAGCACTGTCTGGCTTTTCTCAAACCAGAGCTAAACATTGACCCTCATCAGATAGTATGTCTCTGAAAGTTGATGTTGAGACACTTGAAAATTCTCCTGGTACTACATATATTTGGAAGAAGGGTGGAAAAATTGCTGGAGATAATTCAACCTAAGAAACAAAGATAGGGAGATTTGAAACAGAAGAAAAAAGGGAAAACTATCCAAGAACTAACACCCCAAAGTGACCCCAGATCCAGAAAGATGTTTGCCAATGCGAGAGTGATCTTACTACCTAGGAAGGAAGAAGGGTAAAAAGAAGGATCAGATTGGAAAAGGGAACCAAGGAAGCCACTGTCGGTGCTTCATCTGAAGTGGATGCCAGTAAAACTCTGAGCAGCCCACCCACTTCACCCAGACCTGGCAATACAGCAGCACTGCCTGTATCTACAAGTAATATCATACCCCCCAGACACCAGTAGCCAGCAGGTGCTCCAGCAATATAAAAGAAGAAAGGTGGAAAAGGTGGTTGGTGATTAGGACACTTCTTGCAGGCTGTTTTGAAACTACTTAGAGACACTAGCAAGGTAATAAAGGAACAGCAGGAAGCAAAGAACTGTTTCTTTCTTTCTCATCTCCACATTTCCATCTGATGATTTTATTGTGCTTCAAAATAGAAAAACATCTTCAAACTGCCTAAGTCAAACGACCTATTTGTACCACCTTGCTTGCACAAATGACAGGAACTCACAATTTCACAATAATTGACATTTATCCACCTTGGTATGTGTTGTGTCTTTTCTCTTTGTATGGCGTTATTTTTTCTTTCCAGTTTTACAAACATCGCATGTTATCTATAGTTTCCTAGAATTCAAACAGAAACTATTTAGACTAGAGTCTGAAGATACTTGTTCTGTCAAGACACACTTGATAAAATTATGTTTTAGGAGACTCAAAGTAAATCTTCTCAGCATTCCAATATCTGCTTAGAAATATGTGACAATAGGTCCCTTTTTAACACAATGGTGTTCTTTATTACATGAATAGTTACAGAAAAACAAAATGTCAGTTAATTTGTCACAAATTCTCTCATGTAACACAAGATGTTAAATTTTTTCAGATAGATAATGTATGTGCTTATATTTATATATACCTACTATGTAAACATATATAGTCACACACATACATATAACTGGACTCATTTATTTCCCCAGCTGTATCTTTTTCAAATTGTGAAAACATACTGAGATTTGGCATCGTTAAGGAATCAAAGGAAAAACTATCGGTGTTACAAGTTCACCCGTAGAACTTGGAGTTCTAAAGGCAGATATGGGAAAGATTTGATGATCCCTCCCTATCAAAAGCAAGAACAAAGTGACTTTCTATATGCAGTGAAAATAAATTTCAGACAATTCAAAAGTAGGGAGTATATAAACTTTAACAGCTGTTTGGCCCTATTAATGGGTACTCAGACTAGTGAGGGGTAAGGTAGGACCATTCCCCTTCTCAAGTGATGAAGTATTTTTCAGTCTGGGGCGTCAGTGCTGCTCTCATCTTCCTGATTACAAGCCACCTTTCCACTAAACAGCATGTGATAGATACACTGTGAGGTGAGGCTCCATTACTAGTCACTGTCTGCTGTCCAAGATTGCATTTAGACTTTAGTATATTCTTGTGATCCTAATACTTCATCCTTGTTAATAAAGTGCTGCTGTTTGTCTTACTATAAAAACAAACAACTGGTGTTCTCAGTGGCAAGAGACTATGGGATTCCAACGAAGAGCAAAGTGTAGGTAGAGTATGTATGGGGGTGAGATCTTGGAGATCTCACCCTATGAAGATAATTCATACCTAGACTGATTTTTGAGATCTTCCAGCTATCATATGCAGCATTGAAGGTTCAGTTATATTTACACTTAGCAAATGTTATTGAAGATGTTTTGGGTCTCTGGTGCAAATCCTACTACTACCTCCTTCAGGCAGGAAACTCAGTGCTCCTTGTTGCAAGAGAGGTGAAATGAACAGGATTATGCACTCAGGGGCTGCATGCTTTTCCACAGCTGTATTCCCAGAACCTTCGATATGCCAGTCACAGAACAATGTAGTTTCAGTTATTTTCTTTTTCTTGGTTTTATGGCCACACTCAGTAGTGCTCAGATCTTATTCCTGGCTCTGTGCTCAGAGATCACTCCTACACAGGGGATCATGCAAAGTATAAAAACATGGTTTACACTCTGGTTTTCCACATGTAAGGCAAGCACCTTATCCCCTGTATGGTAAAGCCCAATAGATTCTATTCTTAAAACACAGTCTGGTGAAATAATAAGATGAAAATGGCAACAATTGTTATTAATATAACAAATTAGGAAATGTCGTTTTTCTGGGTTATCATGATTTCTTTATGCTAGCTAATTTAATTCCCATTAACATTCTAATAAGTTCAGTAATATTGCCAACCCTATCTCACCCCTGTTTCACATATAAGACCATTGTAGCAAGGACACAGGGAAAAAGTAAATCACACCCCTGAAGATTTACATCCTAAACAGAGTCCTGAGTAAGTCCTAAGCACAGCTGGGTGAAACCCCCCCTCAAACAAGACAGAAAACTAAAAGAAAGATAAATACAAAGCTCTGGGGTCAGGAAGATGCTCAGCACCGGAAGAAGAGAGTACAGAAAGAGGGGGGAGTGAGGTTCACTGTAAGAGACCACACAAGTCAAGCTGAGGAACTTGTCTTCTATTTTCAGTCAAGGGGCATCCTTGGAGAAGGTGGGTTCTGTTAATAAAATTTGCTTCCTGGGAAGCAAATACTGTTGACACAGTGTTTTTTTGACACTAGAGTATAAACAGGGGAAGGACTGGGAGCCAAGGCCCCAGGTGGAGGATTGCTGGAGATTCTGCACAATTCTTTTAGGGGCACCCCTCTGAAACTAGTGTTTCCATGAATATCTTCAGTAGTGGTTTTATTGATGATTGTTTACCAGGTACAGTTCACAAGTATTTCTTGTACAGTACTATACCTTCATTATCTCATTTAACTAAATGACCCTTGCTAAAACAGTACTATGTTGAGATGGTTAACCGTTTTTAGGGCTGGAGGTGTGTGTGTGTACATATATATAGAGAGAGAGAGAAAGGGAGAGAGAAGGAGAGAGAAAGAAGGGGGAGAGAGAGGGAAAGAGAGCAAGGAGCAAAGGGAGGACTGTGGCAGTGTGATTAAATGGGAAAGAAAGCACAAGTAGAACAAAAAAACCTATGCAGGTTGGGTGAGAGGAAATAATGTGATTTCTCCAAGAAATTTTTTAATGCTCCTCCCACCCCACATCATTTTGTCAAATGCTTAAATCTAATATGATCACATGAAAGCTGTGGATAACATTTAAATACAGAATATTGCTACAAAGGCAGGAGGCACTCATGTCTCTCCTTCCTTCCCCTTCCTTATTAGATTGATCTTCCTGAAGTTAGAATGACATGTGAGGCCAGATCCCTGCATTGCAGCTTTCTTGATTTCTCTCTTCACTACTCGCAAAATGAGCCTCTTTTAAGACAAGGAGGTATTGTTTTTAAGAGGAGGGCTTAGAAACCTGACTGATCCCAGTGTCTCTTGGTTGGTGATTTCCAACCTGGTTATGTTAGATTTTGGATGTAGGCATGCAGAGTAGGTCAGGGTCATGTCTGGGCCCGCAGGCAGCATAGTTGGAAGGAAGGATCACTGCAAACAGAGCACCAGGCTGGCTGGAATGCTCCTTCTGTTTTGTTTGTGTGTTGCCAAGGTAAAGGGGAACATTGATGAGAATAAGTGGGAGTCTAAGGAGAAGCTCTTCTTAAGGAAACTTTGTGAAAATTCCTCATGTAAAGGTTTGAAACTGGGATTGTTTTATCTGATGCTCACAGCACTGGGTTATGGTGAAACTTCAAAAAAAGATCCAGTTTGGCATGGGTGACTGTCTCAGAAAAGGAGGGGTATGCTCTTTTATTCCCTATACTGCCATGTTGATGCACCCCATGTGTACAGTCAGGGTGTCTCTCTACCCCCTTTACTTATTGAGACCCAAGCAAACAGCTTGAGGTGATTTGCTTTCCCCTTTTTAGGAGCATATTGGCCAAAGGGAATGAGCCTCTTCTCCATGCAAATAGATTTTTGAGGAACCCAGTGGTTAAGAATTGGGAGCAAAGGCTTCTCTCAGGAAAAAAAAAAAAAACTACAAATACAAAAATCTTAAGAACCCAGTGCCAGAATACAAGAGCCACATACTGAGTGGGAGAAACTATTCACCCAATACCCATCAGAAGAGGGGCTAATATCCAAAATATACAAGGCACTGACAAAACTTTACAAGAAAAAAAATCTCATCCAATCAAAAAATGGGGAGAAGAATCATCAGGGAGATGCAAATTAAAACAACTATGAGGTACCATCTCACACCACAGAGATTGGCACACCTCACAAAGAATGAGAATAAGCAGTGCTGGTGGGATGTGAAGAGAAAGGAACTCTTATCCACTGCTGGTGGGAATGCCATCTAATCCAACCTTAATGAAAAGCCGTATGGAGATTCCTCCAAAAACTTGAAATTGAGCTCCCATACAATCCAGCTATACCACTCCTAGGGATATACCCTAGGAACACAAAAATACAATTCAAAAATCCCTTTCTCACACCTATATTAATTGCAGCACTATTTACAATAGCCAGACTCTGGAAACAACCAAGATGCCCTTCAACAGATGAGTGGCTAAAGAAACTGTGGTACATATACACAATGGAATACTATGCAGTCGTCAGGAGAGATGAAGTCATAAAATTTTCCTATACATGGATGTACATGGAATCTATTATGTTGAGTAAAATAAGTCAGAGGGAGAGAGATATATGCAGAATAGTCTCACTCATCTATGGGTTTTAAGAAAAATAAAAGACATTCTTGCAATAATTTTCAGAGACAAAAGAGATGAGGACTGGAAGTTCCAGCTCACTACGTGAAGCTCACCACGAAGAGTGATGAGTGCAGTTAGAGAAATAACTACACTGAGAACTATTATAACAATGTGAATGAATGAGGGAAGTAGAAAGCCTGTCTAGAGTACAGGCGGGGGTGGGGTGGGAGATTTTGGGCATTGGTGATGAGAATGTTGCACTGGTGAAAGGGTGTGTTCTTTACATGACTGAAACCCAACAACAATCATGTTTGTAATCAAGGTGTTTAAATAAAGATATTAATTAAAAACTCTTAAGAACCTTTCCCAGAATCTTAGAAAGGCTAGAAGAGACTCATTCAGAGGATACCTGATGCCAAGGCATCAATTTCCAGGTAACTGCTCATTAAATTGTATAGTTCTAGGCTGATGTTTCTATTCTGCTTGCTGCCATAGTTAGCTTGAGTCCCCAATCCACAACAAAGAAGACCAAGACAAGAAAAGCCATCATTTTTTCGGGGGTAAGGGTGAGGCTCATTTATTTGATCTATGCTTGTTTTGACAGCAGCTCCCAATATGTTATTTTAGCTATTTTTCAGGATGCGTCTTGGTTATTTCAACCATTACTCATGAAGAAGAGAAATTTTTGCAAACTGATTCTTTTTTTTTTTTTTTTTGGTTTTTGGGCCACACCCGGCAGCACTCAGGGGTTACTCCTGGCCATCTTCTCAGAAATAGCTCCTGGCAGGCACGGGGGACCATATGGGACACCGGGATTTGAAACAACCACATTAGGTCCTGGATCAGCTGCTTGCAAGGCAAACACTGCTGTGCTCTCTCTCCTGCCCTGCAAACTGATTCTTAAGACTGAAGAAGAGACTCCATTTCTTTCCCATGGCAAGATATGTGTAATATGGAGGAATGAACTTCACATGAAGTTCAGTCACACTGAAAAGCTATTAACCAAACTTCCAAATATATGACATAAATATTGCCAATAATACTCAAGAACTTCTTGAATACTGGCAATGCTGTTTCCTGGATTTATTGGGTAAATGATGGTACCCAGGGCACTCCAAGACAGAATATAAATTTGCTATGTCATCAGTCTTTCTAGGGGATCCTCCTTTTCTCCTCTTTCTCCATCTCTTTCCTCTCCTAAATTTGTCTTTGAAGCATTGTTGGAAAGTAGTATAGGCAAAAGAGGCTCTTTGTTTGCATGGCATACTGGTAACTGGAGAAAGGTCTGAGAAACCTATTTAGTGAGAGGAAGATACCAGAAGTAAAGGAACTAGGAACTGGCAATGGATCCTGCCTTTTAGAAGATCATGGAACCAGAGTGTCTGTTTTTTTGTGGAGGGAGGCCAGTGGGCACTTCCTGTCTGTAGCTTCCCAGTTTGCTTGGCTTGCTTTGGAAGAAGCAAGTCCTGTGCTTTGCAGTGGAATTTAGATCCACTCCTAGCAGCTGTTTGAGCTCTGCCCAGACACACTGGTAGAGTATGGGCAAGCTTTCCTTTGAGAGATGACATGCAAGAACTGCTGAGAAGTTATGCCTGGGCAAGCCCCGGAGACCAAAAATTACCTCTCCGAATATATCCTGAATCTTATTTTTGGAAACTATCTCAGAGATTATGTACTTCTCTGTACACTCTGCACTGTATTTTTATTGGAATTGTACTTCCTTGGCATTGGAATGGTACTTTTATGACCAACTTTAGTCCAAACTCGGGCCATTTCACCACCTTGTAGGACTCTGTACCCAGTCTCTTAAGTATCAGCACATCCCATGAAGCCATCCTTTCCCCCACTCTCCACCTTTTGTGGAGGGAGACCTCAAGGCTTCTCCTGTGGCTACTCTATCAATTGATGCAGAGGGTTCAATGGGGCAGGATTGATAGCACAACAGGGAGGATGTTTGCTTGCATGTAGCTGGTTTGATCCCCAGCATACTATCTGGTCTTCCCACACCACCAGGAGTGACTTCTGAATGCAGAGACAGAAGTTACCTCTGAGCGTTGTTGGGTGTCCCTTCTCCCCCCAAAATTTCCCCAAACAATGCTCAATTCTGGCAATATGGTGCTGCTGGGACCTGGTAGTGCTGGAGACTGCGAGGCCATCTAGTTGTGATGAGGTCCAAGAGAACTATAGCCTGTGCTCAGGGGAGGAAGGGCCTGCCATGTCAAAGATTGAATTTGGGGCCTTGAGCATGTTCTCCTACCCTACCTGAGCTATCTTACACCCCATTTCCTCTATTCTTCATGGACAACTTACCATTTTAATGTTTTCAATGTAGATTTTAGTGGCATTGAATATTTACAGCTATGGACTCTCTTTTGGTCCATTCTTTACAGAAATCTCAGGACTATGTTATCTCATCTCTTACAAAAATCTTCACTCTGATCCTGGGTCTATCCCCATACTTCAGGTCAATATTAGTGTCTATTCAACTGTCCACTAAGTTCTAAATGATGGTTCAAACTCAACAGTTCAAATTGAGCTTACTGTTTTCCCTATTCAAATTTTCCTGTCTTCTCATTTAAAGGTACTGCTTATCTAAGTTGGAAACCAAGAAGTCCATCTTAGCTTTCTTTTTCTCCTTCCATCCTCAATATTATATACTCTTGTATACCATACACTTTTGACATCCTATCTATTCTGTGAATCTGCCTCTGTCTAGTCCATCCCTTCTGCCATGAAGGGGCATCAGAGTTTTATTCTTTCTTTTCTGGACAGATACATTTCTCCCTTCACTGAAATTCCACCACTATGCTTGCTAGGTTGATTTCCATTTTCCCCAATTGCATCCAGGTTCATCTATCTAAAAGTTTATCTTGATAGTTTTGCCTGACTATGAACTCTTTTTCATCTTTTTCTTGCCTGCAGGAGTTCTTACTTTTTCATTTAAATACCATGGTTACAAGGTTGTTCATAATACAGTTTTTTTCTCCCACAGATAAAGTTGTTCATGATTGAGTTAGTCATACAATGTACAACAACCTTCACCAGTGCACATTTCCCACCACCAATGTCCCTAGTTTCCCTTTCACCTTCCTGTCTCTGGGACTTACATTTTCCTTCTCTCTCTATCTTTCTCTCTCTTATTTTTCTCCCCTTGTTAGACACTTTGTTTTGCAGTAGAGTGCACATTTCCTACCAATGTCCTCAGTTTCCTTTCCCCTCCACTGCCTGCTTCTGGGGCAAGCATTTTACTTCTCTCTCTCTCTTTCCTTTGTTTGATACTGTGGCTTTCACTACTTCTAATTAAGGGGTACTATGTATATCACTTTATCTTCTTTCAGCACCCAGTTCTGGTCTAGAGTGGTCAGTTCCAACCATCACTGTCACCGTATACTGTTCACTACCTTAACTACATTCACCAATCTTTGTGGCAAGCTTCCTACTGGTTTTCCTAATCCTCATCTCTATCATCTCTGGGTATTATTATCATACTATCTATTATTTTTCTAATACACTATAAATGAGCGAGATTATTCTGTCTTTCTTCTCCCTCTTATTTATTTCACTCAGTATAATACTCTCCATATCCACCCATGGATAAGCAAATTTCATGACTTCATTTTTCCTAAAAACTGTGTAGTATTCCATCGTGTAGATGTACCTTAGTTTCTTAAACCACTCATTTGTTCTCAGGTATTTGGGTTGTTTCAAGATTCTGGCTATTGTGAATAATGATATGATAAACATAGGAATGCAGAGAGCTTTTATGCATGGCTTTTTTGGATTCCTATGGTAGTATATTCCTAAGTATTCTGTTAGTGTTCTTAACATTTAATATTTTGATGAAGATACCACACTCCTTTCTTCAGACAAGTATAATTTCACAAATTTACAACTTGTGATAACAATTCAGAGCATATCAACCTTCCCAAAATGATTTAGGGATCATCAGTGCAAGGGCCTGACAGTATGCTTTCCTAGGCTAGGAAGCTCCTATTTCTCCATGCTATTCTCTTCTACTCACTCTTTTCTTTGTACTTTGTCAACACTGAATGGAATATAGTTTTCTGAGCCTGTTTCACTATTCTCTTGTGCTTTTCTCCCCAAACACTCTTTCCTCCTTTTATTGCTTGCTAACAGGTTTGTATATTTCAAGTCTGAGCTTTAGTTATGAATACATCCAGGTACCACTGATGCCTTTCCAACAGAACATTAAATTCTTAGAAAACATATATGACCTTAATCATCTTTAGTGTATTGAATAGCTATTCATTTTATCAGAATGAGGAAAATGAGAGCTTAACAGAGCAGCACCTTCCACATTAGTAGTTACAATAGCTCTAGAAATAGAATTACCAAAAGCTGTTCACCTCTTTCTTCTAGTAGTCCTTTGCTCTCCATGGTTCCATCATTGGGAGAAGTTTGCTAAACTTACTGAAAAGAACTTTAGAGTCAAGTCAACTTTAGATTCAGGAAAAGATAATATAATTCCTGATTCTACTGCTTATCAGTGTTTGAACTTTAGGTCCAAATTCTCTTAGTCTTTTTTCTTTCTACATAAATGAAGTTGAAATAATTCCTACTATTCCAGATTGAATCCATTCTTATATAGTAGAGTAATGCAAAAATTTTGGCACAAGTCTATCTTTCAATGAATATGACTTCTCTTTTTATTCTCTGGTGTTATGCCTGAGTCATACTGTTTGGGATGTATCCAGGTTCATTCCACCTATGTAAAGGAATTTGCTTCATTCCTAAGAACAATAGGAAGATAAGATAAGATAAGATAAGAGCTATTGTGTTCGCTACTGTATACTGGGTGGTCCTGGGCTATATATTTGGGAAACTATAGGCCCTCAGATTATCATCTCAGAGTTAAAAAGGGAGAAACCCAAGTGGGCTTTCCAATGGCAAATTTAACAGATCTCATTAAATTTGATCAAACATTTGTGAAGGTAAAACATACTTCAACATTATAATTTATTTTTGTTCTGTGAGAGTTAACATGGGTCAGAAGTGGCAATAAAATAGATGAATACTAAAGATATTTGACTCTTAAATCCACAAAGTAGGGAGTATAGAAAAATATTACATGAGAATTATCTAAACCTCTGTGGAACTCTTTTTAAAATGAATAGCTATGAAGTAATGAGACTGTTCATGGAATAACACAGCAGAACTCCCCAGATACAACAAATTCTCTCCTAACCAGTGGCTTTGGATGCTGGAGATAGTCAATGATAGCCATTATTCAAACTATTCTAAAACTTCTCTTTTCTTCCTTGGAACTGTTTTGGAAACCAATTTGTAGACCACCAAAAAAAAAAAAAGGTATAAGTTCTTAATTTTTTTTTTTTAAACTCAGGAGACTATTAGATTGTTAACTTGCCATTCACCAGGTCACATTTCCTCAACTTTGGAGGGCTTTTTTTTGTTTGTTTTTGGTATATACCTGGAAGTACTCAGGTCAAGGCTTACTCCTGCACTCAGGAACTATTACTGGTGGGCTCAGGGACCAATTGGGATGCTAGGGACGGAACCTGGGTCAGCCTAGTGAAAGGCAAACACTGATGCCTTGGATGTGTGTACTGGATGATGATAAACCCACACCTCACAATGATGTCATTCAAATTTTGACCTCAAAGTTAAGACAATTTTAGAGCCAAGAGTTCAGAAGGCAGTTCTGGAATTATAATAGTATTCTTGGAAAAATATCTAGCTTTTAAAAATTAGTAAAAATGATGGAGTAGCAATAATCTGGAGGTATATTTTCTAATTTCCTATACATCTTATCACTTTTTGCTTTACATGAATAATATCAGGAGACTTAGGTGAGCTATCACTAATATATATATGAAAGGCTGCATACTTAGGTCTGAGGTTCTTCTCATGAATGGAAAACCATCTCAAGCTTTCTATATCATTTTGGTTCTCCTGGCTCCTGACCCAGGAAATATTATTCACATGTTTCACCATGATAAGCATGATGTAAGTAAATCTTGAGTTGATTCAGCACTTCTCTTTTTCTCCGTAAAATGCACAGTGTATGTGAATCCAAACCAGTTTTGAGGAATAATAAATACATAGTTCATATAATATGTAGATCATTGATTCTTAACCTAGTTCCTGTGAGTGGAATATTTAAATATAATTACAGAGAAAGTTGCTTAGTAATGTTTAAATACTAAGACCCAAGAAGAGAAAGAGCAATTCCTTCTTTATCACTTTTGCACCATTGGGTAGAGGGAATTATTTATGTAATGTGGCTATATATTTAATATATATGGTCAATTTGCTTAGTTGATTATCTATCATATGTTAGTCTGTTTCTGTTGTCCCTACAAGTAACCATGCTACTACAAACTGCTGGCTCTATTTTTAAATTATGAATTTTGAAAGTCATGACAAATACTTGGGTTCTTAATGAGAAAGATCTTTCTTTCCTTTCTTCCTTCCTTCCTCCTTCCTTCCTCCCTCCCTCCCTCCCTTCCTCCCTCCTTCCTTCCTCCCTCTCGCCCTTCCTTCCTCCCTCCCTCCCTCCCTCCCTCCCTTCCTTCCTTCCTTCCTTCCTTCCTTCCTTCCTTCCTTCCCTTCCTTCCTTCCTCCCTTCCTTCCTCCCTCACCTTCCTTCCTTCCTTCCTTCCTTCCTTCCTTCCTTCCTTCCTTCCTTCCTTCCTTCCTTCCTTCCTTCCTTCCTTCCTTCCTTCCTTCCTTCCCTTCCTTCCTTCCTCCCTCCCTCCCTTCCTTCCTCCTTCCTTCCTCCCTTCCTTCCTTCTTCCTTCCTCCCTCCCTCCCTCCTTCCCTCCCTCCCTCCTTCCTTCCTCCCTCCCTCCCTTCCTTCCTCCTTCCTTCCTCCCTTCCTTCCTTCTTCCTTCCTCCCTCCCTCCCTCCTTCCCTCCCTCCCTCCTTCCTTCTTCCTCCCTCCCTCCCTCCCTCCCTCCTTCCCTCCCTTCCTCCCTCCTTCCTCCCTCCTTCCTTCCTCCTTCCCTCCCTCCCTCCTTCCTCCTCCCTTCCTCCCTCCTTCCTTCCTTACTCCTTCCCTCCCTCCCTCCTTCCTCCTCCCTCCTTCTTTCCTTCCTCCTTCCCTCCCTCCCTCCTTCCTCCTCCCTCCCTCCTTCCTCCTTCCTCCCTCCCTCCTTCTTCCTCCCTCCCTCCCTCCCTTCCTTCCTCCTTTCTCCCTCCTTCCTTCTTCCTCCCTCCCTCCCTCCTTCTTCCTCCCTCCCTCCCTCCTTCTTCCTCCCTCCCTCCCTTCCTTCCTCCTTTCTCCCTCCCTCCCTCTTTCCCTTCCTTCCTTCCTTCCTCCCTCCCTCCTTCTTCCTCCCTCCCTCCCTCCCTTCCTTCCTCCTTTCTCCCTCCCTCCCTCTTTCCCTTCCTTCCTTTCTCCCTCCCTCCCTTCCTTCCTCCTTCCTCCCTTCCTCCCTCCTCCATCCTTCCTTCCTTCCTTCCTTCCTTCCTTCCTTCCTTCCTTCCTTCCTTCCTTCCTTCCTTCCTTCCTTCCTTCCTTCCTTCCTCCCTACCTTCCTCCCTCCCTCCCTCCCTCCCTCCCTTCCTTCCTTCCTTCCTTCCTTCCTTCCTTCCTTCCTTCCTTCCTTCCTTCCTTCCTTCCTTCCTTCCTTCCTTCCTTCTTCCTTCCTCCCTTCCTCCCTTCTTTTCTCCCTTCCTTCCTCCTTCCTTCCTTCCTTCCGCCCACCCTCCCTCCCTCCCTTCTCCCCTAGGACATTATGCAAGCATTTGTTCTATCACTTGAAATATACCCCCAGTACCCCCAAACCCCAAATAATTTTATGTTTAGTTTCTAATACATCAGCAGCAATAGTCACAGAAAGATGAATAAATTTAGCTTCAGATCCTAGAAGACAATGTCCTTATTCATCTAAAAAGTCAGAAATGGGGCACAGGTAGTTCTTTATGAGCAGCAGGGGTTACAAGCAGTTAAACTCTAAACCTTGAAATCTTTTATAGTTATAGATATAATATAAATCATAGTGCTTAGGCTCAGAGTAGAGAATTCAGAAAGGCTTGCCAAGGTGAGTGAGGCTTCCTGGAACTGAGCCAGCCAGTACTTGGCAAGTTTTGCAAGCAACAGTGAAATGTAGGTAGGTAGAGAAAAGAAATGGACATTCTAGGAAGAAAGTGAAATGTGAGGAAAGGCACAAAATTACAGACATAACTGTATTTAAAGTGAGAAAGTGTGAAATACAAATAAATGTTTGATTATCTTCAAATATTTTATTTATTAATCATCAGTGCATTCACAAATTAAAGATGGTAGGAAAAGATCGCCAGAGGCTGCTAGTTAACACTTTCTCATGAACAGCATTGTTAAATATTTCTTTTGGTTTTATACACAATCTCAAAAACAATGAATTTTATTAATACTTTTTAAAAATCTATGAGTTTGGGCAATGCAGAACATTGTAGAAGGATACTATTAGCTAAACTTTTGATATGTTCTTGGCCTCGTGAACGAAGCTCCTATGTGGGGCTGTGTGTTAAAAAATCTAGGACTAAAAAAAAAACTAGGACTATTTTAAGTGGTTACTTATTTAAATGGCTTTTTATTAAAAAAAAAAAAGCAAACTGGGCCAGAGAGATAGCATGGAGGTAGGGCATTTGCCTTGCATGCGAAGGATGGTGGTTCGAATCCTGGCATCCCATATGGTCCCCGAGCCTGCCAGGAGCGATTTCTGAGTGTAGAGTCAGGAGTAACTCCTGAGCGCTGCTGGGTGTGACCCAAAAACCAAAACCAAACAAACAAACAAAGCAAACAAAATAACCAGTTCACTGTTTAAGGCACTCACTAAAACAATATTATTTTTGCAGCTACAGTCAGGTATAATTTATGGCACTGCATGGCATTTCTTTTGGTGATAAGGAAATTTCCTTGGTGTCATAATGAGTAGATGAGAAGCTGATTATTTTGTGAAAAGGAAGGTGTGTCATACAGCATGAGAGTTGGACCTTTGGCAGGGAGTAGAGGGCAGAGTTGGCCAGCTTATTGGATGTGAAGACAGTATCTGTCACCTCAAACTGCAATAAATTTCAAATCAGAATATACATATAAAGCCCTGGGATTACTGATGATTTAGTATAATATGGATGTAAACTACCAGCCAGAACAATGTGCTCTGGGTTTGGCTGCAGTTTCCTCCAATTTTGTGATAGCATGGTGTATTGCTTTTGCAAATTGAAAGATCCTTTCAAGCTCCTCTTCTCTCTCTCTCTCTCTCTCTCTCTCTCTCTCTCTCTCTCTCTCTCTCTCTCTCTCTCTCTCTCTCTCTCCCTCTCCCTTCCTCTCTCCCCCTCCTTCTCCCTCTCCCTTCCTCTCTCCCCCTCCCTCTCCCTCTCCCTTCCTCTCTCCCCCACCCTCTCTCCCCCTCCCTCTCCCTCTCCCTTCCTCTCTCCCCCCTCCCATTTTCCAAACTGTTAATCTGTACTCCACACACCTTACCCCACCCCACACCTTCTTTTTTCAATTAAACTGAGAATGAAAGAAACGTACCCAGCTCATTAACCTCATTGAAGGTGCTTCTAATATATCCTGATACTCTGTCTCATCTTCTTTTCTACAATATTTCTTCCTTTTCCCTTCTATCCTGCTTGGCAGACACTTAATATTTTTGCTTTGATTTTTGGGCCACACCCAGTGACGCTCGGGGGTTACTCCTGGCTATACACTCAGAAATTACTCCTGGTTTGCAGGACTATATGGGATACCAGGGGATCAAACCGCGGTCCATCCTGGGTCAGCCATGTGCAAGGCAAACATCCTACCACTGTGTCATTGCTCTGGCCCTATTAGCACACACTTTTAATATGCTTTTCTTTTAATTAAAATTAAATTATTTTAATTAAAAAGCACACATCCTCCTATCAATCTGCCTCTCACAACTGGTTTTGATAATCCCAAATATTGGATCCAAAGACTCAGTCATTGGAGTAGCCCCAATAATCCATTAACAGGAATCAGTGGACACAGATCATATTCTAAAAGCTTGTGTATCTATGACACAAGTCATTATTCAAAGACTGCAAATTCTTATTTATAAACAAGTGAAAATGCATAATCATCTGATATCTAAGCACCCAGAAAGTTACATTGTTAAAACTAGCAAAAGAGGAGAATTCTAAGAGAGGATACACACGTAGAATTCTAAAAATTGAAGGGCATGAAAAGCAGAACGATAACTTTGAGGATAAATATAAGCCAAATCAGGGGCCAGACCAATAGTACAGCAGTAGGGTTTTTGCCTTGCATTCAGCCAACCTGGGTTTGATCCTTGGCATCCGATATGGTCCCCCAATTCTGCCAAGACTAATTTCTAAGTGCAGAGCCACTAGGTGTGGCTCCCAAAACAAAAAAAAAATATGACAAAAAAACTACTCCCTCAAATCATGGTGATTTTTCTAGGAGCAAACAGTCTTGAGAATTTCATTGTAATCTGGCAAAATTTAGTTCATGGTAAGGATGGTAGAGAGTAAAGCAAAGACATCATATATTTAGTTCAGTTGGTAAGTTTTTGCAGCAGCACTGCCTATATGGGCATCTGGACCAACCCCTATGCAGAAAGAACAAATCCTAAGACAGTATGATCATACCAGTCTATTTTCCTCCCACTGAACCCCTCCAACTACTATGTTATTTTTTATATTATTTTCTATCCAACTTTTACTTTTTTTGTTTGTTTGTTTTTTGGGTCACACCTGGCAGTGCTCAGGGGTTACTCCTGGCTCCACACTCAGCAATTGCTCCTGGCTGGCTCGGGGGACCATATGGGATGCCAGGATTCGAATCAATGATCTTCTGCATGAAAGGCAAATGCCTTACCTCCATGCTATCTCTCCGGCCCTAAACTTTTACTTTTCTGCTTTTGTTCTTTTAGTATGATTAGCTTGGCTAATAGACTTACTGTTTCTAAGATCTAAGCTACTAATAACCTATGAGTTTTGCTAACTGGCAGACCTATAATAGAGTTTTAAAATGTTTCCTCATTTCTCTGATATTTGAATTGTACATATACAAGACTTATATATCTTTTTGAAATATCCAAACATGTGAAGCTTTACAAAGTAAATATGCAGTGAGATATTCAGATATGCCATAACTATCAGTATAATGTGGCGGGTTATAAGGTTCTGTCCTCTTCCTGTCCTCTTCTTTTTTCCCAAAGAGAAAGACTATCACTTGAACTTTCTATTGTGCATGAAGATGTGTGGTGGAGAAAAGTGGTCGATGAATTTTATTCAGCATACTTTAATGATCTTTACTTTAGGACAATACATACTGATAGAACACACCTTTCAGAATTTAAGATGCATTCCTTATAGGATAATATTTTTATGAGCCATTAAGAAAGAAACACTGCCAATGAGACTATGATACATTATTGATATACTGAACATTCCAATTGTTGACTTTAAAATGTAAAAAAGTAACATGTTTTTCATTGCTCTATAATTGCATAGTGGTCTTTTTATGCAGCCAAAAAACTTCTTTGACCAAATCTAGAATACTGTGTCCACTAGATCATGTTTAATGATGTCATTCCAGCTGTGTATATTTTATCAATTCTTTTGGCTGCTATATCTAATAACTACTGAGAATTGTATTTAAATCTTGTGTTAAAGGATTTATCATTTTCTTTTCATAATTTTGTCAAGATATCTATGCTAAAGATAAATCAGAAGGAACAGCCTGAAATTTTTTTTTTTTTTTTTTGGTTTTTGGGTCACACCCAGCAGTGCTCAGGGGTCACTTCTGGCTGTCTGCTCAGAAATAGCTCCTGGCAGGCACGGGGGACCATATGGGACACCGGGATTCGAACCAATCACCTTTGGTCCTGGATCGGCTGCTTGCAAGGCAAACGCCGCTGTGCTATCTCTCCGGGCCCCAGCCTGAAATTTTATGTTAACTGTTTCTTTTGATGTTATGAAGCATTAATCTTTATAACATCATTATATTTTTACCATAAAACTTATGGTATTTGCCTGATACATTTTTTCCTCAGACTTTCATTTTCAAGGTTTTTTTGTATTCTTATATTTTATTGAAAACAGCAAAAGTGGGGTACTTTTAAAAATATAATCTGTTATTCTGTGGTTTTTAACTGCTGATTTTGGTTCATTACATTTATTTTGGTTATGGATTTATTATTTGAATTCAACTTTAATTTCTAAAAACAAATTTTACCATCTTACTTTGTGCTTATCTCACAATTTCCTAAAACATAGATTTAGAAAAATCCTTTTTTTACCCTGTCTCTCTTGTTACTCTCAAAACAAGGAAATTTCAAACTTAGGGCAAACATTCTTTAAAATGCTTCAAGATAAAAATATTGAAAGTCAATTGCACAGTTGTCCAAGAAAAGCAAATCAGCATGAATCCTCCAAAACATTTGAAATGATATTTTTATGCATACGAGGGTTATCAAAATAGAAATGTTGGCAAACTATTTTTATTTCATTTCATAAACAACATTTGAGCTCTGAACTCTGCATTCTGCTATTCTGTGGTCTTTTGCCTTTTATAATGACAGTAAAAGAACTCAGAGGGCATACAGTTAACATAATAATAATAATAAAAAGTACTAGGATATTATAAAAATGACCTTGAATTATGTACGACTCTATTGAGACCATGTAATAATAGATGAGAATTTGTGATGGGTATGTCAATTGCTTATAAAATAAAAGGAGTATTTTGAGGTTATTTGAAAACAAATTATTCTTATGAGGAACTTTCAAGAATCTATCTGAAATATAATCTCATATGTATTAGGTGGGAGTGGGCCAATTTGAATCACACTGAGAGAAGCTGTCTTCAGAGCCACCACCAAATGTTTTTCACATTTATTTTCAAATTGTAATAGTCAAGATCATTTTTATACTTATAGGACTGAGTGTTTCTTACTTCTGCCCTGGCATGCTTTTATTTCTACAATTACAGACTTCCAGTGCTTGGAAGAAGCCTTAAAAATTTTCTAATCTAATTGCCTATCCAATGCATAATGGCATTTAAAAAAGTCATGCCTATGCTGGAATGCAACGACAGCAGGGAGCTTTCTTGCACCTAAAGAAACTAATTAGAAAGAGGTTTTTAAAACTAGAGCCCCAAGCTTTTTTTTTTTTTTTTATCAGACTGCTCTATTCCCTGACCTACAGAATAAATGTGGATGCAACAGTAGTAGAACAGTCTTCAAATACTGCAAATGGGCAGTCTATTTCTTCATGTTTCTAAAGCCTAGAGTCCCAATTTTTAGATTATTTTATATTATCACTACATTTTGTAATGTAGTAGATTGCCACCTATTCATTTTTAATTTTATTATTTATTTTATTTATTTTGGATTTTGGGACACACCCAGTGACATTCAGGGGATTACTCCTGGTTCTGCACTCAGAAATTAGTCCTGGGGGCCAGAGTAATAGCACAGATGACAGAGCATTTACCTGGCACACGGTAGTCCCAGGCTTGATCCCCAGCATCATATATGGTCTCCTGAGCCCATCAGTACTATGATTCCTGAGCTCAGAGTCAGGAGTAACTCCCTGAACACCATTGAGGTGGTCCAAAAACCAAGAAGGAAAGAAGAAAAAAGGAAAGAAAGAAAGAAGGACGGAAGAAAGAAACAAAAAGGAAGAAAGGAAAGATGGAAGGAAGATAGGAAGGAAGAAAGAAAAAGAAAGAAGAAAGCAAGGAAGGAAGAAAGGAAGAAAGAAAGAAAAAGAAAAAGAAAGGAAAGATGAAATGAAGAACAGAAGGGAGAAAGAAAGAAGAAAGGAAGGAAGAAAGAAAAAGAAAGAAGAAAGAAAGAAGAAAGAAATTAGTCCTGGCAGACTTAAAGAAAGAAAAAAAGAAGAAAGAAAAAGAAAGAAAGAAAGAAAAAAAAGAAAGAAAGAAAGAAAGAAGAAAGAAAGAAGAAAGAAAGAAAGAAAAGAAAGAAAAAGAAAAAAAGAAAGAAAGAAAGAAAGAAAGAAAGAAAGAAAGAAAGAAGAAAGAAAGAAAGAAAAAGAAAGAAAGAAAGAAAGAAAGAAAGAAGAAAGAAAGAAAGAAAGAAAGAAAGAAAGAAGAAAGAAGTTAGTCTTGCTTAAGGGACTGTATGGGATGCCACGGATTGAAGCTGGGCCTGTGCCACATGCAGAAGCAAATGCTTTACTCATTGTGTTATTGCTCTGGTCCACTATTTGCTTTTTTAGGTTCTCTATTACACTTAATAACAGAATGGAGACTTTCCTTCTTCAAGTTGAAAGGTTTGAAAGGTTCCATCAATTCTTTAGTTTTATTTAAAAAAAATTTCCTCTCGGCCCGGAGAGATGCACAGTGCGTTTGCCTTGCAAGCAGCCGATCCAGGACCAAAGGTGGTTGGTTTCGAATCCCGGTGTCCCATATGGTCCCTCGTGCCTGCCAGGAGCTATTTCTGAGCAGACAGCAGGAGTAACCCCGGAGCACCGCTGGTGTGACCCAAAAAGTAAAAAAAAAAAAAAAATTCCTCTTACTCTTTTCTTTGGTGTGGGTATGATAATAGGGGTTGTACGCACTTGATGTGGTGCTCACGCTTTTTGATTGGGGTGTGCTGGAGACTGTTGTGGCATTGGGAATCACAGGTTGCAGTAGAAAGCAGTAATACCAGGGTCATATTCAACATATGGGATAGTACTACGGATTGAAACTGGCCTGATGCCTGTAGGGCATGTGCTCAACCACTGAGTTATTCCCAGGATCAGTTTCTGTTAAATCAACCAGCAAATTTAAATATTTTATATACGAGCCCAGATTTTGACCACATTGATGTGATCCCAAAGCTCATGCTTTCGCCCACTTTCCTCCCCCAACTCTTTCTACCTCCCTACTGTTTTGTTCAGAATACAAGGTATCTACAATTACAGCAACAAAAAAGAAAGGCCATCTTTTCCAAGAACTGACTTTGAAATGCTAGAATCAGTTATAATCCTAGGGATATGGACTGCTTCATTCTTGGCATGAAGTTTCCTTCAGCACAAAAAATGGAAAACTAAATAAATCCCTTTGCAAGTTACCATATATATAAAGCAGAGGCATCCAAATTAATGCTATTTTGTTAGTTGACAATCAGAAACTGGAATGATTACTGAAATATTACTTTAGACTTCCTTTGAATGGATCTTAGTGCCTCATCTACATTTATGTAATTCAAACCTTGTTAAAGGTTAGAGATTTTTCCTCTGATCCAGTCTTCCCCAGACCTTCCAGGTTATGTGAAAAGAGAGCTAGGAAAGTAAGGAGTGAGCTAGTTGTCAGAGTATGTCAGAGTATGTCATACAGAGTATGTCATACAGGAAGTGGAATGGCATGAAGGTGAAGTCATATGTATAGGAAAGTCAGGATGTGGGCCCATGCCCGCCCTCCTTGATTGACTTGTGGAAGAGACTTGTTTTTTCTATGGTTTGATTGGTTAGATAGTAAGAAATACTTTGAGCAGGGTCCCAGCTGGGGAAAAAAAGACAATAAGGGAATTTTTGGGGGGATGAACAAAACAAGAGTTCTTCCATATTATCATTGAATTTCTGGAATGATTTGTTTGGCTTTTTTTTGTTTGTTTTGTTTTTGGGTCACATCTGGCAGCGCTCAGGGGTTACTCCTGGCTCTATGCTCAGAAATTGCTCCTGGCAGGCTCAGGGGACCATATGGGATGCCGGGATTCGAACCACCAACCTTCTGCATGCAAGGCAAATGCCATATCTCCATACTATTTCTCCAGCCTCTGTTTGGCTCTTTTTGTAGGAAGGACTGAGCACTTTTTTGGATAACTGGATGTGGTTCATTAAGAATATTTTTCAATATTCAATGCTTATATCAATTTGCTTATCCAAAGTCTTGTAAAGGAACCAAAGTGAGAATATGGTGGGGAGGATGCTTGCCTTGCATGCTACCAACCTGTGCTTAATCCTTGACATCCCATATTGTTCCCAGAGCATGCCAAGAGTGGTCCCTGAGTATAGAGCCAGGAATAAGCCCTGAACGTAACTAGGTGTGGTCCAGAAAAAATAAAGTCTTGTGGAAGCTCCTAGTCTTTGTAACAGATAGAGGTATTTCTAGATACTTGTAAGATATTTGCCTCTAAATCCTAAAGTATATAAGAATTTCCTGCTGGGATGCATTTACTACCTCGGTTATTCCATTATTGGCATGTGGAGGGCAAGGAGAAGCTGGTTTTTTTTTTTTTTTTGAGTCTTTAACACTTTACCCCCAGTACTACAATAACACTCGTTGGTCCTCTGCTTTGACTCTATTTGACAAATATCTTTCCTTTCCTTAGTGAAGCAGCTCACAGGCTACTAGCTGCTGATATGAATGATCTAACCCCAAGAATAGTCTTGATATGGACTGTCTTGATGATCTTGGAAACAAAGCAGAAAAAAAATTTTATCCCAGATTTTTACTTTCCCTGAAGAATGCACAATAATCTTTTATTATATTGGAAGGTGAGATTACCACTCAGCACAGGCTGTTGGATTCATTCCTTACCAGGCTGGTAAAATTTAAGAAATGTTGGCAAGACAGCTATACCAGCTGTCTGCTTACCTAGATAACCACATGACTATAAAACCCAGCTGGATTTTTATTTTCCAGTTACTTCCACGCAATTAGTAATAGAATTGCTCTGATTTACAAAACAAATCTGGGGATCCATCTTAGATGTAACTGTACAGACAGACCTGGGGAGTGAGTGTCCCCTGCCTTCTCCTTGCAGTCTCTCTTTATATAGTCACTGGAGTCTTCATCTGCAGGGCCCAGAGCATGCCCTGTGCAGTGATTCCTAATCAAAAGAGAATGTGTGCCCTTGGTGCCAAATAATGGCATCCAGATTAGCTAAGATGCTAGAGCCTGAGTTTCTGGTATTCCAGAATGAGTTAAATTATGTCATAATTTTAAAGTTACACTTCACCATGCTGACCTAGCTTTTTCAGTCACTCAGGGGCCACTTAGTTTCCAGCCATAAGTTTTAGACCCACATGAAGGGAGGAGGTCTGCCTGGAATTTGATCTGGCTGGAGCCAGTGATGTTCTGAGTGGTCTTTGACTACCTCCCTACCTGAGATCACTGGCTATACTTTCTCAGATGACAGATTTGTCCCTCTTAAAAAAGGCTTTCTATGCTCTTTGGATGTAAATGATGGGTGGCTGGACATTCTCACTGGATGTCCCAAACAGTTCAGTGTCTCCTCATTGATTTACAAAAGTGTAAATATTTATATAAGTTAGGGGTACAATGTTATCACATCACACCCTCCAGTAAAGTGCCTATATCCCTCCACCAGTTTTCATTGGACCCTTATTTTCAATCATACACCCTATCTTCAATCTATGGTGTATTGTTTTAAAGGGACATTGTCTATTTTCTTGCATTGTTTTTCTATATAGCACATAAGGTGAGAACATTTGTATTTGTCTTTCTCCTTCTGACTTATTTCATTTAGCACAACCTCTTCAAGTCTATCAATGTTACAGCAAAACCCAAGATCT
This sequence comes from Suncus etruscus, assembly GCF_024139225.1. Lineage (NCBI taxonomy): Eukaryota > Metazoa > Chordata > Mammalia > Eulipotyphla > Soricidae > Suncus > Suncus etruscus. The sequence continues at coordinate 25,707,408 of NC_064859.1, forward strand.
CAATTTTGTTATAGCAATAGTAACATTATAGTAACATTACATTGTATATTTATTTATTTATTTATTTATTTGGGTTTTGGGTCACACCTGGAGACGCTCAGGGGTTACTACTGGCTTGCATTCAGAAATTGCTCCTGGCTTGGGGGACCATATGGGATGCCGGTGGATTGAACTACAGTTCGTTCAAGGTTAGTGCATGCAAGGCAAGCACCCTACCATTTGCACCTCTGCTCTCTCTGTCTCCTACATTGTATATTTAAGCCAAAACTTTTTTTTTATCATTTCATCTGTTCTATTTTGATCCTGTTTCATTTTGACTCCCTTCTTCTCTTATTAACAAGTACCATTTTGGTTTCATTTTAATTTTAATTCTTTATTTTTTTCATCTACACACTACTAAGTGGTAGATGCAGGCATTGTGCCAGGTGATGAGTAGATTTGGTGAGCCAGACATTGCCTGCTTTTCCTCAAGAAGCTTATAGGCTACACTGAATGAGAGACAATCAATGCCTGTGCTTTCTTTTTCCAACTTTGTAGATTCTTCTAAACTTTCCTTTCTATGGCAGCTGAAGGCCTGCATTCTTCTGAGATACCAAAAGCTATAAAATGTTCAAAACAATATTGATGTCAACTGGGATCTCTCTTTCTGAAATGATGTATAAGATGCTTGTAGCTTACTGATTCTTGGTGTGAGAGAGACAAATTGAAAAATGAAAAGGTAGAGAGAAGGTTTTGGAGTTTTTGCTCAGTACAGCAAAAGGAAAAAAGATCTATACCATAGTTAGGGAGCTGGAGCATGTAGTACAATTGCAAGGCAAACACCAACCCAGGTTTGATCACTTGCCTGCTATATATGATTTCCTGAGTGCAGAACCAGGAATAATAACCCTGAGTATTGTCAGGTGTGGCCCCCTCAAAAAGAGAAAGAAAGAAAGAAAGAAAGAAAAAGAGAGAGAGAAAGAAAGAAAGAAAGAAGAAAGAAAGAAAGAAAGAAAGAAAAGAAAGAAAGAAAGAAAGAAAGAAAGAAAGAAAGAAAGAAAGAAAGAGAAAGAAAGAAAGAAAGAAAGGTAACGGCGATAATGGGTGAAATTTTTTCTTGTAGGAAATTCTTATTTTTATAGTAGACAGTAAGATATAAAGGAAGAAACATTAAACAGTGGGTTCTGATCTTAAAGTTCTGGATTTATTATATGGTTTGGGCATAAATCAAAGAGCAAATGATTTTTCTTAAAATGTATTGATAAAAATAAGCTTTTTGAGGACAAATAATGTCTAGTAAGCTTTAATGGTAAGAGTTCTGTGCCATTAAGATTTACCTGGCAAGTTAGTTAATATGTAAATTCAGGGCTCATCTCAAAGAAATTCAGCTTTAGGTTTTCAACCTTGGCTCTCTCAACATCTTTGGATGGATCAATTTCTGCAGTGGAGATCAGGGTAGGGATCTCCTGTCATTTTAGTTTTTCTCCAATATACTTGTATGTCTGTTGGGCTCAATATTTTATTTTGATTTTAAAAATGTTGATATAACTCTGGATACCCAGCAAGAGTTCAAGAAATAATTTTAAATAATTACCAGAGTCTTATAATTTTGATTGGAAAATTAAAGAATTTGAATTTGAGGTTACATTAATCAAAAGATATATATATATATATATATATATTTTTTTTTTTTTTTGGCCACACTCGGTGATGCCCAGGGGTTACTCCTGGCTATGCACTCAGAAGTTGCTCCTGGCTTGGGGGACCATATGGGATGCTGGAGATTGAAACGAGGTCTGTCCAGGGTCAGCCACGTGCAAGGCAAACTTGCTACTACTGCACTATTGCTTTGGCCCCAGAATATAGTCTTTCAATGAGAGTTAAAGTTCTAAAATGTGGTTGACTTATTTATCATTTTTTTTTCTTTGCCACATATGGCGAAGTTCAAAGTTACTCTTGGCTCTGAGCTCAGAAATTACCCCTAGAAGGCTGGAAGGCCATATGGGATGTCGAGGATTGAACTTGGGTCAGCCATATGTAAGTCAAATGCCCTACCTGCTGTGCAATTAATTGCTCCAGCCCCAATTTGCCTTATTCTTAAGATAACAAACTTTTTCTTAAGTTCCCATAGAGTTGTTACTAGAGGATAGGGAAATAATATTAGGCCAGCCATGAGATGTGTCAAGTCCTGGGGAGAACAAACTTTGGATGTGTTGTTCTTTTCTATAGTCACAGAACTCAACAAAATTTTCCATTTGTATAGGAATCTTTGAGCTCTTGGATGGAAAAATCTCTTTCCTGTTAAAACTTGATGGAATTTCTACTCCTGGCAGGGGCAATAGTTATTCAGTGTGGATCTTGAAAATCTGACAGAATTGTCCAAATGGGCACCAAATAAAGCAAGTAAAGAAAAAGTCTCACTACATATTTTATAATTATTTTTGTTTCCATGAACTGCCAGGCCATGACTGGCACTTAAAAGACTGACCATTCACTCATACTCAGGAATCATTTTGATCTAAAAATCTTGTCCTCCAAATGAAGAAGCAAATTCAAGTCCAAAATTATCTTGTAATCTGAACAATTACACAAGCCACCTGAATCTGTGTTGCCCACAAATGGTTTTGGACCTTAAATTTGAGCTTCTATGTAGGGACTTTCTCAGGACCTGTAGTTTTATGTCTAAATCTAGGTACAATTGCTGGGATAATGTGAATTATTTTGTTTGCTGCCTTCAAGCATGAAGAATTTATGGAATGATGAACATGTACTTCTCTGGATCGATCTTATCTCAAAAAAGTCCTTTTGTTATAAGACCACTCTGAAATGAGGAACCAATCTCTGATGAGAAATTTAATTTGACTCTTCAATAATTTGAGGCAAGGAGATTTTGCAGTTAGGACGTATGCCTACCATATATCTGATTCAAGTTCAATTCCCAGTTCAACTTGACCCCTTGGGCATCACTTGCTATGGCCCTGGAGACCCAGCAGTGGTCTCAGGTGGTGTAAGTATCCCTGGGCCTACAGAGACTGAGAAGCATCACATCCTCAGACCTTGCATTGAACCATTGGCCAAGAATCACTGGTGGATCATTAGGATTCCTCAGCATTGTTTGAGACACTACTATAAAATAATAAAAATAATATAAAATTTAATATGCTCATAAAATATAAATATAAAAATAATTTTAAAAATAATATTGTTATTTATTATTAATAAAATAATCTATAAATATTTTGTTTGATTTTTCTTTTGTACTGTTGTTATGTTTTTCTTCCTTTTTCCCTTTCTTCTCTCAAACTGATATTTATAGCCTCTAGAAGGACTCAGCCCATTTTTTGCTTGTTTGATTTTTGCCTCATTTTATTTTTTTCTTTTTTTCAAACAGACTTGAACCATCTTGTTCCGCCTCACAAATTGAGGGGGAAATAATGGAGGGTACCAAGACCAAACAGTTGTATGATCATTAAGTAGAAATAAAAAAATGATCAGACGTAAACACCAAATCCAAAGCCAACGACAACAGAATCGATACCCAATCTACAACACAGAGAGGACCACTTATTCTAGCAGCCTGGGGGGCAAAGGAGGGGGATATGGGATGCATGCTGGAAACAGGGGTGGAGGGAGGACAACATTGGTGGTGGGAATGCCCTCATTCAATGTCACTATGAACCTAAAATATTACTGTGAAAGATATGTAATCTACTTTGGTCAAAATAAAAATTATTATTATAAAGAAAGAAAAAGAAAAAATCCATAAAAATAATCTTCAATAATTTTGGCTAAGCTTTCATTACACTAGCAACTAAAATTCATTGAGCATTACAACCTATCAGGTCTTCTCCCATTCACTTTACATATTAATATTCACAATACTGCTAAGAGCAATGATAGTTGTAACTCTACAGGAATTGACTATATACATAGTCATGTCCCAAGTCACAGAACTCATTGACAGTCAAATGATTCCTGACTTGCTCCTTCCACCCAAAGTCTGCTCTTCCTTTTGTTTTCCTAAAGAATAGGGAACTTTATGCTGTCAGTTATGAAAGCAAAACCCAGCAGGGCAACTTTTGATTCATCTCCACACAAGTCCTATATCCAAATACCTTGGGAAAGTTGCTCAATTTGTCCTCAAAATATAACTTGGTATGACAACTTCTCTAATCTCCATTGTTCTCTCCTAAGAGGATTTTTTTTCCTGAAAATTTCTGTAAGCCTCTTATATATTTTTTGAGTGTCTTTTTAAATTTTTTTAGTAATATCTTTATTAAAGCACTGTGATTACAAACATGTTTGTAGTCGTGTTTCAGTTATAAAAAAAGAATTTCCCCCTTCAGCAGTGCAACCTTCCCACCACCAATGCCCCCATCTTCCTCCTCCCCAACCCCCTTCCTGTATTCAAGACAGGCATTCTACTTCTCTCATTCACCATCATTGTCATGATAGTTGTTATTGTAGTTATTTCTCTAACTGCACTCACCACACTTTGTAGAGGTTGGTCCTTCCAGCCCTCATCTCTATTGTGTCTGGGTATTATTAAAATAATGTCTTTTATTTTTCTTAAAGCCCATAGATGGGTGAGTCTATTTTGTGTCAATCTCCCTCTTTCTGACTCATTTCAGTTCATCCATGTATAGGAAAATTTCATAACTTCATTTTCCTGATGGCTGCATAGTATTCCATTGTGTATATGTAGCACAGTTTCTTTAGTCACTCATCTGTTGTTGGGCATCTGGGTTGTTTCCAGATTATGGCTATTGTAAATAGCCTACAATGAATATAGGTATACATATTTGTATTGTGTTTTTGTATTTGTTTTGTGTTTTGTATTGTGTTTTTGTGTTCTTAGGGTATGCTATAAGCCTCTTAACTGGTCACAATAGTCCTTCCGTATGTGTCTTTCCATTAGTTGTTTCAGAAACCAGAGTATTCTTCCAAACATCAGTTACATCATATCCCACCCCTGAGCAAAAAAGCACATGTTCTCGAAAGACTCCATCCTGTCCCTTCCTCATTATCTTCTCCCCACACTCACTCTTCTGGGGATGACTATCAGCTTTCTTGCTCTTCCTCATTATCTTCTCCCCACACTCACTCTTCTGGGGATGACTATCAGCTTTCTTGCTCTTCCTTGTGCACAGGAAGTGCTTCTGATCATGTAATCTAAGCACCAGGCCTCTGTTTGGTGCATCACCCCACCCCCAGCCTGTAGTCTCACAATAAATTTCAAAGCCTATACTCATATGCAAACTTCTCAGTGTATTTTTACTTAAAATTTCAACTTGAGCAGTATCAACTCCTCTCAGTCCTATTTTTTTACAATATAGATTACTTTTAAACATAGTGTATGCTTCATTTGTTATTATTAATTGTCAGCCATCTCTCTTCCTACCTCTCTCTCTTCAGTACAGAGAGATTGATGTAGCCTAAGCAAGCAGGACAATGTCTAGTATAATGTCTTGTGCAAGATTAGAAAACATATATTCAAACACACCAACTTTATTACTACATAAGATCTCCAATCTCAGAATGCTTATAATTTAGGGAGTCTTTCTTGAAGAATAGAGATGATATAAGGAGGTGTAAATCAGGGCTTAGTTGAACAAAGCATCTATAACATGCATTTGGAAAAGGGATATCGGTGGAGGCTGAGATAAGGAAAGAAGAGACTTTACCAAGAATATTTCCCCCCATTTTTTTAGTGCATTAGAAAGGATATCCCTTCTTCATTTAGATGCCAAACCCAACTTGTTGTCCCAGGTCTGCCATACTACAGGTATGGCTCCAAAAAGCACCTTTTCCACTCATTGCCTTCCTAATTCACTGTTTCTCTAGGTCTAGCGTATGGGTTCAACATAATGACACATACAGGCTCAATATTGAATCAGTCAAAAGCAGGGAGGAATCTATATTAGAGCTATTAGGATTGGAGTATTTTAATCAATTCTACAAGCTGGCAGGTTTAAAACAGGCCAATTTCAAAAAGAACTAGGCAAGGTTCACTTGAAGATATTTTGCTGCTTCTGTACACAGTTTAATATCTGGTTAACAGACTGAACATCCAACTAAGAGACATCTGAGACATCTTTCCCTGTTACTTGGTCAAGTAACATTTTCCCCATCTGTATCCATTTCCCTGGCTTAGTCTGACTTTAAAAAATCTGGTTTCCTCTTATCAAGATGAAAAGCATGTGGAGGAGAGGGGCTGGAGCAGTAACACAGTAGTAAGGCATTTGCTTTGCATGCAGCAAACACAGGATGGACCCCAGTTTGAATCCCAGCATCCCATATGGTCCCCAGAGCCTGCCAGGAGTGACTTCTGAGCACAGAGCCAGGAATAACTCCTCAGCTCCACCGGATGTGACTCAAAAAACAAACAAAACAATACAAAAAGCATGTGGAGGATGAGTGGCTTGGTGCTTTATGTAAGCACCTGGCATCATAATCACTTAGGAAGCAACTAATTTTCATCTTAGCTGTCCAGTATTAGTCTTAGAATGTTATTGCCTCTTGTTCACATGTGATAATGTTGAGGTCACAAACACCCATACCAAGGACATACTAGTGACTTATCTTTTAAAGATTACAAGGTAGCCATAGTATTTGTTCAAGTTGATCAAAAAATACTATAGTCTCTAGAATGAGCTAATGGAAAACATGCATTTGGTTGTAGAAACTGAATATATAGGTAAATATTATTTTGGAAGTGTTTTGGTCATAGGCTGAGGTCTATTCCCAGGCTAACCATGCTCTGATTTTCCTCTGGTACTGAGTTCTGAGGCTCTTCTAGTTGGCAGTAAATACCTAAGTCTAAGTCTAAGCTGGGGTCTTGGACCCACTGAGCTAGGGTTCACTCTACCATATTTGTTTCAGTAGTTTGGCATAAAACATGGGCATCACTATTTTCCCAAAGCTCTCACTGTGATTTTGTTGTATAGCTAGAAATGAAAACTGCTGATATGAAGAATCCAGATGTGGGGCACATGAAGGTCAGGCAGAGACAATGCAGTCCACTCTGGCCTCAAGATCCATGTGGCGTCAGGCTCCTTCCTCTCTCTCTTGTACTGTACATTTCCCATTTACTCCTCATAACTCCCAAATCACACAAACAAGCTGCAGTTTCTCCTACTCTAAATAAGAGAACCATCTTCTATTCATTTTTCTTCATTTATCAGCCCATTTTCCCAGTACAGAACTTCTGAAAAGTCTTTTTTCATATTCTACTAGTTCCTTTCTGTGCACTTCTCTCACTACAGCACAAACATTGTCTGACCATCTAGTCAGGATAGTGAGCTCAGGATTCACCTTCAGTAAGAGATATAAGGAACCTAGAAAAACCCACCAGAGATGCCAAATAGCACAGGGATAGGGTGTTTGCCTTGTTCACAGCCAATACAAAAAGACTGTGGTTCGAATCCCAGCATCCCATATAGTACTCTGTGCCTGCCAGGAGCAATTTCTGAGTGCAGAGCCAGAAGTAACTCCTGAACGCCACTGGGTGTGACCCAAAAATACAAAACACAAAACAAAAAAACCCACTAAAGGTCTTCCTGTTACATCCTAGGACTTAGCACATCCCTGACCCTGTTCATGGCTGCCCAAGAAGCTTCAGAATCAAGACTCAGTGAATAGAATGCAGAACTAGAAAACTTTCCGGGGAAATGATGACAACGAAGCTTCAGTAGAGGGAAAGGCGATGACTTACACAGTGTGTGGTAGTGATGATGACAGAACTGGAGATGAAAGAGAGGCCGTCATTCATGCTGACCTGGAGTGCAGCCTTCCTGCAATGACAAGATGACCACATATATGTGAGCTGTCTCTTTTGTAAATAATAGATGTTGGCTTGTCTTAGGACAAGCCTCCCCACCCTGACATCTTGGAAAGTTAGCAGGATGTATTTGTCTGGTGTAGCAAGGAAGTGTATTTAACTATTTTTTTCAATGTAGCAAATTGATTGCACTGACTGGGCATGGCCTGCTTCCATTTAATTTAATTGTCACATTTTAGTAGGATGAGTTATATTTTGGGGGACAGGGAAATACCCAATGCTCAGGGCTTACTGCTGGTTGTATGATCAAGGATTTTCCTGGTGGTGCTAGGGGATGGAGGTGAAGGGACCATATATAGCGCTGGGGATTTAATCAGGATTGTCCACATGCAAAGCAAGCTTTAACCTCTGCACTCTCCTATCAGCCATCATTTTATCAAATGATCAAGATAATGGGGATAAACTAGTCAAGCTATAAATGTAATATTCTGTTATCATTATTATTCTCAGCCATCTGTGGGATATCTTTGTTGATATCCAACAAACGCATAAGTATAGCAGTAGAACAACTTTCCTTTCACTTCCTACACCTTAAATGAGACTTGAAACATGAGCTTGTATTTTTTTTTTCACATTATAGCCTGGCAGCAGGGCATGCCTGTGGAACTAGGGGTGCCATATATATCAAACTTGAATGCTTTCTAATCTAAATAAATTATTGAAGTTAGAATTGAAACATTATTTTCTTCAAAACAATTCAACATTCAATATTCAATTTAAACATTTATGTTTGAGCCCTTGGTTTGAGCCTAGACTTCTGCCCTTAATGCTATGTGATCTATTTCAGTCAACATTCAATATTTAAAAATATTGGTTGACTGGTTATGTGGGGGGATGAAGTGAGTTATCTTGGTATCTGGCTCACACCTGATGTAAGCCTGGGGTAAGCCTCAGCACCATCACTGTTTCCTGGAAGAAACTAGAGAAAGGCCCCAACTTTTCCCTTTGTACTTTCTACCATTTCTCTTCTTTGACTGTAAAGTTCAGTTACTGGTGGAAACTTACATGCCAACTTCTTTCAAGATAGGTGCTGGACATAGCAAATAAGTGTCTTCCACAGTGAAGGGTTTCTCATCTGTAAGTATAAAGTTACTGAATTAAGAGCAAGGCAATTTTACAATGACAAATTCACTGACTTAAAGGAAAAAAAATCAATAAAGTTCTGGAAGATACTAGAAAAGATACTAGAAACAGAAAAATGTCTTGAGCTTTAAAATCCACTAGAGTGACCTCAAGGTCTTCTGCCTGAATCCTAGGGCCTCGACACATGTATTTAGTTGAGTTAACCAGTATGCAAACAAGGAGCAACTGAGTGGAAACTAGAAGATACTAAAATCATTCTTGGATTTAGTAAAAGGCCTACATCTAATTTGGGAGAGAAGCCACATTCATGGAAAAATTTCTGAGACAAAGCAGTGCTCATAATGGCTAAAGTAAATTATCTAAGTGTCCATCTTGGAGAAAAGATAAATAAAACGTGTCATAATTAAAATGGGATATTATTTGGCTGTAAAAAAGGAATTATTGCCATTTGTGATGTTAATGAAATAGGAGTCTATTATACCAAGGAAAATAAGTCATATAAAGTCAAACACTAGATAATTTGACTTGGTTTCAAGATATAATTTACATGGTGATAATTATTGGGAATATAATTTGCAGGGTAATCAAAAATTTTTTGTGTGTGTTTTGGGCCACACCCACTCAGGGGTTACTCCTGGCTATGTGCTCAGACATCGCTCCTGGCTTGGGGGACCATATGGGATGCTGGGGGATCGAACTTTGGTCTGTCCTAGGCTAGCTCGGGCAAGGCAGATGCCTTAATGCTTGCGCCACTGCTCTGACCCCTGATCAACGTTTTTGATAGCAAAGTTCACCTTTTCTTATATTGTTTATTCATTCATAAATTATTTTTGATGATTGTGGTTATCATTAATATTTTACTTTATTTTTATTAGCTTTTAGCCACCATAAGTTACAGTATTACAATATAGTTTATGTGATAAGTCACTTTCATATGGTGTGGGTTACTATTTACTACCTATTTCTTTACCTCTAGCTCCACTTAACAATTTTGTATGGAATGTCAAATGACAAAAACCCTCATTATTTGGGGGGAGGGAGAAGATCTTTATATCTCTTATATGATAATTTTTCAAGTATAATACTTGATTTGCATATTTTCTTTCAGTAGTTTGAAAATAACATATTACTTCCTTCCTGCCTCTGAAATTTCTAATTTTAAGTTCACAGACTTGTTGCAAAATGATTTTTTTGTCTTGCTTCTTTCAACATTTTGTCTTTTATTTGACACTTGATAATTCCATTATAATGTGTCTTAGATCTAGCTACTCTGATTGCAATTCATTTTAGAAATGTGAGCCTCAAGCATTTTTGTGTTCATTTCTCCTCCATGTTTAGAAAATTTTCATTCATTATTTCTTTAAATAAAGTTCTGAAATCTTTGCAAGAGACATGATATATAATGCATGCAATGTATTGACTGCATCCTATAAATTCTTTAGCATTTTTCACTTTTCCCATCATTTTTAGAATTAACCATTTCTAGAGAATGCAGTATGGCAGGAATAGTGAAAGTATGTCAGTAGATTTATGAAGCTCATATATAACTGTCATGTGATACAGGGAGTAAACTGGGCATTATTATTTCTAAGATGTTTTCCTGACTATGATCATCATAATAACAGATACATCTGGAAATGCTGCATAGCTGTGCTTTCTAAAATTTTTGCATATATTACATATTTTAATCTTCAACCTTCAGTGTCATTGGGGAAGGATATTATTTTTTCACAATAAAGGTAAAAATCAGATATAAAAAGATAAAAAAAATCGGGGCCCGGAGAGATAGCACAGCGGCGTTGGCGTTTGCCTTGCAAGCAGCCGATCCAGGACCAAAGGTGGTTGGTTCGAATCCCGGTGTCCCATATGGTCCCCCATGCCTGCCAGGAGCTATTTCTGAGCAGAAAGCCAGGAGTAACCCTTGAGCACCGCCGGGTGTGACCCAAAAACCAAAAAAAAAAAAAAAAAAAAAAAAAGATAAAAAAATTTGGCCAGTGTTACACAGGAGAGCAAGGATACATATCTAGCTGCATAGTCCCCAGGCTTACCTGTTGTGTTACTGATCCTACCCTAATCAATAATTGTGCCCCATCCTAGGGTGTGACCTGGTGAGAGTATATTGGATTATTCCTTACTTGGTATTCTGCTCCCACCCTAGGGTGGTACCTAATTCTTGTCTATAAAAGCAAGGGACTGAGGAAGGCTGAGGCTCATTCTAGGGCTGATTCTTCTTCAGCCTTATCCACTGAATAAAGCTGATATCTCCTGAAGCCTGACTACTTGTGAATTTTCTACCCACTGCTCTCCTGAACCCTCAGACCCACTGGCTGAACAGGGTGGCAAACGAGTGGTCCGAGCTGGAGGAGAAAGACCTCATTCTCCATCCCATCACTTTCCAGTCCCATCAAGACTGACTTGCAACACTTATCCACTAATTGATCTGATTCTTACAATACTGTATAAACCAAAGAAAGGCAGAAACCAAGTCTCATTTTCCAGATGCAAAATGGAGGCTTGAAAGGGGCAAGAGTGAGCTATGTTTGTGCTTCAAGTTAGAGGTAAAGATTTGAACTGATTATTTCTCTAACTGAAATAACTGCACCGAGGACTATCGTAACAATGTCAATACGTGAAGGAAGTAGAAATCCTGTCTCGAATACAGGTGTGGGGGAGAGAGGGACATTGGTGATGGGAATGTTGCACTGGTGAAGGGGGGTGTTCTTTTATGACTGAAATCCAACTACAATCATGTTTGTAAACACGGTGTTTAAATAAAGATATTTTAAAAAAAAGATTAGAACTGAATAAATCTAACAGGATTAGAACTGAATTCTATAATATTCTTTCCTTGACAAGAGAATCTCCATTCCAAGAAAGGCTGGTGTTAGAGATTACAGTGGACTCGAGTGGGTGTGGCTGACTAGAATCTGTATTTATTTTCTCTTGGCTGTGATTTATTCTGCTGCACATACACTTAGTGATACTAGTGTTTGAGAAATCAGCCTTGAGAACTATGAAGTACCACAGAGTGGCCACAGGACCCTATGAGTCTAAGCTTCACACTCTGGGAAAAGTAAGTAAGTTGAGGACAACGTTCCCATTTAGCAAGTGTAGGAAGATGCCAGGATACTACTTGGGTGTGGACCTGTTAGAGTTCACCCTCACTTCTGGGGCTCGGACAACATCACATTTCCCCCTCCACTCCAGCTGGGAAGGAGAGAGAATGGCCTTGGTCAATCTCGCTTTCCTCCACTTTCATGTTCTTTTCCTGCCTGGGAGACCAAATAGCTCTGGAACAAAGCAGAGGAAAACCTTACTGGGAGGACTAAGGAGACTGCTGAGGCCTGCTGTAGGCCTGCTCAGCACAACTGGCATTTTCTGCTCTGAGAAGATTGTTTGGTTTGGAGCTTATTTTCATTTTACCACAAAAATGAGTGACTTTTTCCCCCTTCTCTCTCTAAACAAAGGAGGACCATTTGGTTTCCATAACTCAGATCATATGACTCCTTCCTGGAACTTCTGCTTGGGAAGCCAGGCACAAAGGCTTCCTCGTCTGCTCCTTGGCAAGGCCGTGTTTGGCTCAGGAGCCATGCCAGCCTCACTGGCACCTCTGCCAGAGCCTGTGGTGCTGTGACGTTTATGGGGCCACAATCCACTCAGAGAATGACCTCTGCCTCTAGTTTGTCCACCAGGCAGCCATTTCACTGCTTGTTAGCACTGTGTGGGTGGGGAAATGGGGACAAGGAGTTGGACCAGTTGTTTGGCTTGTTTACAATTAGGGAGAAAATTAGAGAGAGGCAGAAGTTTATAACCAGAAGCTAAAAGACTTTTTAGATGAGCTGTACATACAAATTTCCTTCACTATTATCAAAGATATTTTAGAATTCAGTGCATATTCAAAACATGGTTAACCTCAGGGATTTATCAGCAAGAGCTTGATAATCAAGCTGAAGTTTGTTTTGTTTTGTTTTGTTTTTGGGCTACACTTGGTGGTGGTGCTCAGGAGTTACTCCTGGTTCTGCACTCAGCAATCACTCCTGGCAGATTCCAGGAATCATATGGGAGGCCTGGGATTGAACCTGGGTTAGTCGCGTAGAAGGCAAACACCCTGCCTGCTGTGCTATCGCTCCAGTCCCCAAGCTGAAGTTTTATTTAAATCAGAATTTGAGGATTAATGAGTGTTTCTCTGCCAAACTGTCAACCACAGAGGGCTGGGTTTTTCCTGAAACCAAGTACAGAGAATAAAATCAACTTTAAAATTAAATAGATCTTTAGGGCTGGAGCGGTGGCTCAGCCTTGCATGTGAATGACCTAAGACAGAACTCAGTTTGATCCCCTGGCATCCCATATGGTCCCCCAAGCCAGGAGCGATCTCTGAGCACATAGCCAAGAGTAACCCCTGAGCGTCACCCACCAGGTGTGGCCCCTAAAACAAACAAACAACGAAAAACAAAACAAAATTAAATAGATCCAGGCTCAAATTCCAGCTCTTATTAGTGCATGTTTGGGAATAAGCTTTTCTTTTGTAAGTAAAGCAGATGACACTATTGCATAGGGTTGTGTGGGAGTAAATAAAAGTGCTCCAAAGTGCAAAGTGGACTCCCTGGCATTTGATAGGTATTCAGTAAATGTATTCCAAGTGACCACAACCGCATTCATGATTTTAGATTAGCAATGTAATTTAGTGATATAAAATTATAAGATTTAGGGGCTGGGAATAGCCCAAAGGACTGGCATGCATGCTTTGCCTGTGGGAAACCTGCCAGGTTTTCCTGCAACACTGGGAGTGACCCTGAGGGCCAATTCAGAAGTAGATCCCAGTACTGCTGGTGACAGTCCCCAAACCAAAAACAACAACAACAACAACAACAACAAAACCCTACCAACAAAGGAATTAAAGTTTTAACTTTTTCTTAAGTTTAATTGCTTAATTTTTTTTATCAAAGAACATTTTAGACATTTAGTAATTCTTGTGAAAATAAAAAATTTTGGAGTGATTCACATATTTCTATTACTATATATTATAGTTATATTAATATTACATAGTTATATTATTGCTTACAATATATAATTTTACCTGTGGCCCTATATATCTAGAAAACTGAGAATGAGCTAATTGAGGTGGTGGTATACTACTAGCAAATGTCAGAGCTATAATTTCAACCTACTTTTGATTAAAGTGACTTACTCCAAGTCAACACTGATAGTTTTATGATAAAAATGGAAATAGACAAATGGTCAAAACTCTCCAGCAATAAGGCTGGCAAACAGCGAAAAGTATTGCTTCAAGGACAGAAAACTGGTTGAAATCCTTGCGATAAGGTTCAGGCAACTTCTGAGAAAACCTGAGCTACTGTGTTGAACCCATGTTCCAGATTCATAGACTCAAATGTAAATATTTCCAACTTGTAACTTTGGGTCAATATAATTTATTTTTTGGCTAAAATTCTTTAGCCAATTCAAACACCAATCAGTAAAATTTTAAGAGGGCTGATTAAATAAATACTTTCCAAATGTTGTCAACTTTTCTTGATGTAAATATTTATTTCTGACCATAAGAGAAAAAAAAAGCCACTCATAATCTTATCTGGAGAAAATGATTGAAGCTCTCCAAAAGCTCATGTGAGGTCAAATGCAGAGTTTACATTCCTACAGACAAAATAGTGGAGACTAAGGATTAACCGAGCTCATCCTGGTTTTGGTCCTCAGATCTCCTGGGCTCAGGAAGCATTTTCATGGACAGGAAAATATAATTAACTGTTCAATACCAAAGTATCAGTTGGCTTGGGAATTAGTTTTTGCATAAAGGGAGATAAAAATGGGCTAGAGTTAGGTTGGATATTTCTACCTTCTTATGGCCTTCACAAATAAATAAGGGTTTTTTTTAAGTTAAATAAAGGTATTTTTCAGATAAAATTTTTTTAGTTTATTAACTCTAAAATTATAGTTTGGTAATATGTTTATAAAAGTGTTTAAGTTTATAGTATTGATGTACAGAATTACTATCTTCATCCCTACCTTCAAAGTGTCAGGACCCTCCACCACTGTCCTTACCTCACCTCTAGTCCAACCTTCATTTGCTTCATCCCTCCCCCCAACTGTCTGTTAATAAATTTGTAATCCAAGGCCAAGGGCCTGTCATTGTTTGACACATTCTAAACTGTTGTGTCAGATTAGAGCCTGAAATAGTGCACAAAAATCAGAAATAAAATTATTTTCAGAAGATCTCCAAATGGTAAAATCCAAAGCATCTGGATTGAGCTTTCTAGAGTTCCAGCCAGAAATGGTTGGTTGATTAGCCAACTGCTTGCTGTGGTAGTTCATAAATATGTGTGTGTATTAGTGGTTTATGGGAATGCTAACTGGGACCCAATGAATAAAGTAAAAAGAAATAAATTTTTATTAGACATGCCTTATGTATTAGTCTCTAGTCTGGAAAAATTTCATTGAGATAAAGTGAGATAACAAGTCATCTATCTAAACATTCTTTTGATAGCAGACATTAAACTCTGCATCTGGGATTAAGGCAGACATTTTTGGAAGTGACTGAGATATTTCAACTTGGAAAGGCTGAACAGCGATTATGAGATCAAAACGCAGAAACAAGTACATAACAGAATGGAATGAGATGATGGTAAAGCATCAGTAGCTGGGACCACGTGGAAATAATTCTCATAATTTAGCAAGCCCACTACAATGTCACCTTGTATCAAATGCAGCCAGTGGGAATCTTTTAATGTAGAAGAATCACATTACCACTATTTTTTTCTCTTAGACACAACACATATGAATATTTTTCTTGGGATATTAAAGCAAATAGATTCAAGATAAAATGCATGGGTTAATAGATAACTAAGTTGTTCTCATGTTATAGATATATATGATAGATCTCTTATTTCTCTTTTCTCTGTTCTATGGAACAAATTGTAGGAGACCAGAGAACAATGAGCATGTTAAGAACCTGGAATTTCATCACAGCAATAGAGACCCACAGGCTGTGTATCCTGGAATTTTTATTATAAAAATGGCAATAATATTAATTTCATAGGCTGTTACAAACTTTAAGTACATCGTTAAATATTCAGCACTTAAAAATCACAGTACAGTTAGGTTCATTGCTGAGGTACTTGCAAAATGAGTATCTGATTGCATGTACAAACTGAGATCTTACAACTAATCAATAGAGCTGGTAGAGGTGTGCAAGAAGCAAGATTTCTGTCCAAATAGAATCTGTGGACATGTACAGGCAGTAATCCTCAAAGAACAGAAATTTTGCTCTCAGAGAACTACTGGCAAAATCTGAAACAGTTAGAGTTGTCAAATAGGGAAAAGGGTGTTATTGGTAGAGGCTATGGTGGTGCTAAATAACCTACAAAGCACAAGGCTACCTTGCCACCACAAAAAAAAAAAATGATTTAGCCCAGTAATATACTAGTACTGAGGTTTGCAATCTTGGTATTATTTCTACCATGGTTTTATATCTTTCTCTGAACTTAATTAGAGATATCTATAGATATTACTGAATAGATCACAGACCTTAGATTCTGGGAGATGTACAGAAAATGTATAGGTGTGATAAGATAATGGACAGAAAAGAGAGAGGGAGTAACATCTGGAGGGATAGTGGACTTCAAATCCTCTAATCAGGAGGAGAGTGTTTGAAGATAAATGCTTTTCCTCCAGGTAGACTTTGATGGTTCTAGGTTTTCCACGTGGAACATGGCATTTGAGCCACTTTCTGTTTTATATCCTAAGTGAGGCTCTTCAAGAGGGAGAACTTAGATTACTGCCAAGGTTCTTTCTGGGATGATGTGGGTTGGAGAGGTTGAGGGAAAATTGATCATGATGTCATCCATAGGGAGAAGAAGTAAAAAGTAAGGTTCCATAAATCCATTCCCAGAGGAGGGAAGAGCCCAAATCTAGCATCCCTACTGTTCCTTTTATGGAGGCTTACTTATTCACCGATACCCCACAAGGTGAAAGGAACCATTGTAGTTCTGGCACATCAGAACTGGTTCTTTGTATAGCTAGTCTGAATTTTGACTGTAAATTATTTTCTGTCTACATTTGTCCTTATTTTTTTTATTACTTTCAAGAGTAATACATAGTGCATAGTGTTCCAGAAATGTAAAGATGTACACTCAAAATAAATGAAAATCCTTGGTTATCCTAACTTCTAGTGATAAACATTTTTAGCGAATACGTTATTTCATAATTCTTTTCCATGCATATTATTTTTATGTTATTGGAATCATACATACAGATAATGTGACATTTGTTATTCTCTCTATCTGAAGTTGTTGGAATTATTTAGGTATTTCAAGAAAACTAGACGAAGGTATTAGGGCTCAGTGCTCTTGAAAAATATTTTCTCCTTTCAAACTAACACTAAAAAATTCTTGACTATTGACAAGAATAACGCTTTTATTTTTAAGCAAAGCATCAGCCTCTAAAAATTTTGTAAGCCCGAGGTAATAAAGTGCTGTAATCAAAATAGCTGTAATTCGCTATGAATAAAAGTATTATTAAAAGCTTTGTTTCTACTTTACAATTCAAGGTTCATGCACAAGCTATGTGTCTCCCGACACAGACTTTTGCAGCTGTGCACAATTAAGCTTAGAAGAATTTTATCTTTGGAATTGGAATTAAAAATAAATCTATCAAAAGAGCTAAAATATGACACTTATTCATGGGCATGAATTATGATAAACACTGACTTAAAGTATACAATCCCACAGACAGGGTCAGGCAGAGGTGGGAAGGTATGTATGATCCTATACACTTGATGATCAATGAATGTTATAAGCTTGAGTTCTATGAATATTGGGGGCCAGAGCTGAATTATACAGCCATAGAGGAGAGATCAACCAATAACTATTACTCTTACTTTTCCTAGATCTCAACAGCTCTCAGTCTTTCTTCTGAATGTTGAGCAAAAATATGTAGGATGTTAGTTTGAAAGGGATAAGACACTTAGTCTGCCTGGAGCTTCCAGAGGTATGGCCCCTTTCTATGTTAATCACTTTCTCTCTTATCTATCCTATGGAAGTGACAACAGAGCAATACTACATGATATTGTAAATTTATCATGTAATACACAATACAGCATAGAATAAGCAAGTCCAGACATATGGTGCTGAAGCAAGCAGGGGTACCCATTTTCTCTTTCAAGACACAATGGGGAAATAGCCTTTTTAGTGAACTCTCTGTCAACCACACTTCCAAGAAGCATATTTGTGTCAAAGTCCACAGGCAGCTCATAATGTTTGCCCAAAGGCACCACACACTTGATAGAACAAGGGAGAAGGATGAAGAACGACCATCTACTAGGCTCTGCTGCAGTGAAGTTTGGACAGTGTCAGCTTGTTGTGGGAAGCTCTCTTCCACCCAAATGAAAATCTTCACTCAGTTAACTCTAGGATAACTTCACCTTTATTTCTACACTATTCCAGATTATGGGGCTTCTTTTTTTTTTAAGCAAGCAAACCTGTAGTAAATTTCCACTTCCAGTCTTTCTATCTAGACCTACAAGATGAAAATAATGAAAGGCCATCATCTTGGCAAGAGCCACTTCAGAAACCATCAGGGAAAACTCCAAGTGCTCTCTGGAGGCAGAGGGAAAATGAATTGACACACAAAATATTTCTCAAGAAAAAGGAGCCCATTTGGGGAACAAGAAGAGGTGCATTAACTTTGACCATATGGCCTATATACTTTTATTTTTAGGACCCTTCTTTAAACCAGGGTTATTTTTGTGGATTATGGGTTCAAGTCTTTAGTCTAACATGCTCAGTGACTTTGGGCAAGTAACTCAACCTCTCTGAGCTAAAATTTTATGTTTGAAAATTGAGGTAGAGCTGTAGAGATCAGCATCTTTGAATTAGTCTCTGGGGCACATTAGAGACATTTGATCTATAGGGCTGAGGGCTTAAGGACTTGTGTGGATCTAAGCTTGAGAAGCAAAATAGAGAAGTGGTTGCATGCACCTGGAATAGACTACCTGTGGACTTCCATGTCTGCTCTCCTGGGTGGCTTTGATCACTTTATGAATTTCAATTTCCTAGTCAGAAAAGCATGATATAGGGGCCGGAGTGGTGGCACAAGTGGTAGGGCGTTTGCTTTGCATGTGCTAGCCTAGGACGGAACACAGTTCAATCCCCTGGTGTCCCATATGATCCCCCAAGCCAGGAGAGATTTCTGAGTACTTAGCCGGAGTAACCCCTGAGCATCACCGGTTGTGGCCAAAAAAAAAAAAAAAACCCACCAAAAAATGGGGGGTCAGAGCAGTAGCAGAGGAGGTAGTGTGTTTGCCCTGCATGCACTAACCTAGGATGTACCGTGGTTCAATCCCCTGACATTCCATATGGTCCCCCCAAGCCAGGAGCTATTTCTGAGTGCATAGCCAGGAGTAATCCCTGAGTGTCACCGGGTGTGGCTCAAAAACCAAAAAATAAGAAAAAAAAATGAAGAGCAGGATATAGATAACTTTTCACTGTGCTGGTGCTAGGATGAAATGATATAATGCAGACTGGGTGCAGGTATGTACTTAGCATTTGTAGTTGCTCTTAATTGAAATAAGCTGCCTGTGTTGGGCAACTTGATTGGTAATCATGAGACAAGCCACTCTGTAGTGTTCCTTCATTTTGAGTTGCACAAATTGACAATCCATCCTCTTTGAATGCCATCATGTTCTAGGGTGCATTCATATCACATGCTTTGTTGCTGTCTTGGGCCTTACCCAGCTGTGCTCAGTCTTTACTTCTGGCTCTGTGCTCAGGAATCACTCCTGGTAGGAGAGGTGTCATATGTTGTGGAAAGATAATAACCTCAGGTTAGTTGGGCTTGTGCAAATCAAGTGTCCTTTCAATCTGTACTATGACTCTGGTCCCCACACTCTCTTTGAGGCTTAGTTGCAACTGTGCTAAGGGGAAAGACACAACAGACTTTTGTTTGGATGCGTTATGAGTTTCTTGCTTCAGCACCCCTTTATGCAGCAATATTTTAATGATTTCTGTTGGTGTCCACAGTAGCCTTAGAGACCAGATGTTTCTAAGACAAAGTGGAAGTCCTTCTTGGAACTTAGAATTGCTCTCTTAACTAATGTAGAAGGAGAGAAAATATGTGTAAAGGTCTGGAGTCTTATCCTTTGAGTTTGAACAGAAACCAAACCAGACTCAAGTCTATTAAGTAAGACTGAAGATCAAAGGACTAGAGAGACAGTACAGCAGGGAAGGTGCTTGCCTTGCACGTGGCCAATCTGAGTTGGACAAGCATCTCCAGGAGTAATTCCTGGGTAGAAAGGAACACAACAACAACAACAACACAAAGTAAAGTTGGGAAGTATAATTTTGCACCAGAAATCTGTGTATACTGCGTATCATATATGTTGTATCATGAGTCTGATTTCTCATGTGGTCTCTAAGTCAAATGTTAGTGAGTTTGTTAAAAAATCATTAACATCAGGCCAGAACAGTGGCACAAGCAGTAAGGCGTCTACCTTGCTCATGCTAGCCTAGGATGGACCACAGTTCGATCTCCCGGCATCCCATATGGTCCCCCAAGCCAGGAGCGATTTCTGAGAGCATAGCCAGGAGTAACCCCTGAATGTCACTGGGTGTGGCCCAAAAACAAACAAACAAAAATAACTAACATCAGTTAGTAATCAGTTCTATAATCCTAGGATTTATAATATTAAATACTGTCCTTTCCCCTATTTTTTCTTTTATAAACCATATAAGCAATGGCAGGTAGGAAAAGGTAGAACAGAAGTGATACAAGGACAGTAGTGGAGGGTCTTGGGCATTTTGGTGTTTTGCACCACTAAATGCCATAGCTTTGTGTACCAAAAGTAGATAGTCACATCAATGAAACTATATATGTCAACTAAAACATTTAAAAAAATCAATCTTTTATAGTCATACAACATGTGTCTCCAAACAACACAGTAAATCTAGCTTGGTTTTATTACTGCACCAAGAAAACATCCATTTTTAATTTACTAGTCATTAAAAAAGATAATTTTTCAGCTCATACTCTAGTTTCTTCTATTAAATATTCTGATTTCTCTGCAAATGGATTTCCAATTGAAAATGGATCTGTTCTTGGCAGAATGCTCTGAATACTGGAGTTGGAAAAAGTACAGCCAGAATAACTAAAATGTGTGTGAAGATTTCCAATATACTTAGCCTGAAGTGAGTTCAGCCTGGTGATTGAAGAACCAATCAAATGTTAAACTTAAAATGTGTGCTAGATCCCAAAAGCCAGCAAGAGTTTTTAAATTAAAATTTAAATAACCATTGTAGTTGTTCTTAATTGCATAAGAGACTATTGCTTGCAGAAAATTTAGAAAACTGGCTGAAAAAAAAATAAAATAGCGATCTCACTTACAAGTAAATACTGTTAATATTTTTATGTTTCTTTTAAGTTTCTATTTCTCATCAGAAAATTTGTCTATAAAACAAACCATGATTTTATAACTTACTTTAATAAACTATGCCATTAGCATTACTTCAAATTGGTGATTCTTTATATTTTAAAATTTAATTAGCAGTGAAGAATAACATATAATGAATATCTATTGTTAAATATTTGTGTTATTCCCATCTATGCTGTTTAGTCATTTTGATTATCTTTTCTCTTTCCTCTCCTCTAATGCTTGTTTCTTTGTCTTCTTGTGCTATTACAAGTTTTATTATGATGGACACTTTGCAGTCTAATGTACAAATATTTCCTTCAGTGAAGTTGAAGTTAAAATTTTGGGTTAAAATTGAAAGCTTGATTCATTTAAAGAATTGCCTTCTAAAAGATTCAATCATCTACTGATGCAGGGAAGTTGACCCTGGTGATGGGATTAGTGCTGAATATATATAAAACTCAACTATCAATCACTTTAAATCATGCTGTATTTAATGAAGCAAAATCAATCACTTTAAATCATGTTTTATTTAATGAAGCAAAAATCATTATTAATAAGTAAAAAGATTCACTAATAATGCCAAATAATGAAGCACACTATTTTCACACAACTTTGTCTAATTAATAGGTTATTTCAACGTGGTGAAATAGGTGAAATAGTGATATAGCTGGATCATATGGGAGCTCAATTTCCAGTTTTTTGAGGAACCTCCATATTGTTTTCCATAAAGGCTGGAATAGATGCCATTCCCACCAGCAGTGAATGAGAGTTCCTTTCTCTCCAAATCCCCTCCAGCACTGATTGTTCTTGTTCTTTGTGATATGTGCCAGTCTCTGTGGTGTGAGACTTACCTCCAGATAAGAATATATTAAGCTGAGAAGCTTCTGCACCTTAAAGAAAATAGTGCTTAGAATACAAGAGCCACCCACTGAACGGGAGAAATTATTCACCGAATACCCATCAGATAAGGGGCTAATGTCCAAAATATACAAGGCACTGACAGAACTTCACAAGAAAAAAAATCTGATCCCATCAAAAAATGGGGAGAAGAAATGAACAGACACTTTTTCAAAGAAGAAATACAAATGGCCAAAAGACACATAAAAAAATGCTCCATATCATTAATCATCAGGGAGCTACTCATCATTTTAAAATTTTTATTTTATTATTATTTTTAATAATACATTTTTGTAGTTGGGTTTCAAGTCATAAAGTACACTTCCTTACATCATTTATACTGACATTATGTGCAAGATTATTAAGTGTCAAGATTATCTAGATACATTATGTGTCTGATTATTATTAGTTTGCTATCTATCTTTTAAATAGTTTTGTTTTCTTTTAGATTTTTGAGATATTCAGATGAATTAAAAAATAAGAGCTAAAAACTATCAAGTTTCATAAACTTGTATCACATCTCTGTTCAGTATTAGACTTAAAAATCTTTCCCTGCTGGAAAATAATGTAAATATTTGTTTTTGCCTCTTTCTAGAACTTTTATAATTACATGTTCACATTGAATACATATGAACACATATGGAATTTGTTTAGCTGGAAGGTGTGAGATAAAAATAAAACTCCATTGTTTTTCCAAGGGTTAGCTAGCTGGCTCAACACTGTATTTTGGATTATATACTTCAACTCACTGACTTGAAAGGTCACTTTATTTATACCAAATTTACATAAGTGTTTGGCTCGTTTACAGATTATGCTTTTTCTCTTCCAAAGCTCTGTTAACCTTTGTGGCACGAATCATACATTATTTCATTTACTGCAACATTTTCATAACTCTTAAAAATCAGCAAGGGCAAATTTCCACAT
Organism: Suncus etruscus; assembly: GCF_024139225.1. Classification (NCBI taxonomy): domain Eukaryota; kingdom Metazoa; phylum Chordata; class Mammalia; order Eulipotyphla; family Soricidae; genus Suncus; species Suncus etruscus. The sequence goes on from NC_064859.1 coordinate 25,730,546, forward strand.
TTTGCTTGGTTATGCTTAAAAATGTCTATACTTCCATATAAACTTTAGAATCATTTTGCTAATACAATGAGCTCCATAGAGAGTTTCACTGGGATTTAATTGAAATAAATATGAATGTGAAGACTTCAGAAATCTTTAAAATATTTGATTCTTTCTTTAGTAGTAATTGTTGCAAGTCAGCCCCTGAAGAGGTTGACTGATGGAGGGATGGAGGATGAGGTCTTTTCCCTCCAGCTCGGAGCATGGGTCAGCCACCCTGTCCAGCCGACGGTTCTGAGGTGAAACGGCGGGTAAACAGCTCGCAGACAATCAAGCTTGTGGAAATATTAGCTTTATTCGGTGGACAAGACTGAAGTCCCAAGCCTCAGCATCAGTTCCAGCCAAAAGCCCCTCGCCTTCCACAGACCCTTGTTTTTATCCCCCAGAATCAGGTACCACCCAATGATGGGATCAGATACCACCCAATGGTGGAAGCAGAATCAGATACCACCCTAGGGTGGGGGCAGAATGCTAGGTCACACCCTAGAGTAGGGCACAATCACCGAACAGGGTAGGGCCAGTAACATAATAATCCCCTAAAATATTTACATACACAACAGTAATGACCATGCTGAATAATTTAATACTAGCAGTCAATGCTGAGCCATTGCTGTGTACCAGTCTGCACTGAAGTTCTCATTGCTTCCAATTAAACCTATTACATGCCAACAAAGAAGCTAGCAAATTTATTTATTGCACTTAGATAAATGAGAGCAAGCAGTGTTGGAGGGGATGCGGAGAGAAAGGAACTCTTATCCACTGCTGGTGGGAATGCCGTCTAGTTCAACCTTTATGGAAAGCGATATGGAGATTCCTCCAAAAACTGGAAATCGAGCTCCCATACGATCCAGCTATACCACTCCTAGGAATATACCCTAGGAACACAAAAATACAATACAAAAACCCCTTCCTTACACCTATATTCATTGCAGCACTATTTACCATAGCAAGACTCTGGAAACAACCAAGATGCCCTTCAACAGACGAATGGCTAAAGAAACTGTGGTACATATACACAATGGAATATTATGCAGCTGTCAGGAGAGATGAAGTCATGAAATTTTCCTATACATGGATGTACACGGAATCTATTATGCTGAGTGAAATAAGTCAGAGAGAGAGAGAAAAACGCAGAATGGTCTCACTCATCTATGAGTTTTAAGAAAAATGAAAGACACCCTTGTAATAATAATTTTCAGACACAAAAGAGAAAAGAGCTGGAAGTTCCAGCTCACCTCAGGAAGCTCACCACAAAGAGTGATGAGTTTAGTTAGGGAAATAACTACATTTTGAACTGTCCTAATAACGAGAATGTATGAGGAAAATGGAGAGCCTGTCTAGAGTACAGGCGGGGGACGGGTGGGGAGAAGGGAGACTTGGGACATTGGTGATGGGAATGTTGCACTGGTGATGGGTGGTGTTCTTTACATGACTGAAACCCAAACACAATCATGTATGTAATTAAGGTGTTTAAATAAATTAAAAAAAAAGAAGAAGAAGTTAAATATGTTGCCAGATCACAGTTAGGAAAGGCACAGCCAGCTGGTTTGATTTCAGGCCAGTGCTAGAAGTCACTGTGGCCTCTTTAATTATTTGCATTTTCCTAAATTTTCTCTCAGTGTTTTGTAAATTTATACCTGTAGATCTTCACTAGTCTGGCTAAATTGTTCTTATTGGCTTTTACTAGTTGCTGCACTATTTGTCCTGTTTTGTTTGCTAATTATTTTTTTTAGCTGAATTCTGGCAAGTTCTTGATAGTAATAGGGCAGATATTTATTATTGCAATGGGGTTTGATGACTCTCTTATAAGTTTAGTAGTTTGTTGAGTTTTCATAATTTTCCAGAAAGAATCAACATTTAAAAGAAAGTACTGAGGGGGCCGGGAGGATAATATGGTTCTAAGGTCTTACATAGGGCCCCGTAGACACTGTCATGACTGATCCTTGAGCACAGAGCCAGGAGTAAGTACTGAACACTGCCAGGTGTGGCCCCCAACGCAATAAGTAAGTAAATAAGTATGTAAGTAAGTAAATAAATAAATAAGTGAAAGTACCAGGCATATAGTTGAGCGGTAGAACACTAATATTGCATGTGTAAGGCTCTGGTACCATCACAAACAAACAATCATAAATGTTAATTTAGTTGGCTTCCTTTCTGGTATTTCTGGCTCCTACTAGATTTCTTACATTATTTTAACTACATTTCTTGTCCAATACAATCCTAGACCATTTCCTTTTTGTTTGTTATACCTGAGCATTTTCCCTCTTTGCTTTAACAATCTACATGGTATAATTTTTAAAATAATGTCCTGTCAGGCATTTCTAGATCTATGATATTGGTTGCAGGTCAAGAAATGGGTTTCTGTTGAAGGGCATCTTGGTTGTTTCCAGAGTCTGGCTATTATAAATAGCGCTGCAATGAATATAGGTGTAAGGAAGGGATTTTTTGTATTGTATTTTTGTGTTCCTTGGGTATATTCCTAGGAGTGGTATAGCTGGATCGCATGGAAGCTCAATTTCCAGTTTGTGAAGGAATCTCCATATCGCTTTCATTAAAGGTTGTACTAGACGGCATTCCCACCAGCAGTGAAAAAGAGTTCCTTTCTCTCCACATCCCCGCCAGCACTGCTTGTTTTCCTTTTTTGTGATGTGTGCCAATCTCAGTGATGTGTGCCAATCACAGCCACTCACAGATGAGTGGCTAAAGAAACGGTGGTACATATACACAATGGAATACTATGCAGCTGTCAGGAGAGATGAAGTCATGAAATTTTCCTATACATGGATGTACATGGAATCTATTATGCTGAGTGAAGTAAGTCAGAGGAAGAGAGAAAGACGCAGAATGGTTTCACTCATCTATGGGCTTTAAGAAAAATGAAAGACATTTTTAACAGTATCTCAGAGACAAGAGAGATGAGGGCTGGTAGTTGCAGCTCATGACATGAAGCTCATCACATAGAGTGATGAATGCAGTTGGAGAGATGACTACACTGAAAACTATCATAACAATGTGAATGAATGAGGGAAGTAGAAAGCCTGTCTCGAGTACAGGTGTGGGAGGGTGGGGAGGAGGGAGATCTGGGAAATTGATGGTGGGAATGTTGCACTGTGAAGGGGGGTGTTCTTTACATGACTGTAATCATACAACTATAATCATAGTTGTAATCACGGTGTTTAAATAAAGATGATTATTAAAAAAAAGAAATGGACTTCGATTCCTAAGTGAGGGAAAAATGGGAGTTAACCTAAGTTTTTAAATTTCTGATTATTTTTGTCATCTAAGACTATATTTAAAAATTTCTACTTTTTAGTATAAATATGTTGATATTTTTTGTATAATTTCTTTGGGTGAGGGCACACCCAACAATGCTCAGGGCTTATATCTGGTTCTGTAACCAGGGATCATTCCATGTGGTCTTGGGGACCATATAAAATGTAGGGAATTGAACCTGAATCAGCTGCATGCAAGGCAAATACCCTACCTGTTGTTATTTCTCTGGCCCCTTATTCGTGTTTTAGGGCAATAAATTCTTCAGGGTACTTGGAGACATTTACAGCTGTGTATTATATGGACATATCTATAGTATATACACTTTAATTTCTTTATATTGATTAAAATCTTGGAAAGTCATGCTAGTATCTCCTACTAGCATGTTTTTCAATTTGTTCTTTGATTTTTATTCATTTATTTATTTTTTACCTAATCTACAGCATCATGTCTGACTCACTGGAAGTCATGGCACTTTAGTTTTTTTTTATTGCTATTTTAATTAGTCTTTTTTCAATTAATAATAGAATCTAAATGTTTTAATAGCAAGAACACCAAGAAAGTAAATATATACAATAAAAGATAAAATAATTTTAATTGTTTTTGTCACACTTGGTTGTGCTCAGTCTCATGCTTGAGAGGGTTAGGGTGATTCTGTGAGCCTGGGAATCAAATGGTACCAGAAATTGAATCTGGGCTTCCTGAATGCATGAGTGCAAAGCATGCACATATCCATTAAACTATCTCCCTAGTCCAAAAATAGTTCTTATTTATTTATGTGGTTTTTGGGCCATACCTGATGGTGTTCAGGGGGCATTATGTGATGCCAGGGATGGAACCTGCATGAGAAAACAACCATCCTCTAGCATACTATTACTCTGCCCTGCCCCCCCCAATAAGTAATATTTTAAATTGGATGTAGAGGCTAGAAGATAGAAATGAAAAAAATATAGAAAATTAACCTTTTTTTCCAGCTAAGACTCAATAGTGTTGCATTATAATGTTGAAAGAAAAATGGAGATTTGAATGTGCTGCACTTTGATATTTATGAACTTTGTTCTGTCCTCCATGACTTCCAGTTCAAATTACTACTAAACAGATAAATAGATGAGTAAATAAAAGACAAGTGTTTTCCCAAACTCCAATAGTCACTTTTGCCTCCCCTCTACATCAGTTATACTATTTTAAATAATCCTATGTTTGGGTTTAGGAGGGTGGTTTGTAGCATATAATATTCTTGAATCACTGCCTTTATCTTTCCAAAGTGTTGGAAGCAAATGTTGGAAGCACAATGTTGGAAGCAAAGTAAGATTTGTGGTTTAAGCTAAATTCCCACCCCTGGAGTCTATATTTATTGTTTTGAATAAAAATGAGGTGGAGCATCTGTGCAGGTATTTGCAAATATATGTTAGAAAAGGAAGGGAAGAGGGAGAATGGCTTATTTCCCAAGAAATAAAATTTTGTGGAGATGTTGGAAAGAAGACTTTCCAAAGGTAATTCATTACAAGCCCAAAATAAACTTGAAATTTTTATTATCTAAATACAGATGCCTCTGAATCTCTTAGGCAATGGGAACATCAAACCTACCCCCTCCATCTTCCCTCTAGGTTGGATGACTCACTTGTCTGGGATGTCTTTTTGGAAGGTGCTAATATCCTTAGATTCATCTTTGACTTGAGATTTTGGTTAAGAAGAAAGGGAAGGGGCCGGGAAGGTGGCGCTAGAGGTAAGGTGTCTGTCTTGCAAGCGCTAGCGTAGGACGGACTGTGGTTCGATCCCCCGGCGTCCCATATGGTCCCCCCAAGCCAGGGGCGATTTCTGAGCGCATAGCCAGGAGTAATCCCTGAGAGTCAAATGGGTGTGGCCCAAACCCCCCCACCCAAAAAAAAAGAAGAAAAGGAAGATGGACTTAAATGAAACCAAAATTGAAAAGGGTAAGAGGGATGAATTCTGTAAGGGTGGCACATCCTTATTTCACACTGAGACTACTTGGGGTTATTTCAGAATTGAAAAAAAATCTATTTTTTGGATACACCAGTACATTTCATATACTAAGAAAACTGAATATTTCAAATGTTTGGGATTATTCCAAAGATAGGGATTCCAGATGTTTGTCAGGAAGTCGTTGCTTACCTCTATTTAAATACTAAAGTGGATTTTAAGATGTTAAGGTGAAAAATGGCATACTAGCAGGGTGAGGAGTCGCATCTGGGGAACTTCAAGAGCAGGCAAAACATATGCAATAACCCTTTTGTTTCCTCCCTGGCTCTAATTCTTCTACTTTAGAAAACAAAAGTGGGGAGAACGACTCATTAATAAACAAATTCTCCCATCTTCCTTGCCCTTTCTTTCTTCCAGACTGTTGTAGCATTAAGATGCAAAGCCTGTAGAAAGCACAGAGCACCACCAGAAATGCAGTCTAGAATTCAATTATCATTGAAGATAGCGAGTGAATACAACATCTGTGTGATGGGGGCCAGATATTAAAACAAGCCAAGGCTCCCAGTCATCTGTCTTTACATAATCAGCCTCCCCAATCTTTCCTGGACAACTATAGGAATCAAACATGTCTCGAAACTTGTGTACTGCCAATGTCTCATGGAAGACCAATACTGTTATAATTTATTCTTCTCATAAAACACACACCATTTTACTTCTGTCTTTCTGTATTTGCTATTCTCCACGATGACAGTTTCTTGGAATCAGAATTCTCCAGACTGAACAAAATTCTCAAATCTACCTTTGCAAGTCAAACCACTAGGCTATTGATTTTTTTTTTTTCTGAATTAAGAAGTTGAGCCACTGATTTTTTTTCACTCTTACACTTCATAGGCCCTAATACTCTGTTAAGACGTGTCAGATTTGATCATCTCCAACCAAGAAGTGCTGTCACCAAACCTCTCTAGGAAGTGACTGAGTAGCATGCCTGCTACAGGCAGGAAAACAGCCTTACTGGATAGGAACAAGGCACAAGAAAGGGCTGGTTAGGCCCTTGCTGGAGACCTCTGAAGCAGGGAAAATCTTCTCCATAGAGATCTGCTTGAATATTCTGGAAGATGTGGCTGAAAATTTCCTTCCCTGAGTAGGCTTAAGATATCACTCTCCTCCCCCAGGTCCCCCAAGACTGTGGGAACTTACTGAGTGTGACTGAATCGTTGATCTTGAAGCTGCAGAGAACCCTGTCCACATTGCGGGCATGTCTGAAGCCATTTCCTCTCACAACCACTTGAAACGATTCTAAAATGAACAAGAATGGTTAGATTCTTTGATGTTGATCATGAATCTTGTTTCCCATGTATCCTGATTTAAAGCATTTGTTAATGACTCTGTCAAGCTGATACACTCAAACATCTGTGCAAATTAAAAACCAAGATCACCATATAGTTGTACCTTTCAGCATTCATCACCTCATGAGACATCCAAGAAGGCATGCAAGTTCTTGGAGTTCTCACTTTTTTTTCCTTAAAGTAATTACTTTACTTTACTTTTATTTTACTTTTTTTAATTGTGAACAAAGTGAACTACAAGTCTTTCACAGTAATATTTAAGGTACATAGTGACAATAAATCAGGGACATTCCCACCACCAGTGTTTCCTCCCTCCACTCATATTCCCAGCATGCATTCTATATCTCCCTCCCTTGCCTCACCTTTTTATTTTTGCACTTGATTCTCCCAATTACTACATCTAAGAAGTCCCAGAAATTAATTTTTTTTATTAAGGCACTAAGATCCTGCAATTTTTTTTAGAAACCATAATCCCTGTAGGCAGAGGTCATGTTTTTTGTTTTGTTTTTCTCCATAAATTCCAGTGTGTGTGTGTGTGTGTGTGTGTGTGTGTGTGTGTGTGTGTTTCAATGGAGTTCCCTGGAATAATTTCTTTAGCATTTAAGATATTTATATTAGTTTGAATGTCATTGCCTTAAGAAAATCTTAGTTTGTCTTGATCAATGTGGCTAGTGGCTTTGCATTATCTAGGTGGTTTTTTTTTGTTGTTGTTGTTTTCCTCTAGAAAAAATCTTTTTTAGATAAAAAATTGATTAATACTGCTAGAATCTAACTGGCTTCTGGGTACACAGCAGAAGTACCTAGAGTTAGAATAATAGAACTTAACAATGACTCTAAGTCTTGCTTATTGGTTGTTGTTGTTAACAACTAACTGTACTTAACAATGACTCCAAAACTTACTTCTTATTAGTTTCCAAGTGTTACTGGTCTGGATAGACATCGACTTCCTCAGTGTAGTTAGTTCCCCATCAATAGAAGATAACCCCCCAGGGTCTCTAATGCTGCATATTCACTTCACAGTGTTGCTTTCCATTAATATGTGATAATAAAGTTCTTATCAGAAAAAATATAACATTCTTTAACAGTAATCTCACCAAAGACAAAAATGAGTTAATTTGCTAAGTAATTAGGAGCATTTGCTTAACTTCAGTGATAACTTAATACTCCATTGTTGTCTATATTTTTCATTCTTATGAGTATAAACTTTAGATCCTGAGATAATATTGAGTGGCATAAACAAAATAGACTAAAAGAGCAAAAATGCATTATTTGTGAAAGTGGAATTTAAAATGTAAATTGCTATTCAAATGGAGATTATTTACATTCATTATTTATAATGAAATTAGAGAGCTAGCATTTGGGATTCTTCCAAATGCTAATATGTAAGTCATATTCATTTTAAAAAATAATTTAGAGATCATGTTGACTACCATAATGTAACTTGTGTTAATTGTTCTTTCATTCTGTGCAAATGAAACACTTATGTCATTGCCTTGCCCACTTATGTCATTTAAACCTGACCATAGACTCAGAAGGTAGAAATGAGAAAAACAAAGCTTAGTGAGATTAAGCAACCTGTCCCAGATCATACTGCTGTCAGAATCAAGACAGAAATCCAGTTAGTCAGACATTGAATGCTATGTTTTTGAAATTTAGCCACTATGTCATCCACTATTATAGGGATACTCATTGTCTTGTGATATATGACTAATTTTTGAGGTGATTTTTTTAAAAAGATAATTATTTGTATTTAAGATTTCCCCAGCTTTTTCTGGTTTGCAGAGCTTGCCCACAAGGGAAATAAGAAACTTAAGAAAAAGAGCCCAGAGGCACTGCATCAAGAGGGCATGTTAGAACAGAGAGCTTGTTGGAAGTGGAAAGGACTTTAACAATAAGGAATTTGAGATCTTGGCATTTTCAGTACTTGTCTAGGTCATATAAAGAGTAAGTAGCAAAAAAGAACTCATATCCATGGGTCCAGATTCTTAGTTTTGAACTATGTTAATGAAGGTGATGGGCAAATATTTATTCAGGATAAGTCCTAAGATTATTACAGTTTTGTGTATGCAAGTTGGCTGAGTGAGAAAAATAGAATTGTTAGTTTTCATGACGTTTGCCTGGCATACACTGATAATGTAGTTGGTTCAACAAGCATTTTATTGTGCCAAGCTTAGTGGAAGATTCTTATTACATCTTATTTACTTGATTAGATCTATAAAAAAATCTGTGTCTGTTTCTAGCTGGGAATGCCAAACAGCCCAAAATATACCACTGGACACATTTTTAATTGAGTTAAAAATGTTTTCTGCCTTTCTGCTGTGCCTATTTCTCTTGCATTCTCAAAGGGAGAGAAACCTCCAAACATAGATCATGTGCCAATTTCATCTCTAATGTCATGTTCTAGCACTACCACTTCAGAGACTGAGTCTTCTATAAAAGAGGTTCCCATGTGGCTGCTTGGCCTGACCTCAGGGTGTTTAAGTAGATATTCAGCAGGAATCTCTGATGTGAAAACCAAACAATTTAACTCCCAAACAATTTAACTCCCGGTGGCCTGGGGGAGAGGCAGAGAAATAATGCTGTGCAAAGTACATAGAGCAGAAATCAGCTGCAACCCTGCCTCGAAGTTTCCCTATGAGTGAGCACATTTGGTTTCTAGCAGAGTTCAAAAACTACCCCAGCAGTCTGACTGGAATGCCGGGTCTTCACACTTTAGAAGTTATGCAACAAAACTTGGTTAAAGCAATCCACCAGTCAGTGAGAATGAGGACAAAATCTACCTCTATTCGTCAATGAGACACGAAACCTACTTTCTGGGAAATTTGCACATAGGGTTACAGCTCTTACAAAAAGTGTCTTGGTTGCCCAGGTATAATTCAATAACAAAAGCACCTGCCTGGCAAGAGTGAGGTCTTGAGTTTGTTATGATCCACTGCCCACATGTATGGCTCTGGCAGTTCTGTTTGGACCCCCTGGGGTCGCAATGGAATGTCCCATCTCTGTCACACTACAGTTAGGTGCATGTGAGCACCTAAACCAAAGTATGTGAGTCCTGTCTAGCATATATGTGAGCCCCACAATTAGAGTGCAATCCTTGGTAAGTACTGCAACCAATTATGAATCAACCAAGTATGTGTATCTCCTGAGACTACTACAATCAGGTTGACCTCAATATCACAATAAAAGCAGCTGTAGGAGAAGGGAAGGAAAATTAAAAAGAATGTGACAAGGAAGTGAAGGGCTTTAGAGAGGTAATTATTTCAAAATAGTATCTAATCTAATCTTTTAAGATACATATTCTTTAAAATACTTTATTTTATGAAGTCAGAGAGGTAGCATGGAGGTAGGGCATTTGCCTTGCATGCAGAAGGATGGTGGTTCAAATCCCGGCATCTCATATGGTCCCCTGAGCTTGCCAGGAGCAATTTCTGAGCACAAAGCCAGGAGTAAGCCCTCAGCGCTGCTGGGTGTGACCCAAAAACCAAAAAAAAAAAAAATTTTTTTTTTATTTTATTAAATTTGGGTGGCAGAATGTTCTCAAATGTTACTTAGGAGCCCCAGAGGCCTCACTGGCAATTATCAGTCAACTGGGCCAGAGGGAACATATGAGTGTTCAAGGATGTATTGCTGCTCAAGCTATGCAGTGCCATATATGTCCTGGACAACCTGGCATTGAGTAGAGCTCCACCTTAGGGCAACACATTCTGCCAGGAATTGAACCCAAACTAGGCACAGTCTCTTAACTTTTGTATTATCTACCACCCCTTCTTTAAAGTATTTTAAATACGTGTTAGTTATATTCTCTTGTTACTCATTTTCAATTATGATTTATGTTTCTTAATGACAGAAAATTTATCACTTATGCAACACTGGAATTTTTTGTTTGTTTTTGAACCACAACCAGAAATCACTTGTGACTTTCCACTCAGGAATCACTCCTGGCAGACTTGGGGATCATATGGGATGCTGGAGATAGAACCCGGGTCAGTTGTATACAAGGCAAATGCCCTACCTGCTGTGCTATTGCTCTGGTCCAGCATTGAAATTTTTGACTATATCAGTCCAGGGCTGTTTTAGAAGAAGCACACTGATTCAACAAATAAACAACATATTTTGACATGGAAAGGGAATAAAGCAGGAAGACAAGGTGGTTCATTAGCCAGGTACCAGGTCTAATTCTGCTTTATTTTTGAGGCTTAATAAGATTAATGAATAAATGAGGTTCAAAATCATTGGTTATTAAAGAAATGAAAATTAAAAACCACAAGAATGTATTACTCCATACTTACTGAAAAACAACTAGAAGTTATTAACCAGTAAATGAAAATGCTCATACAATAATGTTGAATATGAAGAATGATTTCTTTCTAAAACTCTTTGACAGTTCCTCAGAAAGCTAAATATAAAGTCGTATTATAACCCAAAAATCCCATTCTATTAAACCAAGAGAATAAAAAGCATGAATTTAGAACCAAAATTTGTGTGTTCATAGAAGCTGAAGCATGTGCTACCATGGATGGATCTTGAACATATTCTGTTAAGTGAAAGAAGCTAATAAGAAAGGCTGCATATATGGTACATGATTCTAATGAGATGAAAAGTCCATATTAGCAGATCCATTAAGAGATGAAATAGATTGCCAGGGTTGGAGAAATGAACAGTGACTGCATAACAGGTATAGGATTTCTTTCTAAGGCAGCGAGAATATTGTACAACTAAATAGTAGTTTTCATAATAGTTTTATAAATAAATTAAAAATCTTGGGGCCAGAGAGATAGCATGGAGGTAAGGCGTTTGCCTTCCATGCAGAAGGTCAGTTGTTTAAATCCCGGCATCCCATATGGTTCCCTGAGCCTGCCAGGAGCGATTTCTGAGCATAGAGCAAGCCGTAACCCCTGAATGCTGCTGGGTGTGACCCCAAAACAAACAAACAAAAAACAAAAAATATAAAAAGCATTCTTTAAGGGGCCGGGCGGTGGCGCTAGAGGTAAGGTGCCTGCCTTAAGGTGCCTGCCTTGCCTGCGCTAGCCTTGGTCGGACGGCGGTTCGATCCCCCAGTGTCCCATATGGTCCCCCAAGCCAGGAGCGACTTCTGAGCGCATAGCCAGGAGTAACCCCTGAGCATCACCAGGTGTGGCCCAATAACCAAAAAGAAAGAAAGAAAAAAAAAAAGCATTCTTTAAAACTGTTGAAGATATTTCTTCTTGTAAATCAGTTTGAATTTGGTCTTCTCTTAGTGTGACATAAAATGTTTAAAATATGATATAGATATTGGTGTAATCTAGACTTCTAATGCTAAATTATTCTAGAGCTTTAAAAATTCAAAACTACTTATAACTACTTTAGTGAAGTATAAGTGGCACACTGTGACTTGCATGGAAGGTACAGAATTTGATATATTTTTTCCATGTGTACAATTATAGTTTTATGTTTTATGTAATCAATAATTTGATATGTTTTTACATATATACATTTTATGTAGTCAAAGGACAATATAAACCATCAAGATAGTGACAACATACCCTTTACAATCTCTTGTTCCTCTCTCTCTAAATTGTCAACTGATTTGGTATAATTTTATGTAAAAGTAATCATGCAATATTTTTGTCTGACCTCTTTTATACAATGTAATTATTTCAAAATTCACATACACAATTACATTAAGATTTATGCACAATATGTTGCTTTTCATTGCTGAGTATTATTCGTACTATAAATGATGAACATTTAAATTGTTTACAGTTTTTATTTTTGAAAATAGCATGGCTGTAAACATTTGTGTGCATTTCTTTAGTAAAGATTTTCTTTTTTCTTGGATAAAAGTTTAGAAGTAGAAGGGCCAGGTCATAAGGTAGATATGTGTTTAATTAAAAAAAAAAGAGTCAGGACTGTTTTTCTAAATGTTTGTGCCATTTTTACATTCCCACCAGACCTTTCCAAAAGAACTCTCATTAAATGAAAAGAAATATGCACCGAGACTTGAGCAACCTTGCAAAGTCGCAGAAGGTCCAGGCAAGAAAGATTAGAAAAACAATGTGACATAAAAAACCACTAGTAGGTGCTGCTTAAATGTGTCTCTTTTAAGCATTTAATTTCCAAGTGATAAAAATGAAACCTAAAACTACCTTCTTTGTATGATAACACTTTCAATTTTATTGCTAACATTGAGAAAGAGGGTAGTAAGAACAAAATAATGGCTTCTGAAAAGACAATGTGAAGAGCTAATTATAACCGCCTTCTATTTCTGGAGTAAGAAAACTACAAAAGTAGAGCAGTTGGCAGGTTGCACACTTGTCTTCAATTAGTTCCTTCCTGGAGAACTTGGCTTCAAACTTGAATAGTTCACAGTGTATTCTAAGTGGGACCAAAGGAAAACTGTGCTTAAGCAAGAGGGTGTATTTCCTAGAGAGATATGTAAACTAAGTAGGGACATCTAACAATGGGTCGATTCACTGGATTAAACAGAGGAATCTCAGCAAAATCATTTCATTAGGAAGTTTAAAAAAGTCTTTCTATTGAAAAGGAAACAGATTTACTTAAATACAATTTTATAGAAAACTTCACAGAAATTCTCTATAAAGGCTCTTTATTCAACAGTGACTTCCTATATATTTTTGAAAAAAAAACTGTATATACAGTAAATGCATGAAAATGTCATGTCACTGGCCTGGGCAATTGTATGATCATAGAGACTTGTGAGAAGTCTGATAAATTAGAAAGTTAAAAAAATGGGAAGAAGAAATGAACAGACACTTCGATAAAAAAGAAATACAAATGGCCAAAAGGCACATGAAAAAATGCTCCTCATCACTGATCATCAGGGAGATGCAAATCAAAACAATGATGAGATACCATCTCACACTGCAGAGATTGGCACACATCACAATGAGAACAATCAGTGCTGGTGGGGATGTGGAGAGAAAGGAACTCTTATCCATTGCTGGTGGGAATGCTGTCTAGTCCAACCTCTATGGAAAGCGATATGGAGATTCCTCCAAAAATTGGAAATTGAGGTCCCATTCGACCCAGCTATTCCACTCCTAGGGATATACCCTAAGAACACAAGAATACAATACAAAAACCCCTTACTCACACCTATATTTATTGCAGCACTATTCACAATAGCCAGGCTCTGGAAACAACCAAGATGCCCTTCAACAGTTGAATGTACATATACACAATGGAATATTATGCAGCCATCAGGAGAAATAAAGTCATAAAATTTTCCTATACATTAGGATGTACATGGAGTCTATTATGCTGAGTGAAATAAGTCAGAGGGAGAGAGAGAGAGAGAGACGCAGAATAGTCTCACTCATCTATGGGTTTTAAGAAAAATAAAAGTCATTTTTGCAACAATCCTTAGAGACAATGAGACGAGGGCTGGAACTTCCAGCTTACTTCATGAAGCTCACCACAGAGTGGTGAGTGCAGTTATAGAAATAACTACACTGAAGACTACTATAATCATGTGAATGTATGAGGGAAATGGAAAGCCTGTCTAGAGTACAGGTGGGGGTGGGGTGGGATGGAGGGAGATTTGGGACATTGGTGGTGGGAATGTTGCACTGGTGAAGGGGGGTGTTCTTTACATGACTGAAACCTAATTACAATCATATTTGTAATCAAATGTTTGATTAAAGAAAAAATATGGTCACAAAAAAAAAGAAAGATCACATACTTTGGTACAGGGAATCAAATCTGGTTTCAAACATTACATCATTTGAGGCATGACTAGGTAACTAGCCATATCTCTAATCCCTACATGCCTCTTTTATTCAAGTGGGAGGGAGCACACCCAGCAGTGCTTAGGAGTTACTTTGGCCTTGCACTAAGGAATCACTCATTAGTGGTGTTGGGGAGCATACAAGATGACTGGGATCAAATTCAGATCACACAAAGCCTGCTGTACTATTCCTTTAGTCTCTCTCCTACTTGCCTCTTTCAAAGGGAAGAAATCTAAAACATAACTATTTCACAATAAGCATAGTGTAAATAAGCACAGCGTTGCTAGGTTTGATTTTTACAAGATGAAATAAAAGTCTGAATATTTAGGTGAAATCAGATTTAAAATGTTAGCAGTAAACTTACTTGTAGTATGCTGTGGATTAGTAAGAATATATGTATAAAGCAGACAGGGCTTGTAGGCTGTCAGTTTATAATCTCTACTGTGAAAGAGTTCTGGAAAGGCTCTTTCCAAACAGTTTTACTAAAGATACTGAATGAAATACTTTATGGGGGGGGGGCAGAGTAGCTGTAGAGAGGATAGGGTGCTTGCCTTGTACAATGTAAACTTGGATTTGATCCTGTTGTCACAAATGGCGCCCCAGCCTGCTAGGAGTGAGTGATCCTTGAGAACAGAGACATAAATAAGCCTGAGTACTGCTAGGGCCCAAAATGAAACAAAGCAAAACAAACAAAATAAAATAAATACTTCTTGGTCAGATTAGATATTCTTTATGACCCATATTCATTAACACTTTCTATTAAAATGTAAAATAATTCCAGGAATATGCTTCCTCGACTACTAAAAAGGAATTATTCATTAATAAGTTAACTGACTTAAAATTGTCTTTAGAAATGGAAAGTTGTAAAGGAAACCCCAAGAGTTTTCTAGGATAGCACTTGGTCATTTTGATCCTGTTCACATAATTCTAGGAGTGGAGAGCTCATTCATCCACTTGATTGTTGAAAAGTGCTGGTTTCTAAAAAAGTTTCATGAGTGAAACCAAGTATACTCCCAGAATTGTTTCTAACTTGTGATGGTCTCCTGAAGCTATACCTAATATGTCTAGTAATTCCTTTTGGAGTGGGGGTTTGCCAAAAGTCTACAGATGCTCTTACAAATGTCTGAAATCTCGGTCTAAATCTCTGTGGTTACTTTAATCCTTTGTCATTCCACAAGCATCTCATAAAGGCCCCCACTGCTCTTGGAGCAGGTCTCTGCTATGGTTTTATTATTATTTTTTTGAACATATGATTGTCTCAGAGGGTAGATTATAAATTTCAAGGAAAGGAGAAGAGGTTTAAGAATTTTTTTACTCACCCTTTTAACAATTGATGAAAAAAAGAAAAGATAAAAAGAAAGGAGGTAGAAAGGAAAAAGAAAAGAATGAAAAAATAAAACAATAAAGGAAGAGGAAGAATGAAAGAAAAGAATCAGTGAATTAAGTTATCAACATTTTGTTTGTTTGTTTTGGGGTCATATCCAGAAGGTTTTCAGGGTGTATTTCTGGCTCTGTGCTCAGAAATTACTCTTGGAGAGTGCTCAGGGAACCGTATGTGCATGCAAAGCATGCACTAATCAGTGGTGCTCAATGTCATTCTTAAAATGATGAACTGGAAATGAACTAAACATAACATTAGCTACTTTGGCATGGATGGCTACTGATTGCTTACCTTTAGACTGTGTGTGTGTGTGTGTGTGTGTGTGTGTGTGTGTGTGTGTGTGTGTGTGTGTGTGTGTGAGAGAGAGAGAGAGAGAGAGAGAGAGAGAGAGAGATGGTCATTCTTATTTGTTATCATCCATACCTCCACCTTCAATGAACTGTAAAATTCCTCTAAATTGGCTGTTTAGAATCAAGTTCCACACTGCAATTGTTAAACACTATCCAGTGGATTGAAGCCAAGACATAAAGATCCATGTTGGATCTTGGTGTTTTTGGTCCACCCATGTAGCTCTCACTACCTCTCTCAGAGTTCAATTTGCTGGTGTTGCTGAGTTGGCGAAAGCCAGCTGAGATCATTTTCTTGGGGGATGCATTTGTCATCAGAGTGTCTTTAGTAGCTCACGCCTGGGTGGGGAACTCCAATGGGGCTACTCTGGGAGCCAAGACAAGAAAGTAATTCAGAGACTGGGATGGAGGACTGAGGAAAAGGTTTATGAGGAAATTGCATTCTAGCATCTTTATGGTAAGTTTGGCTCAGGTTCACTTCCCCTGGTACACTTCAGAAGAATGTGAATATGAAGTGATATGCATGATACCTTGTCAGTAAAAGTATTGTAAACTTTTCCTTAAAATGGAAAAAGAAGAAAAAGGGATAAAAGGGCCTGGCAGAGAGGCAGACTGGAGGCTGGGTGGGAAACTGGAGACGTTGGTGGGGGAAAGTGGATACTGGTGAAGGGATCAATGCTCAAACATTGTACCCTTGAAAGTCAGTCATAATAACTTTGTAACTTTGTATTCACAGTGACTCAAAAAATAAGTAAATATTTTATAAAGGAAATGTGAACAGTTATTTCCTTGTTGATGTTCTCCTCAAGCAAAGTCATCCCTAACTTTATTTCAGTAGAAAAACATAATGGCATATTTCTCAGCATCATGATTATCACACTGACTTTCAATCCTTATTAATATAATTGTGATCTTGATATTGCTAGGCCATATTCATTAAGTTTAATATATATAATATTTTTCAGATGAACATCTCAATATTACCCAAAGAAAAATTTGGCTTACTAATCTTTTTTTATATATATAAATCTTTATTTAAGCACCATGATTACAAGCATATTTGAAGTTGGGTTTCAGTCATAAACAGAATACCCCCCTTCACCAGTGCAACATTCCCACCACTAATGCCCTCCCTCCTCCCCCACCCCTACCTGTTTTTGAGACAGGCATTCTACTTCTCTCATTCTTTAACATGGTCATGCTAGTTGTTCGTGTAATTATTTCCCTAACAGTGTTCACCACTCTTTGTGGTGAGCTTCAAATTGTGAGCCGGTCCTTCAGGCCTTTCCAGTCCTTAACTTTATTGTCTCTGGGCCTTATTACAATAATGTCTTCAATTTTTCTTAAAACCCATAGAAGAGTGAGACTGTTCTGTGTCTATGTCTCTCCCTCTGACTAATTTAATAGATCTCTAATTCTGTTGTTCATTTTGTTTTGGCTTTGTTCTACTTAGGCTATTACCTATATACTCGGGTATAAGCCAAGTTTTTTGGCACAAAAACTTATACTCGATTCATATGCACCAAATCAAATGCACCTAGTCTCCAGTGCTTCAGCTCAGTCCATAGTCACGGCTGAGCTGAAGAGGTAGGCGGCTGAACTAAACTGGTTGCCACTGAACTGTTCAACTTACAATATTCTGCACTTTGTATGAGACCGACAGCAGTGATGATGATGTCTGCGAACTCAGTGATGATGACAATGTCTATGCTGATGCCCTCACATCAGATACAGCTGAAGCTCTCTTTGAACAAACAGATGAGGAGGAGGAGGAATCCAGTTTTGAAGGATTTTAACCTTTGTGATTTCGATCGATTACCTGTTAAGCTACGGTTTTCTGCACTTTATTTAAAGTTTTAAAGTTATTGTTACTAGTTTACAGTTTTTCTTTAGCAATAAATATTGAAAAACATTTAACCGACTGATCCCTCAATTATTGTAAATATTTTGGGTATATATTTTTATTTTTGAAATTTACCAGTGGCTGCTGCATTTTCCACCTCAGCTTATATTCAAGTCACTAAGTTTTCCCAGTTTTTAGGGAAAAATTAGGGGGGTCGGCTTATACACGAGTATATAGGTCATTTTACTTCGTTTTAATCCCAAAGTTGCAGGGCACAAAGTTAAAATTTTAAATTATTATTTATTTTGCCTTTAGGGCCACACCTTGTTGTGGTCAGAGCCTTCTCTTGGCTCTATGCTCAGGGATCATTCTTGGTTGGCTGGAGACACACTGTCAAGGCTGAACACTAGTCAGTATGTGCAAGGCAAGAACTCTATCTGAAAAACTACTACCCTAGCCTCGATAAATTATTTTTTTTTTTTTTTTTTTTTTTTTATATCCGAATACATTTTTTTTTAATTTTTTTTTTATTTAAACACCTTGATTACATACATGATTGTGTTTGGGTTTCAGTCATAAAAGGAACACCACCCATCACCAGTGCAACATTCCCATCACCCAAGTCCCAAATCACCCTCCTCCCCACCCAACCCCCGCCTGTACCCTAAACAGGCTCTACATTTCCCTCATACATTCTCAATATTAGGACAGTTCAAAATGTAGTTATTTCTCTAACTAAACTCATCACTCTTTGTGGTGAGCTTCCTGAGGTGAGCTGGAACTTCCAGCTCTTTTCTCTTTTGTGTCTGAAAATTATTATTACAAGGGTGTCTTTCATTTTTCTTAAAACCCATAGATGAGTGAGACCATTCTGCGTTTTTCTCTCTCTCTCTGACTTATTTCACTCAGCATAATAGATTCCATGTACATCCATGTATAGGAAAATTTCATGACTTCATCTCTCCTGACAGCTGCATAATATTCCATTGTGTATATGTACCACAGTTTCTTTAGCCATTCATCTGTTGAAGGGCATCTTGGTTGTTTCCAGAGTCTTGCTATGGTAAATAGAGCTGCAATGAATATAGGTGTAAGGAAGGGGTTTTTGTATTGTATTTTTGTGTTCCTAGGGTATATTCCTAGGAGTGGTATAGCTGGATCGTATGGGAGCTCGATTTCCAGTTTTTGGAGGAATCTCCATATAGCTTTCCATAAAGGTTGAACTAGACAGCATTCCCACCAGCAGTGGATAAGAGTTCCTTTCTCTCCACATCCCCGCCAACACTGTTTATTCTCATTCTTTGTGATGTGTGCCATTCTCTGGGGTGTGAGGTGGTATCTCATCGTTGTTTTGATTTGCATCTCCCTGATGATTAGTGATGTGGAACATTTTTTCATGTGTCTTTTGGCCATGCGTATTTCTTCTTTGTCAAAGTGTCTGTTCATTTCTTCTCCCCATTTTTTGATGGGGTTAGATGTTTTTTTCTTGTAAAGTTCTGTCAGTGCCTTGTATATTTTGGAGATTAGCCCCTTATCTGATGGGTATTGGGTGAATAGTTTCTCCCACTCAGTGGGTGGCTCTTGTATCCTGGGCACTATTTCCTTTGAGGTGCAGAAGCTTCTCAGCTTAATATATTCCCATCTGTTAATCTCTGCTTTCACTTGCTTGGAGAGTGCAGTTTCCTCCTTGAAGATGCCTGTAATGTCCTGGAGTGTTTTGCCTATGTGCTGTTCTATATATCTTATGGTTTTGGGGCTGATATCGAGGTCTTTAATCCATTTGGATTTTACCTTTGTACATGATGTTAGCTGGGGGTCTAAGTTTAATTTTTTGCAAGTGGCTATCCAATTGTGCCAACACCACTTGTTGAAGAGGCTTTCCCTGCTCCATTTAGGATTTCCTGCTCCTTTATCAAAAATTAGATGGTTGTATCTCTGGGGAACATTTTCTGAGTATTCAAGCCTATTCCACTGATCTGAGGACCTATCCTTATTCCAATACCATGCTGTTTTGATAACTGTTGCTTTGTAGTACAGTTTAAAGTTGGGAAAAGTAATTCCTCCCATATTCTTTTTCCCAATGATTGCTTTAGCTATTCGAGGGTGTTTATTGTTCCAAATGAATTTCAAAAGTGTCTGATCCACTTCTTTGAAGAATGTCATGGGTATCTTTAGAGGGATGGCATTAAATCTGTATAATGCCTTGGGGAGTATTGACATTTTGATGATGTTAATCCTGCCAATCCATGAGCAGGGTATGTGTTTCCATTTCCGTGTGTCCTCTCTTATTTCTTGGAGCAGAGTTTTATAGTTTTCTTTGTATAGGTCCTTCACATATTTAGTCAAGTTGATTCCAAGATATTTGAGTTTGTGTGGTACTATTGTGAATGGGGTTGTTTTCTTAATGTCCATTTCTTCTTTATTACTGTTGGTGTATAGAAAGGCCATTGATTTTTGTGTGTTAATTTTGTAGCCTGCCACCTTGCTATATGAGTCTATTGTTTCTAGAAGCTTTTTGATAGAGTCTTTAGGGTTTTCTAAGTAGAGTATCATGTCATCTGCAAACAGTGAGAGCTTGACTTCTTCCTTTCCTATCTGGATTCCCTTGATATCCTTTTCTTGCCTAATCGCTATAGCAAGTACTTCCAGTGCTATGTTGAATAGGAGTGGTGAGAGAGGACAGCCTTGTCTTGTGCCAGAATTTAGAGGGAAGGCTTTCAGTTTTTCTCCATTGAGGATAATATTTGCCACTGGCTTGTGGTAGATGGCCTTCACTATATTGAGAAAGGTTCCCTCCATTCCCATCTTGCTGAGAGTTTTGATCAAGAATGGGTGTTGGACCTTATCAAATGCTTTCTCTGCATCTATTGATATGATCATGTGGTTTTTATTTTTCTTCTTATTGATGTTGTGTATTATGTTGATAGATTTACGGATGTTAAACCAGCCTTGCATTCCTGGGATGAAACCTACTTGATCGTAGTGGATGATCTTCTTAATGAGGCATTGAATCCTATTTGCCAGGATTTTGTTGAGGATCTTTGCATCTGCATTCATCAGTGATATTGGTCTGTAATTTTCTTTTTTGGTAGCGTCTCTGTCTGGTTTAGGTATCAAGGTGATGTTGGCTTCATAAAAGCTATTTGGAAGTGTTTCTGTTTGTTCAATTTCATGAAAGAGTCTTGCCAAGATTGGCAGTAGTTCCTCTTGGAAAGTTTGATAGAATTCATTTGTGAATCCATCTGGACCTGGGCTTTTGTTTTTCGGCAGACATTTGATTACTGTTTTAATTTCATCAATGGTGATGGGGGTGTTTAGATATGCTACATCCTCTTCCTTCAACCGTGGAAGATTATAAGAGTCCAAGAATTTATCCATTTCTTCCAGGTTCTCATTTTTAGTGGCGTAGAGTTTTTCAAAGTAGTTTCTGATTACCCTTTGAATCTCTGTCATATCAGTAGTGATCTCTCCTTTTTCATTCCTGATACGAGTTATCAAGTTTCTCTCTCTCTCTTTCTTTGTTAGGTTTGCCAGTGGTCTATCAATCTTGTTTATTTTTTCAAAGAACCAACTTCTGCTTTCGTTGATCTTTCGGATTGTTTTTTGAGTTTCCACTTCGTTGATTTCTGCTCTCAGCTTTGTTATTTCCTTCTGTCTTCCTGTTCTTGGGTCCTTTTGTTGAGCATTTTCTAGTTCTATTAGCTGTGTCATTAAGCTACTCAGGTAAGCTCCTTCTTCCTTCCTGATGTGTGCTTGCAAAGCTATAAATTTTCCTCTCAGTACTGCTTTTGCTGTGTCCCATAAGTTCTGAGAGTTTGTGTCTTTATTGTCATTTGTTTCCAGGAACCTTTTTATTTCCTCCTTGATTTCATCTCGGACCCACTGGTTATTGAGCATGAGGCTGTTTAACTTCCAGGTGTTAAAGTGTTTCTTCTGAGTCCCTTTGGAGTTCACAAATAATTTCAGAGCCTTGTGGTCAGCGAAGGTAGTCTGCAAAATTTCTATCCTCTTGATCTTATGGAGGTATGTTTTATGTGCCAGCATGTAGTCTATCCTGGAGAATGTCCCATGTACATTGGAGAAGAATGTGTATCCAGGTTTCTGGGGATGGAGTGTCCTATATATATCCACTAGGCCTCTTTCTTCCATTTCTCTCCTCAGGTCTAGTATATTCTTGTTGGGTTTCAGTCTGGTTGACCTGTCCAGTGTTGACAAAGCCGTGTTTAGGTCCCCCACAATTATTGTGTTGTTGTTGATATTATTTTTCAGATTTGTCAGCAGTTGTATTAAATATTTTGCTGGCCCCTCATTCGGTGCATATATGTTTAGGAGAGTGAATTCTTCCTGCTCTACGTACCCCTTGATTAATATAAAATGTCCGTCTTTGTCCCTTACAACCTTCCTGAGTATAAAGTTTGCATTATCTGATATTAGTATGGCCACTCCAGCTTTTTTATGGGTGTTGTTTGCTTGGATAACTTTTCTCCAGCCTTTTATTTTGAGTCTATGTTTGTTCTGACTATTCAGGTGCGTTTCTTGTAGGCAGCAGAAGGTTGGATTGAGTTTTTTGATCCATTTAGCCACTCTGTGTCTCTTAACTGGTGCATTTAGTCCATTGACGTTGAGAGAAAGAATTGTCCTGGGATTTAACGCCATCTTTATTTCAAAATTTGGTGTGTCTTTTGGGTAGTCTTGTCTTAGATTAGGTCTTTCAGTTTTTCTCTTAAGACTGGTTTTGTGTCTGTGAAGTTTCTGAGCTGTTTTTTGTCTGTGAAACCATGTATTCTTCCATCAAACCGGAAAGTGAGTTTTGCTGGGTATAGTATTCTGGGTGAAGCATTCATTTCATTCAGTCTTGTCACAATATCCCACCACTGCTTTCTGGCATTGAGCGTTTCTGGTGACAGGTCTGCTGTAAATCTCAGGGAAGCTTGCTTGAACATGATTTCCCCTTTTGATCTTGCTGTTTTCAGAATTCTGTCTCTATCTGTGGGATTTGTCATTGTGACTAGGATGTGTCTTGGGGTGGTTTTTCTGGGGTCTCTTTTGGTTGGTACTCTTCGGGCATGCAGGATTTGATCACATATATTCTTTAGCTCTGGAAGTTTCTCTTTAATGATGTTCTTGACCATTGATTCTTCCTGGAAATTTTCTTCCTGGGTCTCTGGGACTCCAATGATTCTTAAGTTGTTTCTGTTGATCTTATCATAGACTTCTATTTTCGTCTGTTCCCATTCTTTGACTAATTTTTCCATTGTCTGCTCATTTGCTTTAAGTTTTTTGTCCAATCTCTCCTGCTGTATGGAATTGTTATGTATCTCATCTTCCACAGCACCAAGTCTATTCTCAGCTTCTGATACCCTGTCCCAGAGCTTATCCATTTTGTCATTCACTTCGTTTACTGAGTTTTTCAGGCCTGTTAGTTGACATGTTATTTCAGTTTGGAGTTTTGTCATTTCTGCCTTCATATTTTCTTGGTTCTTATTAGTGTTCTGTTCAACTCGATCCATGGTTTCTTGGAGTCTGTTGAGCACCTTCCATATTGCTAGTCTAAAGTCCTTATCTGAGAGGTTGATTAGTTGTTCAGTCATTATCTGGTCCTCAGAATTGTCATCTTCATTCTCTATGTCTGATGCTGGCCTGCGCTGTTTCCCCATTGTCACATTTGTATTGTGGGTTTTTCTACGTGTTGTAGTGGTATTCATTGTCTATATGATGTAGGCAGCACACTCCTCTGGCTCCTCCCTTTCTGGATGGGCTGACTTGCCTCTAAGGGAGGGGAGTCCTCCGTGGATGAAGCCTCACACTGGGTCAAATCTTAGGCCCGAGCATGTAACAGAGAAGACAGTCCAGAGAGAAATGTTTGCTTCTGTGATATAGCGCCGTTCTTAGTGTGATTTTTCCTTCTTGTTGCAATGGAGTTCTTTCCTTAGAAAGAGTGCACGGCCGCGTAGCGAAGCGGAGCGGCCGTGCTCCTCTGAGCCTCTTTTTGCCCCACTCGCAAGAGTTTCACGCAAGAGGACAGTAGACAGACATAGACAGGTCACACTCACAGTCTTTCACAGCTGAGCCCCACTGGGCCGGTGTACTTTCGCGGATTTTCCCCGCCTGGTGTCACACACAGGGAGCCAGCTTTTGCCGATAAATTATTTTTAATTCAAAGGAGCTGCATTAGGATACAAAGTTCAGGTCTGAAAAGTTTTGTCTTTTGCTACACTTAGGATTAGATGAAAGGTTTTTATAGGAGACAAATAGGTAAAAAAAAAATCAGTAAATTGTTCATGTAAAGAAGATATGAAGCAAGACATCCAGTCAAAATTTATTGATCAGTTATTAAATGGGAATACTTATGCTAGCCAGTTGAAAACAGGGAAAAAAGAGTACTTCTTTGTACTAAAAAAAATTATCACTAAGGGAGTGGAAGTAATATGTTAGAGAGTTAGCAGAAATTGTAATATTCTAGATTTTCTGGTTCACCAAAAGCTTGCAACATAGCTAGTGACATTATTAAGCTGCAATATGGGTTTTCTTTATGACTAAGATAATTGCAAAATTAAGAAATTCCCCTTTTTTTGTTTTTGTTTTTGGGTCATACCTGGCAGCACTCAGAAGTTACGCCTGGATCTACACTCAGAAATTGCTCCTGGCAGGCTGGGGGGACCATATGGGATGCTGGGATTCGAACCACTATCCTTCTGCATGCAAGGCAAACACCTTAACTCCATGCTATCTCTCCTGCCCCAGAAATTCCCCTTTTTACTGATTGTTTTAAAATTAAAATTAAACTTAAAATAAAAGGCCATTTATCTTAAGCTCAAATAACCAATTAGAGGCTCCTTGGAATAGATTGTCTGCCTTGTATGAAGGGTGGCTGGGATCAATCTCCAGTATTACATAAGGGTGTAAGTCCTGCCAGGACTGATTCCCTGAGCACAGAGCCAGGAGCACTGCAAGGTGTGGCTTTAAAAGAAGAGAAGAGGAAAGAAAAGAAAAAAAAAAAGAAAAACCAATGGATCCTCACTGCACAGACCTTGGAATTGGGTTTATGTAGTCATAAATTTGCAGGTAAGAGTTTTCCAGTCTTTTTTTGTAAAGATGTTTTCCTGGATCTGTCCCTGTGACAACCATATTTGTTCCTGCCATTTGAGTTATTAGGTAGCAACTATTTGTGATAATTCAGTACATAAAATTCCTAGAAATCATTTTGCTATTTTAAACTAAAGAAAGAAGTTGGAATAAAATCATCAAATAAGTATCTAGATTTATATAAAAATATGCCACAAAGCATTAAAATGTAGATAAATATTTTTAAAAGTCAGAAAGGTCTTCAATACTCAGTACCCTAGCAATATTGAATGGTATATGTTTTGTTACAAACTAATAACAGAAACTTTGTTTGGAGGAGATTAGAAAGTTTATATTAATAGATACTATCAAAAGTGAATGATTGAAGAGTTTTTGAAGCACAGAAAGCACGAGCATGAAGAGAGACTTTATTTTTGTATCTCCAGAATCTGATACAGTACCTAACATTCACCAGGTTAAATACTTTTTAAATGAATGGATAATTCTGAGTCTATCTTTCTCCCTCTGACTTATTTCACTTAGCATAATAGTTTCCATGTCCATACATGTATAGGAAAATCTCATGATTTCATTTTCCCTGATGGCTCCATAGTATTTCATTGTGCATATGTACCACAGTTTCTTTAGCCACTCATCTGTTGTCAGGCCTTTGTGTTGTTTCTGGATTCTGGCTATTATAATGAATATAGATGTGCAGAACGCACTTTTGTGTTGTGTTTTTGTGTTCCTAGGGTATATCCCTAGGAGTGGCATAGCTGGATCATTGGAAGCTCAATACAAAATAGTATCACTCATGTATAAGATTTAAGAAAAATAGGGCCGGGCGGTGGCGCTAGAGGTAAGGTGCCTGCCTTGCCTGCGCTAGCCTAGGACGGACCACGGTTCGATCCCTCGGTGTCCCATATGGTCCCCCAAGCCAGGAGCGACTTCTGAGCGCATAGCCAGGAGTAACCCCTGAGCGTCACCGGGTGTTGCCCAAAAACCAAAAAAAAAAAAAAAAAACCCCAAAAAAAACAAACACCAAAAAAACAAAAACAAACAAAAAAAGATTTAAGAAAAATAAAAGACATTATTGTAATCATACACAGAAACAATAGAGATGAGGGCTGGAAGGACAGGCTATGATATGAAGCTTACAAAAAAGAGTGGTGAGTGCAGTTAGAGAAATAACTACACTAAAATATTATGACAGTAGTGAGTGAGAGAAATAGAATGCGTGTTTTAAATACAGCCAGGGGGTGGGGAAGGAGGGAGGAGGTGGGAGGGAGATGAGGGGTACTAGTGAAGAGGCGTGTGTGCTTTTTATTTTTATAACTGAAACCCAACTACAAACATGTTTGTAATCATGGTGCTTAAATAAAGATATTTAAAAAATAAATGAATGAATAAAGACCTATGAAAATGGAATTATATGAAGAGTCAATACAGTTTAGGTTTTAGGCTTCCCACTACAATATAAGGACAATATCAATATCCTGATTTTGATTAGAAAGCTATCATGACTAATAGAGAGCTAATTTCTTATTTAGGTAAAGTTAGTATTAATGATAAAATTATAATGTCCCTTATCATTAATACTAAAAATCTTTATGAAGTTGTTCCATCAGTATTTTGGGAAAACTGGTAGATGAAACAATTAATATCTTTATATAACTTGTAGATAAAGGCCAGAAGCATCAGTTAAATAATTGAACCGATCAACATTTCAGAGTGATCTGTAATCATTGTTTTCTTCTGGTGTTTCTAGGACTACCTTGAGGTTGAAGGGTTAGACTCTCACTTCCATCCAGACAGTCTGTTCATGAAGTGTGGGAATCTAGTATTTCTGTAATTCCCTTGGAATTAGTTTCCAATAAAAGGTTGAATTTGGAAAGACTTTCAAACAACTGACATGTTTCTTTTTACCACCAAGAGCAAATGATTTATTAATATCTACTTCTCATTCAACCCTTTCCCTTCCTGTAACCTCTCCTCCCTAACCCACCTGCCTGCCATGACTGAAATATGTGATTTGAATTCATTATATCATTCTTCATGAGAGGGCAATTTCCACTTCATTTTAACTTACCTCCTGCACATATGGTCGATGGTTCTGCTGCTAGAATTTCAATGCATGACTTCTTCAAAATCTAAGGAAAAGAAAAAAAGAAGTCAAGGCTCAGTTTATTTTATTTGAACAGAGAAGGAGAGATTTTTCATTTAGCATCCAAGAAAGGAAGGCTCAGAGATATGATGCTGCAGTGGGTGGAATGGGCAGATGAGTGAAAACAACATTACTGCTTTCATTGATATCAAGCATTTAAAGAGCCAGTATTGTAGCTCATGTCCCAGGTGTCCCAAATATCATTCTTTGCTTTCTTTTTGGCAGATTCTTTCTGAGACTGATGTATCAGTCCTAGTTATGAAGAGATAATAGTTGAGGAAATGGGACTTGCACTTGAAAAGATAAATAGTAATGATAGGTTTTAGGTGGTCAGTTCTAGGCTTTTAGGGAAGATAGTAGAAGCTTTGAAGATTATGGGGACAATTGTTGAGGACTGATGCAGGGAAGGACTTTATAAAGGCAGTAAGTACTAAGGGTAGAACTAAAGGCAGTAAGTACTAAGGGTAGAACTAAATCAAATGTAGGAAGAAATTAGAAGGCTGCTGAAGTACAGGCATAGAAGGACATGAGCAAAGTTAGAGAAAAAAAAGAGACTTCTTTAGCTGGAACAAAAGGAGTTTGAAAATAGAAACAGAAGAGGCAAGAGATGGCCAACTCTTGAGAGGATCATTTTCAAATTTTATTTCAAAATTCAAAAATCATTTCAAAGTTTCAAGATTCTGTTTTTATTTAACAAATGTCTGAAGAGGCATTAAAGGAGAGGAATTTGAGAGTTATTTGTGTCTTACTTTTCAGGAGGATCTCTTAAATCATACTTAAATAGAAATGCATTCTTTTCTCCAAATAAAAGTCTGTAAGGTTAAATAGAGTCTTGTGGAAGCCCATGATTGCACAACAATAATGAAGGTTTCTTCTGGCCAAAACAGGACTTAAGGTTACCATTGGTTATGAATTTTTTTCCCTTGTTGAGTTATTGATTCTAAAGTTTCAATCAACTACTTTTAATATAGAACACTGTGTAAACTTTCCAAGTAAAAACAATACCTTTATTTAGAGTCTTATTGAATTTGAAAATTAAAATAGTTATGAGAACTGAAGGAAACCATGTGTATACTTATGAAAAAGACATTTATTAAAGCAATTAATGCTGAAGTTATAAAATTTAGTCTGTGAAAACAAGAAAGTGCCTTTTAGGGTAGGGAGACTCCCATTTTCTTATGTTTAATGTGTTTATTATATATTCTTCTTTGTTCCAGCTTGAGCAATATTATGTCGCAAGATGCAATAAAAATGTATATAGCAGAAAGGAGGAGAAATGGAACAAATGGGAAGTAAGAAGAAAATAAAATATAAAATGAGAATCACATAGCAAATGTGCTGAGAGAAGGTTATTCCCTTGTCAGGAATGGCTTGCAGATCTAATTCTAGGCTTTTTAGTAACAATGTGAAACATAGAAAATATTTATATAATTCTCAATCTGTCGAGTAAAACAAACTCAGTGTTTCAGAAGAGATCATATTTACCCATTCCAGAGAGAAATCTGAGTGTCCTCATAGAGAAGCATTGTGAAAGGAAATAAATAATACACTTAAACCAAATCAAATTTAATTATACTTTATATTAAAAATATTTACTGTTTTATAAGTATTGTTGCCTAAAGAGACAAAGTAGGAGAATAAAACTAATTTTATCAGATAAAAAAGAGAAACTGATGACAAATAATAAAACAAGCAAATAAAACAGTATCACATTCATTGAAATAGGTTCCCTCCCAAGCACAGAACTTAGTTAACTCTACCTGAAAATCCCAACAAATAGCAGTCTTAGGGAGACAATTTTACCATTGCTCTTTCACTACTTTTCCTCCCACCTTTTTTTTCTTTATTTAAACATCTTGATTACATATATGATTGGTCAACATTTGCCTTGTTTTCCTGGCTTTAGGCTTACATAGCCATCCCCACACCCACCAAATAAATGCTTGATCAGCAGCCTGAGGTCCTGAAAGTCCTCAAGTCCATTTCAGTTGAGATCATTACTCCTTACACACCCAACTCTGGGAACCTGATACAAATATCAAGCTCTGAAGTTCCCTTGGTTTTTGTTTTGCGTTGCTTTGCTTTGTTTATGGGGCACACCCAGTGATGCTCAGGGATTACTTCTGCCTCTGTCCTCAGGAATCCTGAAGGTGCTCTGGGAACCAGAGGTCAGCTGAACCCTGAACCCAGGTCAGCTGCATGTAAGGCAAGTGCTCTACCCACTGTACTATCTCACAGTGACAGAGTTTAGGATCCTAAGGATAGATCCTGGGTATCCATATTTTGCTGCTGCCATCTTTACTCCTTTTTCTTTTTTCCTGTGAGTAATATTTTAGTCTTTTAGTTTTGAATGTACTCAGCAATGTCCTATTCTGGGGCTTGCTTCAGGATGCTGGTGCATAAAGGCTCCTAGCCTAGATACCAACAGCCCTCATAGAACTATAATGATTGTCTATTTTCTCCTATCTAGTTTGTTACCCTGGGGTTCTTCTTGTTTGAAAGCCACCTAAGTTGGGTGCTGCTATGACTGAAGGAAGTAGACACCCCCTTCACCATGTTCTCAAGCCCCATGGAAGAAATAGAATTAATCCATATGGAGAAACATACTAAGAAGTGAAACAATACAAAGGTATTTTTAATGTTTTAAATAAAATTCCTCAGGCATTTGGAAGCTCTTAGTAAAGCATTTTATCATTAGCAATGAAAGATTTTAGAAACAGTCCAAAAATTCAAATTAAACCATTGGCTGTCTGGTTGTCCCAATTCCCCAAACTCCACCAAAAAACGTAATAAAATTTACACCCGTGCATGTTCTTAACTTTGAACTCATGTTTTTGAAGCACCTCTAATACTTAACTAGAGGCTGATAAAGGAAATCCTTGTGAATCCTTGACCACAAAGACACACTAGCCAGGTTTATCATAATAAACACATGCTGTATTATTCTCTCAAAGTGTCTGCAATTAGCTGATAAATCGAAGGATTGTAATGTCAGCCAAACACTGTGAGTCAATCCAATAAAAACACAGCTTTCCCAATCTTAACTTAAAACATCTGGAATGGGGAGCATTTAGGCCAATAGAGTAAAATTTATCAGTCAGGGAGATGGGCAGGGTTTGTTTGAGACTGTG